>NC_057863.1:46954106-47261189 GCF_019393635.1 Dromiciops gliroides
TGAAACCGTCAGAGTAAACCAAGAGCAATCTGTATAATTTCCCTCCCTCTCCATTGAGTTCTACTTTTCCATTATAATCCTAAAGTCCTTCTGACTAAGTGCCATTCAATAGTTTGGATTCCCTCCAGAAAAGAACCTAACTCAAGGTTACTATAGGATAACACTACAACTTTCCAATAAATCTCTCTGTGTGTATCTCTGTCTTTGTCTCTGTCTCTCTCTCTGTCTCTCTCTGTCTCTCTGTCCTCTGTCTCTCTCTCTGTCTCTGTCTCTGTCTCTGTCCTCTCTCTCTCTGTGTCCTCTGTCTGTCTCTGTCTGTCTCTGTCTCTCTGTCTCCGTCTCTGTCCTCTGTCTCTCTGTCTCTCTCTGTCTCTCTCTGTCTCTGTCTCTGTCTCTCTGTCCTCTGTCTCACACTCACTCCTGTGCTTTGGACTTCCCCCAGAAGGGAACTATACTTTGGAGTTGCCAATCCACCCTCCTTCCATCCATCCCTCACTCTAAACAATTCTCTGTGCTATCAAAGTGGGAGGAGGGTAGCAAAATCTTAATCCGATGTTCATGGGTTTAGCCCCTTGCCGCTGCTCCTCCCTACGCCTCAGAGGCCACATGTGTGATCGGCTCTACCCAAGAAGCTCACACCCAGGAACATTCTCCTTTAGAGGAAAGGGAAGAACTCCCTACTTTCTGGGCTAGAATTTACCCCTGAGAGAATTCTAGAGAAGTACCCCCACCCCTAAGTCTCCATTCTCTAGCTAGAGAACTAGATTCCAGGATCATACTAACTAGATCTCACCATCACCCCCAATATCCCCAACTACCAGACAGGGGTTCAGAAATGAGAACGCCAATGATCTCCCATTTCCAGTCTTAAAGATGAGCAAATAGAGCTCCAATGTGTTATTCCAAGACACTCTACCACAGCCCCAACTGCTGTCATTTGGGGAGTCAGGAAAGTCTGCTTCCAAGGGCTAGTCTTTGACCTTTCTCAGAAAAGGAAGAAGAGGAAAGACAAAAGCAGCTGGGAACCCTCCTCTCATGTGGATGAGAACAATGGAAAAGACAGATGACTGCTCAGAGAGGCTTTCCAGTTTTTCTGAAGAGAAAGGCTCCAAAGTAGCGTGCCTGAAGGGAGGAGGGAAGGGGTTACCTCTGAGGTGGGTGGAGAAGAAGGCAAAGAAGAGGGAGTCTGAGAATACTGAAGATAAACTTCACCTACTTCTCGATTTTGCCAACCACCTGCCCTGTTTATCTTCAGCTATGCATGAACAAATAGAAGCTGTGGAAGAAGGCAGAGAGGTATTTTGTCCCACACAGCTGCCCACGTGAGCAGCTCAGCGGGAAGATTGCCTTGAGCTGCATCATACATATCACCCCTGTTTCACATGACTTAGGAGTTGTGTTGCTGTTATAATTAGTGAGTTGGATTTTCTTTGTTGGCTTTAAAAAAAATTTTTTTTGTATGGATGACTTTCTTATAAAGTAGCTTCCTTCCCTGGGGATTAAGTAAAACCATCCTTGTTGTTTCATAATATTAGCCAGCTACATCATTTGTCCTTTTGCCCTATTTCTATTTATGACATCACCATCCTCCCAATCTTCCAGGATCACAACTTTCTTTTTTATTATTTGGGGGGGGGGAGTGCAATGAGGGTTAAGTAACTTTCCAGGGTCACACAACTAGTAAATGTCAAATGTCCTGAGATCAGATTTGAATTCAGTCCTCCTGAAATCCAGAGCCAATGCTTTATCCACTGAGCCATCTAGCTGCTCCAACAACTTTCAAAATTATCCACAGCCCCTTATTCTCTCCTCACTCCACGCATCCAATTATTTGCCAAGTTTTGTTGATTCTATCTCCACAACATGGGTCTCTTCCATTCCCTTCTTACAATTTGTATGGAACCCTAGTTCTAACCCTATCTAACCCTCCTCACCTTTCACTGAGATGATTACAATAGTCTCTTCATTTGTCTCTCCCTCAGGTCTTCTTCCTTCCAATCTATCTTCCACACAGATACCAAAGTCCTAAAACACAGTCTGACCATATTGCTCACCTGCTCAATAAACTCCATTTAACTCCCTATACTTCTAGAATCAGATATAAATTTCTTCCTGTTTCACATCAAAGGCCCTTCAAAGCTTTGCTCGAGCCTTTCTTTCCAGGCTTGTTACACATCACTCCCCTTTGTGAATTCTCTGGTCCAAGCAAACTGGCCTTCTTGCTCTTCCTAATAAATGTCACTGCCATCCGCCTCCACACCATGCTCAGAATACACTCACTCCTCATATTGGCATCTTAACATCCCTAGATCCCTAGTTTCCTTCAAAGCTCAGCTCTGATGCCCTCTCCTATAGAAAACCTTTCATGATTCCTACCTATTATTACTTTCCTCTACCAAATTCTCTCTCTCTCTCTCTCTCTCTCTCTCTCTCTCTCTCTCTCTCTCTCTCTCTTTCTCTCTCTCTCTCTCTCTCTCTCTCATTCTCCATATATGTATATACATATACACACATATGCCTTAGTTTCCTTATCTTTAAAATGAAAATAATAATAACACCTGCCTCCCAGGTTTAAAGCAAGGATCAAATGAAGTATGTGTGTATAAATAAATAAATATTTCATTTGATAGGATTTAACAACAATCCTATATATTGTTATACACATATAAATGTGTGTATAAGGGTATGAAGATAGATAGATACGTAGATATATAGACACATAGAGAGAGACACACAGACAGATAAATATATATTGATAGACAGATAGATGTAACTATATCTATATCCATCTCATCTGAACCTCATAACAACCCTGGAAGGGAAGTGATATTATTATTTTTTTTACAGTTAAGGAAAGTGTGTCAGACAGAAGTTAAGTAATGCCCACTAGCTAATAAGTGTTTGATACTGAATTTGAACTCAGGTCTTTTTGACCCAAGGCCCAGTATTCTATCTACTTTGATACCTAGCTACCTCTTAACTTTTTGCTACTTTAAACAATTATTTAAGACCATATAAACTGCATTGTCAAAGAGTTTCCTCCCTCGGCAGCCTCCATACCAATAAGATCAGAGATCCAGTCCTTAATATCTATATTTCCAGGGCAGCTAGATGGTGCAGTGGATAGAGCACTGGCCCTGGAGTCAGGAGTACCTGAGTTCAAATCCGGTCTCAGACACTTAATACTTACTAGCTTGTGACCCTGGGCAAGTCACTTAATCCCAATTGCCTCACTAAATAATAATAATAATAATAATAATATATTTCCTAGACACACATTTGCATACATTGTTTCTCCTATGGAATATAATCTTCTTGAGGGCAGGCTCATTCATTTTTTTCCTTAAATCCCCATTACCTGGCACATAATAGACACTCAAGAAATGCCTAGTCTGAACAAATTGTGGTATATGAATGTAATAGAATACTATTGTGCTGTAAGAAATGATGAGCAGGCAGATTTCAGAGAAACCTGGAAGGACTTGCATGAACTGATGACAAGTGAGATGAGCAGAACCAGAAGAACATTGTACACAGTATCAACAACATTATGTGTTGATCAACTGTGATAGACTTGATTCTTCTCAGCAATACAATGGTCCAAGATAGTACCAAAGGACTCATGATGGAAAATGCTCTCCAAATCCAGAAAAGAAAAAAAAACCTGTGGAATCTAGATGCAGATTGAACCATACTATTTCTATTGTTTTTTGTTGTTTTCCTTTTTGCTCTGATTCTTCTCTCATAACATGACTAATGCAGAAATTAAAAAAAAAAAGAAATGCCTAGTGATTGATTGATAGATTTTAGATGTTTTCCAGCCTTCTTTATGAATGGCTCAATTTTGCTACAGCCCCAATAGTACGTGAGTGTGACTTCAAAGGCAGAAATGAGGGACAGAAAAACATTCCGCCCTCACTGAGTGACTTACTTTAATGTGATTGTGACTAAAATTAGGTTTCATGTGTAAGGTTGAACAGACTGGGGAAGGAGGGGGGGAAGAGTAAACAAATTGGCTCCTGAGTAAAGACTCTTCTTTAGGGGCCTGTACATTTCCCATAAAATATGATTCTTGAAAGTCTGGATACTTAAATAAAAGGAATCTAATAGTTCACTTAGCATCATTGTCACCATTGTTTGGTTTATTGGGGGGGGTTTCTACACTACTAATGAAAATCATTTCATCTGCCCCAACTCTAATTCAATGCCTGGACTAGATGCCCTAGAAATTCAGACTGGAATGTGATCAGAAACAAACAGTCCTTTTTATTTATATATAAAGAAGACACTGGCTATTATTGAAGTACATTAAATCAAATTTTATTTGGCTATGTTCAAGACGGGGAAAAATCCGACCTTGTCTTGGGTTTCAGATCTGTCTTTTACTTTCCCCGCCCCCCCCCCCAGAATGCTATTTTTCTTTCCATGAGGAATTAGCCAGTCCTGAGGTTAAATAAAGTGCAGAATGAAGTATTTTCTAGGGATACAAGTAAGAGACTATCCCATGTTCTGGAAAGGGTCCTAAAGGGAAACAGAGGAGATTAACGGCCACAATTCGTCTTTCTCCTCCTTTAATCATGCCTCTGTTTTGCACTCTTACTCAGTTCTTTCACTTTATCCTCATTAATGTGCTGGCTAATCCTCCATTTGCACAAGTTGACACTGAATTCACCTTTTCTTTTGACAGAATTGGGTATTTTATCTTTCTCTTTTTTTATGAGGTTGTGAAGACAGAATGTATTTTCTTACTAAAAAAAAGTATTGGGATAAGGAGTATTCATTTAAATTAATTTAATTGGGGAAAAAGAGGGGGGCTGATCATCCAAATTACAATCCTCAACTGAGATCCGAAGAGGAACCTCAGTCTGGAGGGGTCTTTACTTCTCCCCGCCCCCTCCCTCCCCGAAAGCAGAAGTGAATGTGAACTTGGAACGTTTAGGGAAACTTGAGCATTTCTCTGTTCGAGGATGGGGGGGAGGAGAGGGGAGAGGATGGGAGGGATATCCGAGGACATTTTCCAACATGAAGTGATTGAACCAGTCTGAATTATTGTTCCTGGCTTGAAGCGAAACCAGGCTGGAACAACTTCAGTCACGATGGCAGGAACCTGAAACCCAACCAAAGCATAGGTTTGATTCTACCCAAGATTAGAATAGAAATAGCCATTCTTTTTGTCAAGCACAGCAGCCTCTCCCAGCAACCGGATTTACCAGATCTGACCATTTGGACAACTAAATGGATACTTATTTTGGTGAGGGGGGAACCAAATTTGCTGAGTTTGACATTTTTCTAATAGTCAGAAACAAGCTTCTTTTCAGTTTCTTTTGTTGGCTTCTGTTCTTCCCAACCCCTACTGCAAAGCATTCCTCAGGGCTCAGTACTGCACTGTCTACTCTGCTTTTTATTCTATATAGGAGAGATGGTTCATCATTTCTCCTGCCTTCAATTCTAATGTCTCCTAGGATGACTCCGAAATCTCTGTCTTCAGTCCTGGCCTCTCTCCTAAATTCCCGTCGTCCACCTGTAAGATCTACTAGACATTTTTTTTTTCAGGGCAATGAAGGCGAAGTGACTTGCCCAGGGTCACACAGCTAGTAAGTGTCAAGTGTCTGAGGCTGGATTTGAACTCAGGTCCTCCCGAATCCAGAGCTAGTGCTTTTATCCACTGTGCCACCTAGCTGCCCCCTCTACTAGACATTTTCATGTTATTGTCTTACCATAAACTCAAATCCAACATGTGTAAAAGCAAACACATCATCCTATCCCCACAAACTCATTCCTTTTCTTTATACAGTTATATCCAATGAATGGGGACATCTCCAGTCATCTTGCCACTGGACCCAGATGATTCCTGAAGAAAGTAAAGCTGGTGACTTTGCCCAGCCCTGCTTCACTTAAATCCAATTCATTTGCAAGTCAAGACATCACCTTCCTGATGTCAATGGTCTTTGAGAGCAAAGGAAGAACAAACTATAACAACATCCATCGAGTATTTATTAAGCACCTATGATGCTTGGCATACTCCATACTTACCTCTTTGTGGGGAGGGGGGGGGGTGGAGAGACAACACCCATTCACCTGGCCACTCAAGCTTAAAACTCTGACCTCCTCTTTTATATGCCCTTCTTTTCCATCCCCTGCATCTAATCAGTCACCAGCTCTGGTCAATATTTCCTTCAAAATGCCTTCCTTATCTATACTTCTATGGGCTAGATCTGTGGGATTTCAAGAAACAGACAAAATTTCTTATTTTGTTGATCTGTGTCCATAGTTTATTGGCTGATACACATACATAAAGAAAGGGTTTAAAAAAAAAAACCACACATTCAGCTTAATTCCCACACCCTGCTTTTGTCTGACTCAGGAAAATCAGGCTAACTGCACCCAGAAAGCTGATTTTATCCAAACAAAGCCTGACAATCCAATGGCCAACAGATGTTAGGAGCTATGCAGTTTTATACTGAGGGAGAAATTAAGGGGGCCAGAGCCTCTTACAAATTCACCAATCCTGATTGGTCAAATGAGGCTAAACCCAGGCTTAGAGGGACAGCTCCTGTTTGGCTTCTGTGACTCCAATATTTGTCCCCTTCAATCCATGTTCCATTTGGCTCCCAGGTTAGTCAGCTCTGTAGGACATCAGTAATCTCATCAATTTAAGTGTTTCTTCCAACAAAATACTTGCCATCTGGGGGGGCGGCTAGGTGGCGCAGTGAATAAAGCACCGGCCCTGGATTCAGGAGTTCCTGAGTTCAAATCCGGCCTCAGACACTTGACCCTTACTAGCTTTGTGACCCTGGGCAAGTCACTTAACCCCATTGCCCCGTTAAAAAAAAAAATACTTGCCATCCATCCGTGCCATCCCATCCTCTGCAACCCTTGTGCTTATTCTATAAATTTGCCCACCCAATGTCTTGGGAGCCTTCCTCAATTTCTCTTGATATTGAGAGGCTACTTGTGGTGTGGGTGGGCTGACCATCGGTTATCCCTAGTTCTAACTTTGTGACCAACCCGTCTTTCCTGCTCACTTATTTATTTAAGGATATATTTTATTCCAGTTCTCCTTAATTCTTCCTCTCTTCACACGAATGATTCTGCTCCGTTCCCTTCATTGACCAAATCCTGTTTGAATTCCAAGGTCCAGTCCAAGTCTCTTCTCCTCCAAGAAGTTTTCTCTGACCCTTTCATTCAAACCCCCATACATCTTTCTCTCCTCAGGACTACTACTAAGAGTCTAATACATATAATTGAGCATTTGATTGAATTGCATTAAACTTTACTGTGGCTAGGATACTTGTCTTCCACTTTCACCATTTGCATTATGAAGGAAAATAATGTGCCTTCCCTAAGGGAATATACATGATGGAGGGAGTGGGGGCGGGGCGGACTGTTAGAAGAGAGTGAGAGCAACATGAAGGTGCAGAGAAGGATGTCTGCAAAAAGAGCAACAGAACCAGGAAGGAAAAAGGACCCAGGAAAATTGTTGGAGTGTGGAGCAAACAACTTTTAAGGAAGATAGAAATGAAAGATTGGAGAGCCCTCCAAACTTTTGAGATCTTCTCTGTAAAAATATTCCCCCCCTAGCAGGTATGGGAAGAGGAGTGATTTTCCTATTGACAACCCCACAGCTACTGAGGTGGAAGGGGAGATGGGGCAGGATTATAACTATCCTAAGGTATTGAGCTTTGGGATTGGGTGAAATGAAGGAATTAAGGCTACAGTGGATGAAGGGTTGGGGGTTGGTGTGGTTATGTTGGACTTAAGCTCCTAGGTTGGTTATCTGGGGGAGGACCAGGTGTGTAAGACCCATCTTCCCAACCACCGATTCACCACACATCCCTTGGAATCAAGCCATGGCCTGGACACCCTGAACCACCCCGCCGCCCTTCCCAGTTTGGACAACACTGTTCTAGTCTAAAAAAACTGAGAACCCAGTATTTGGGATATGAAACCATAAGGCAATATAGAAAGATGAGGATGTTGTGGGGGAAATAGGTGCGTGTGTTGGGGAGGGGGCGGTTCTTAGGTATTCCTCTTTAAAGAATGACACCCCCATGGGGCAGCTAGGTGGCGCAGTGGATAAAGCACCAGTCCTGGATTCAGGAGTACCTGAGTTCAAATCTGACCTCAGACACTTGACACTTACTAGCTATGTGACCCTGGGCAAGTCACTTAACCCCCATTGCCCCACAAAAAAAAAAAGAAAAAGAAAAAAAAAAGAATGACACCCTCTCCCACACAATTCCATTAGAATAAAATAGTCTTTTATTTGGGCGGTAGAGAAAGTGACCAAGAGGGAAGTCAAGCTTTCCCTCAAGGGGAGGAGATATCTTAGAAACATCTTGCTCCTCTGACAGAAGAAAGGCCAAAGTTTTTATAAGGATGGGGTGACCACCTGATTATTGAAAGTTCCCTGTGGGGATGGGGAAAGCTTTAGTGAGGGGTGGTGGTCCTGACTTCTGGAATTATCTCTGTCCCCTAGTGCCCATCAGCAGCCACGTCTAATGGGTTTATCTCCCTTACTTCTTAAGTGTGTCCATCCTGATAGTTGGCCAGTTTAAATTGTAATAGTCCCTTAATTCCTCTATATGTCCCAACCCCATATCAAGGAGGATAGACTGATAGAGCTCCCCATAGCTACCCATCCCACTTTGAATGTCAGGGAACCCAGACAAGACTTGTGAGGGAGGGGGCCTTCACCAAAGGAACCCCCATACTTAAGAAAATAAGTCACATCTTTGTGAATAATTGTTGCTTATTATATGATTGAAATAATTACCCTCTTTTTAATAAAATTTTGTTTCATAACGCTGTGAGCTATGTGTCTGAAAGTTAAAAACTGATATCAGTCTACTGAGGGGGGTGCCTTAAGTTTTCTATGTTTGAGTGAACTACAAGAGTAAGAAAATGCCCCCCCAAATATACTTGGATGCTTATGGTGTATCTAAAGTCTTATATAGTTCAGTGTTGTCATTTTGATGTAGGATGGAATGATGTGGTGGGTAGCTTTAATTGATCAAATTGATCACGAGGTGCTCCAAAGGAATTACAAGACTCAGTTTCCCAAGTTTTATTGAAAGACTGTTGACCACAGAGAGAGTACTCAAACCTTAGTTTCTCTGTTAACCCTTTTAGGTACTATTGATAGCTACTATTGATGGTTTCTCTGTTAACCCTTTTAACCTCCATCAATTTTTTTCTTTCCAAGGTGGGTACCAAGTCTTACACATTTTTCTATACCTCCCCTGTACACAGACAAACAGACAGACAGAGCACACTAGCAAGCAGATAGTACTTAGGACCAAAGGATAACAGATTCAGACTTGGAAGGCTCATTCAATCCAACCCCCACATTTCATAGATGAGGGAACTGGGGCCCAGAGAATCAGAGGGGGGAAAAATTGCTCAAGGTCATGCACATAGTAAATGAATGAATAAGGAATAGAGAAAGAGACTAGACTGAGAAATTCCCTCTGCCAATCCAAGTAAACTCCTTCTCTGCAACTTAGAGTCTTAGAGAGTTGCCTTGAGCCCTGAGAGGTTAAATGACTCATCCAGAGTCATACAGCCAATGTGTGTCAGGGGCTGGACTTGAACCTAGGTCTTCCTGGCTCCCAGCCATACATGACATACAAATAGTAACTCATATCTTTATCTCTTTAAGGTTTGCAAAGTGCTTTACATACATCATCTCATTCGAGTCTCATAACCACCATGGGAGGTGGGTTCTATTATTATACCCATTTAACAAAGAGGAAACTGATCTAGGAGAGGTTAAGTGACTTGTCCAGGGCGTGAAGCAGGATTCAAACTTAGAATCTGCCTGATTTCATGTCTTTCCATTATTCCAAGCTGCCGTTTTGAACTCAGGTCCTCTGATTCCAAATCTAGAAGCTCTTTCCATTGTACCCATGAGTGAGTGAGTGAGTGAGTGAGTGAGTGAGTGAGTGAGTGAGTGAGTGAGTGAGTGAGTGAGTGGCATTATTAATAGCCTACTTCCTCTGATATTCAATTCAGTTCAGCTCCATCAACATTTATCATGCACTATGCACAAGGCACTATATAGTGCAAGACCTACAAACAACAGTAGAATGTCATATTCTAAAGCTGATGATGCACGGATTAATTCTCTGATATAAACTGGAACAGGTCTTGCTTTTAAGGGGCCAAAACCTTCAGTCACTGAACACTGATATAGACAATGTAAGACTGTCACACGTGAGAGAAAGCACCATCATCCCCACAGATGAGGGGCTCTAGCCTTGTACAACCAATATCTCCAGTTTAACAAAAGAAGATCTTTGAAGCAAGGTCAAGAGTATTTCCTTTTCTTTCTCAGCATTCATAATGAGACTGCCCATTTAAAAAGGTCCCCTCTATTGTTAGGTACAGGATTTGTTTTTGTTTTATTATTCATAACATTCTTCAGCCTCTGAGCAGTCATGGACAAGACCTAGTGATCTGTTGAGTCACTGGGTTAAAAGAAATGGAAAAGATTGGCAAAAGTGCTGCTCGTATTTGGTTACCTGTCATTTTCAACCTGTCACTGGGAAGTCATTTAGCTCAATTGCCTTGGGTAAGTCAGTATCACTCCAAGCCAGTGATTCTCAGTCCTGGTTCTGTTGCACCTCAGGGAAGCCCTCAGGATCTTAAGAGATGTCACAAAACCCCGAAGGCTCCTCTAAATGCATTTTGATATATTTTTATTTTTAAAATAATATTTGCTGTATAGTATTTGTTCATGATCCTGGCAGCTTATAGAAACTTAAGAAGAAGCTAGAAGAGTGCTCATTTAATCCAATCATGGTTGTATGGAAAGAAGGCTGGATGTAGAATCAAAAGACCCCAATTCAAAGCCTGACTTTGTCCCTCATTACCTGTTTGGCACTGGGCAAGTCACAATTCTGAGCTTGTTTTGTCATCTCTGAAATGTCAGGAGATGAACTGGATGGCCCTGAAGGTCCCTTCCAGCATTAGGTGCATGGTCTAGTGATCTAGTGATCACTGCATTTATAGCTGGGGAAACTGAGGCTCAGAGAGGCACGGCCACGTGATTTCATGTAATGAAATGAAAGACAAAGTGATGATAAATGATAAATTGCTACAACTCCCAAAAGCTGAAGAATCAAATCTTTATTCATTACCGGCATTTTGTCGTTACTCTGTTTCTCTGTCTCTCCCTCTCTCTTCCTTTCCTCTTTTCTTTCTTCTTCTCTCTCTTCCCCTGCCCCCTTTCTGCTTTCTTTTCCCCTCTCTCTTCCTTCTTTTCTTCTTCTCTCCTTTCCTTCCTTCCTCCCTCCTTTTCCTTCTTTCCTTCCTTTCCTTCTTTCCTTTCTTCCTTCCCTCTCTCTCTCCTTCCCTCACTCCCTTCCTTCTTTCTTTCAAAGAATTTATATTAAGTGTATCCTATAGGCACAGCAGTGAATTAGGCCCTGAAACAGACATAAAGTTTAAATAAGACATGGTCTCTGATCTTATACAGCTTATGTTTAATTTACAAACTACTAGCTTCTTTCTAGCCCAAGGTTCCTTTATTTACCACATGACCTTCTCCAATGCCATGATGTCTGTTGTGAAATGTAGTGACAAGAATAGTAAAAAGGCAAGGATACACTACGGTCTTGGGCCATGATGGGTATAATATTTCATATGTTCTTCCTAAGGACACCATAGTATTCTGAAGATCTTTTTATGGGTACCTCCCCAGTGGAATATAACATTCTTGAAGGAAGGAACTGTTTTCTTCTTTTCACTGTATGCTCAACAGCTAGCCCAATGCCCCCCCCCACACACACACACACTGTAATAGGAACAGTGATTTTTTTTTTTGTGAGACAATTGGGGTTAAGTGACTTGCCCAGGGTCACACATTTAGTAAGTGTTAAGTGTCTGAGGCCATATTTGAACTCAGCTCCTCCTGAATCCAGGGCTGGTGCTTTATGTACTGCGCCACCTAGCTGCCCCCAGGAACAGTGAGTGTGTGTGTGTGTGTGTGTGTGTGTGTGTGTGTGTGTGGCAATTGGGGTTAAGTGACTTTCCCAGGGTCACACAGCTAGTAATTATTAAGTGTCTGAGGCTGGATTTGAACTCAGGTCCTCCTGAATCCAGGGCCGGTGCCTTTTTTGTTTTTTGTTTTTGGTGAGGCAATTGGGGTTAAGTGACTTGCCTAGGGTCACACAGCTAGTAAGTGTTAAGTGACTGAGGCTGGATTTGAATTTTGGTACTCCTGAATCCAGGGCCGGTGATCTATCCACTATGCCACCTAACTGCCCCCTAGGGCCAGTGCTTTTTAACCTGGGGTTTTATTGGCCTAGCAAACTCCTTTTATTAATGTATATCTGTTCCTTTTCTTCCACTTCAGTCTTAGAGAGTTCCCAGACTTGAGCATCGAAAAATTAATTTCCAAAGTCACAAAGCCAGCATGAGTCAAAGGGTAGAACTTGAACACAGCTTTTCCTGGCTTCCAGCTCAGCTCATTCTCCACTATACCACAGAGTAAGTGCTTGTTGAATTCCAATCCCACTATGTAGACTATGTAGGCCTCTCAAGGTCCTTTTACCAACTCCCACATTCAATGAAAATCTGGATGCCCAGAACTTGGCTGCATTTCCCCTTTAGTCAACAAGCACTTAATAAGTGCCTATTATGTGCTGGGTACTGTTCTAAGTCGAACATAAATACAAGCAGAAAGACAGTCCCTCGGGGCAGCTAGGTGGTGCAGTGAATAAAGCACCAGCCCTGGATTCAGGAGGACCTGAGTTCAAATCCAACCTCAGACACTTGACACTTACTAGCTGTGTGACCCTGGGCAAGTCACTCAACCCTCATTGCTCCACCAAAAAAAAATAAATAAAACCATAAATAAAAAGAATGACAGTCCCTGCTCTCAAGGAGCTTATATTCTTTTTTTCCCCAGGGAAAGCAGCTTTTATTAGGAACCTTTTGTTGTAGCCTTTGAATATAGATATTTGATATATTATAGATAGGTATAATCCTAGCTTAACATCATTCTTAGAGATAAAAGAGTGGAGGAGAAATTGCCCAACCATGGCAGTACAGGATGCTACCAGCTCCTCAGTGTCAGCATGACCTTCCTACTCTTTTTTTGTTGTTGTTTGTTTGGGGTTTTTTGTTTTTATTTTTTAATTAATTAATTTATTTTTTTCCATTACATGTAAAGATAGTTCTCAACTTTTGTTTATACAGGCTTTCCAATTTCAGATTTTTCTCCCTCCCTCCCCTCCCTCCCTCCCCTCCCTCCCTCCTTCCCTCCCTCCCTCCTCCCCTAGACAGCAGGTAATCTGATATAGGTTATTATATATACACATAATAACATTAATCCTATTTCTGCATGTCATGTTATAAGAGAAAAATCAGAGCAATGATGAAAAACCTCAAAATAGAAAAAAAAAACAGCACCAAAAACAAAAGAAATAGTATGGTTCATTCAGCATCTACTCCACAGTTCTTTTTTTTTCTTGGATTTGGAGATCCTCTTCTATCATGAGTTCCCTGGAACATCTTCTGTACCATTGCATTGGTGAGAAGAATCTAGTCCATCACAGTAGATCAACACACAATGTTGATGATACTGTGTACAATGTTCTTCTGGTTCTGCTCATCTCACTCACCATCAGCCCACGCAAGACCCTCCAGGTTTCTCTGAACTCCTCCTGCTCATCATTTCTTACAGCACAATAGTATTCCATTGTATTCATATACCACAACTTGTCCAGCCATTCCCCAATTGATGGGCATCCCCTCAACTTCCAATTCCTTGCCACCACATAAAGAGCAGCTATAAATATTTTGGTACATGTGGGTCCCTTTCCCCCTTCCATGATTTCTTTAGGCAAAAGACCTAAAAGTGGAATTGCTGGGTCAAAGGGTATGCACAGCTTTATTGCCCTTTGGGCATAATTCCAAATTGCTCTCCAGAATGGTTGGATCAGCTCACAGCTCCACCAACAATGCATTAGTGATCCAATTTTTCCACAGCTTCTCCAACATTTATTATTTTCCTTTTTTGTCATTTTAGCCAATCTGATAGGTGTCAGGTGGTACCTCAGAGTTGTTTTAATTTGCATCTCTCTAATCAATAGTGATTTAGAGCATTTTTTCATATAGGAATAGATAGCTTTGGTTTCTTCATCAGAAAACTGCCTGTTCATATCCTTTGACCATTTCTCAATTGGGGAATGCCTTGGGTTCTTATAAATTTGATTTAGTTCCCTATATATTTTAGAGATGAGGCCTTTATCAGAAGTACTGGCCACAAATATTGTTTCCCAGCTTTCTGCCTCCCTTCTAATTTTGTATGCATTGCTTCTGTTTGTACAAAAATTTTTAATTTAATGTCATCAAAATCATCCATTTTGCATTTTATAATATACTCTATCTCTTGTTTGGTCATAAACTGTTTTCCTTTCCAAAGATCTGATAGGTAGACTATTCCTTTCTCTCCTAATTTACCTATGGTATCACCTCTTATGTCTAAATCATGTATCCATTTTGACCTTATTTTAGTATAAGGTGTAAGATTTTGGTCTATGCCTAATTTCTGCCATACTATCTTCCAGTTTTCCCAGCAGTTTTTGTCAAATACTGAGTTCCTATCCCAGAAGCTGGAGTCCTTGGGTTTATCAAACACTACATTACTAGTGTCATTTACTACTGCATTTCCTGTGCCTAGCCTATTCCATTGATCTACCACTCTATTTTTTAGCCAGTACCAGATAGTTTAGATGACTGCCGTTTTATAGTAAAGCTCCAGGTTTGGTACCGCTAACCCACCTTCCTGTGAATTTTTTTTCATTATTTCCCTGGATATTCTTGATTTTTTGTTTTTCCAGATGAATTTTGTTATTATTTTTTCTAGCTGTATAAAATAATTTTTAGGTAGCCTGATTGGTATGGCACTGAATAAGTAAATTAATTTAGGCAGTATTGTCATTTTTACTATATTAGCTCTGCCTATCCATGAGCAATTGATATCTTTCCAATTATTTGGGTCTGATTTGATTTGTGTGAAGAGTGTTTGGTAATTGTGTTCATAGAGTTCCTGGGTTTGTCTTGGCAAGTAGACTCCCAAGTATTTTATATTATCTACCATTACTTTAAATGGAATTTCTCTTTCTATCTCTTGCTGCTGGACTTTGTTGGTCATGTATAGAAATGCTGATGATTTCTGTGGATTTATTTTATATCCTGCTACTTTGCTAAAGTTGTTAATTGTTTCAAGAAATTTTTGAGTTGATTCTCTAGGATTCTTTAAGTATACCTTTATATCATCTGCAAAGAGTGATAGTTTTGTTTCCTCCTTGCCTATTCTAATTCTTTTAATTCCTTTCTCTTCTCTGATTGCTAAAGCTAACATTTCTAGGACAATATTAAATAATAGGGGTGATAATGGACATCCCTGTTTCACCCCTGATCTTATTGGGAAGGCCTCTAATTTATCTCCATTGCATATAATACTTAGGAGCTTACATTCTAATGGGGAAGATGACACATAAACAAAAGCTGAAACCCTTATGGTTTTAGAGGTGCCCATGAGGATTCAGAGATGATTCTCTCTTACCATCTGGTCAGGCCCCTAATGGCATGCTTCCTTCAAAGATTATGAGAATTATTTAGTCAGCCAGCCTTAAGAAGGTGGCATTTACTAACATGGCACAGTATGCATAATAATTGGTACAATACATCCCCCCAAAAGGCTGTGTTATGCTCTCCCACAATTACATATAGAGTCCAAGGGAAAGTGTACTCAAGCTTAAACAACACATGTAGCTAGGGGTAACTCATAGCTCCCAAATGCTGAAGTCCTTCACTCCCATTTGTGCAGGGTTCAAGAAGTTCCCACTGCAGGCAGCTAGGTGGTGCAGTGGATAAAGCACTGGCCGTGGATTCAGAAGGACCTGAGTTCAAATCTGAACTCAGACACTTGACACTTGCTAGCTGTGTGACCCTGGGCAAGTCACTTAACCTCAAATTGTCCCACCAAAAAAAAAAAAAAGAGAGAGAGAGAGTCTACTATGTACCAGGCACTGTGCTGAGCACTTATAAGTATTATCTCATGTGGGAAGATAGGAAGTCCCCAATCCTCAAGACCCTTCAAAGCTAATAAGGTCTTCCTTTGGCCAAAGAGAGAGGGGAATGGGGGTGGGGCAGGGGGAACACATAGAGCAAAGCTGCATCTAAGGCCTCCTCTGCCCCACCAAACAGTTCTCATTCAAGGAGAATGAAGGAATGTGATGCCTTTTCCAATATAAGAACTCAATTCTAATTAGTTTGATCATGTATAATGGGGCAAGTTCCCTTAGTCTATGCAAACACGGTTCTTATGCTCAGTTTCAAGGACTTTTCACATTTAGTCTAAAGCAGGGATTCTTAAATTTCTGGGGTGTTACAGTCTCCTTTGGTCATCAGTCTGGTGAAGTCTTTGGACTCTTTCTCAGAACTTTTTAAATACATAAAGTAAAATCCATAGTGTATCAGAGAAAAACAACCTAATGGAAATAACAGTTATCAATATAAAAAACAAAAAACACCACAAATTCAGGGACCCCAGGTGAATAACCCATGCTATTAAACCTAAGATGTCACCCAATTAAGGCATCAAACTTGACATAGGGTAAGTTGATTTCAACCCCACCCTTACAACTGAAAAAGATTGGAATTTTTCTACCATAGAAGTCCATCAGACTAGTATCTTCAGGGATAAACAGTGACTTTCAGCTCTTTTTTAAAAAATAAATAGTATTTTATTTTTTCCAATTACATGTAAAGATAGTTTTTTTGGAAGGGTTAAGTGACTTGCCCAGGGTCACACAGCTAGTAAGTGTCAAGTGTCTGAGGCCAGCTTTGAACTCAGGTTCTCCTGAATCCAGGACTGGTGCTTTATCCACTGTGCCACCTAGCTGCCCCCTCAACATTCATTTTTTGATAAGATTTTTGAGTTTCAAATTTTTCTCCTTCCCTCTCTCCCTCCCCTGACCCTTCTCCAAGCAAGCAATCTGATAAAGGTTAAAAAAGTGTAATCATGTTAAACTTATTTCCATATTAGTCATGTTGTAAAAGAAAATACAGAACAAAAGGGAAAATCTACCAAAAAATTAAAATAGTATGCTTCAGTCTGCATTCAAACTCCATTGTTCTTTCTCTGGATGTGGATACCATTATCCTTCATGATTCTTTTGGAATTGTCTTTGATCATTGTATTGCTAAGAAGAGCTAAGACAATCATAGTCGATCATCATATAATGTTGATGTTACTATATACATGTTCTCCTGGTTCTGCTCACTTCACTCAGCATCAGTTTATGTAAATCTTTCCAGGTTTTTCTGAAATCTTCCTGCTCATCATTTTGCATAGCACAATAGTATTCTGTTACATTCACATACTACAACTTGTTCAGTCATTCCTGAATTGATGGGCATCTCCTCAGTTTCCAGTTTTTTGTCATCACAAAAAGAGCTGCTATAAATATTTTTGTGCACATGGGTCCCTTTTCCCTTTTTTATGATCACTTGGGAGCTATGTAGTTATATTGTGCTTGATTGTCCTTTGGGCATGGTTCCAAATTGCTCTCTAGAATGGTTGGATCAGTTCACAACTCCACCAATGATTTGTTAGTGTCCCAATTTTCCCACATCTTCTCCAACATTTATCATTTTCCTTTTCTGTCATAAGAACCAATCTGATAAGTACGAGGTGGTACCTCAAAGTTGTTTTAATTTGTATTTCTCTAATTAATAGTGAGTTAGGGTGTTTTTGCATATGACTATAGATAGTTTTAATTTCTTCATCTGAAAACTTCCTCTTTATATCCTTTGACCATTTATCAATTGGGCTAGTTCCCTTTTCTGCAGGGTAACTAGAAGCTCAATATCCTGTTAACAGAGGTAGGATTATTTTTTCACAATGTGATTTGAATATTTTTTCCTACATTGTCTGAACTTTACTGTTCTACAGAAGAATCCAGAGAGAATAAATCTCCTCTCCTTCTGGGAGATGTATCTTTCAAAGATACACTCAATAGCTTTATTCTCTGGATTGCCTGTCAAGAATAATAACCCATGGCTCATTGCATGAGTGGACACATCACTTAACTTTTCACTTTAACTTGATTCACACACACACACACACACACACACACATACACATACACATACACACACACATCTTTACTACCCAGGGCAGAAGTTCTTGACCTTTGTTGTGTATCATGGTCCCTTTTGGGTAGCCTGGCAAAGCCTATGAACCCCTCCTCATAATAATGTTTTTATATAATTGAAGAAAATTCGAAATTTCATTTAGAGATTAGTGAGGAAATAAAAGATGGCATTTTTCCCATCCCAGTTCACAGATCTCCTTAAAAAATGTCCACAAACACCTTGGGGCTCCAAGGACCTAATACTTTGTGGACAGATGAGCTTTTGTTTTTTTTCTAAATGTTCTAGTCTCTCAAAAAGAAATGTGAGCATTATTGCTGGCTCTATTTTTATATGTATATGTTATATCTATCTTCTTAACACAGTCCAAGATCTACTTTCCAGGCAAGGTCATGGGTAAACTTCCATTTAATTAAAACATTTTTCAGATGCCTCGGCATAACAGTCAATTGATTGTTAGGTGGCTGACTTTGGCTTAGCTCCTGACCATACATTTCTTAAGTCTGCACTCTAAAACAAATTTCATGAGCCTTGTGATTTGAGGCAATGCTGTCATTCGACTTTTGGGAAATGTCTGTCATCCTTGCCCACCAATTTGTTTTGAAAAGCAAAGACTCTAGTGGCAAAGTTTTTCTGAAACATTATGTATGTTCTACAAAGTTTGGGATGCTGTTACTCCCTCCTGGCTCTTTGGTTGTGGGGTTTTTCTCCTTTAAACTCATTTTGCCATTTTTTTAAAAAAGGATAAAAGTGATTCCACTTCAGAAATACTTCATAAACCCAAGCTCATCATGTTTCTAGATTTTCTTGGGGGAGGGGCAACTGGCAAAACTTCAAATGACACACACATACATATGTGCATGTATGTGTGTATGTATATATATATATATATATATATATATATACATATATATATATATATATATATATGGGGGTAGGGGCGTATATACAAAGATACAGACATACATATATATGTGTATATAAAGAATATATCTTTGTGTGTTTATATAAGAATTTTTTTGAATCTCATAATTGACCCTGGAACAATTGTGCTGACCTTTGCACTGATAGTGCAGAAGTAATGGTGGGTAAAACCACTGGTGCTTTAGTTCAATTCAAGGCGGCACAACCAAATTCTATTAGTTCAAGGCAAAAGTGCCCATTTGTCTTAAGAGTATTCCTGATGTAAACAGTATCTATCTAAACCATCAGCAAGCATTATATGTAATGGGGATAAGTTAGAAGCATTCCCAGTAAGATCAGGAGTGAAACAAGGATGTCCATTATCACCATTATTGTTCAGTATTGTACTAGAAATGTTCACCTTAGCAATAAGAGAAGAAAAAGAAATTGAAAAGAGAAGAAAAAGAAATTAGAATAGGCAAGGAGGAAAGAGTGACTATAATTATTTGTGACAAGGGTTTGTTTGTGTTTTTTTAAGTAGGGTGTGGGGAAAAGAATTTGAGAAAATGAGAGGAGAGCTAGCACTATTGATGCCCCCAAGAAAAGATAAGAAAAAAAGGAGGGGCACTGAAACGTTTTTTAATTCACAAATCAAATTATAGAAAAGTAGGAAGGAAGATAAAGACAACTTTTAAAGCAAGATGTTTAAATTAATATATACTTTTTAAAAAAAGAAAGCTGCATAAAATAGACATTCATGGGGGCAGCTAGGTGGCGCAGTGAATAAAGCACTGGTTCTGGATTCAGGAGGACCTAAGTTCAAATCTAACCTCAGACACTTGACACTTACTAACTGTGTGACCCTGGGCAAGTCACTTAACCCTCATTGCTCCACCAAAAAAGGAAAAAAATCAGAAAAATCGGACTAAAATAGACATTCATACTATAAACAATCCATTTTTACTTGAAACACATTAAGTACTTAATGAATGTTTGCTTTTTTTTAGAGTGGCCCTGATGAAGCAATAAAAATTGTTCATTTTTTCTATCTCAACCCTTAAGTACATGTCTCTTTAACATTCTGTGTGACAAAATGGCAAGTACACATAAGAAATGCACTTTTGCTGCATTCCAAAATATGACTGTTGTGTCAAGAAAAAGCACTTATATAATTAAGTGGTGAGCTCAACTAGAGGCTTTTTTTCATGAAACATCTTTTTTTTTACTTGAAAAAATGACTGACAAACTATGGTTACTCAGACGAATATTTGGCAAACATTTTCTTGAAAATGAATGAAGTAAGCTTGTCACTTAAAGGAAAACAAGTGACAGTATTTGTTGCCAATAACAAACTTCGAGCTTTCAAGCAAAAATGAGAATTTTGGAAAACTTGTAAATACCACCATGAGCCCCATAGCTTCCTAATACTTACAGATGTTTCAGGTGGGATTGGTGGTGATATTAACAAATGTGATTATGTTTGTTTGTTTGTTTGTTTGTTTTTGGCAGGGCAATAAGGGTTAAGTGACTTGCCCAGGGTTACACAGCTAACAAATGCGATTTATTTTTTTTTGGTGAGACAATTGGGGTTAAGTGACTTGCCCAGGGTCACACAGTTAGTAAGTGTCAAGTGTCTGAGGCCAGATTTGAACCCAGGTCCTCCTGAATCCAGGGCCGGTGCTCTATCCACTGTGATTTTTAAAAATATATTGTGCAACAAAATGGGCCAACATCTGGGAAATCTGCATAGCTCAATGAATCAATAGTTTCCAAATGACCAGTGAATGATGATGTTACAAAATCATGGTGAGTAAAAAAATCCATTCAAAGTACAAGCTAGGGGGCAACTAGGTAGAGCAGTGGATAAAGCATCGGCCCTGGATTCAGGAGGACCTGAGTTCCAATCTGGCCTCAGACACTTGACACTTACTAGCTGTGTGACCTTAAGCAAGTCACTTAACCCTCATTGCCCTGGAAAAAAAAGAAAGAAAGAAGTCAAAGTACAAGCTAGACCAATGGATTTTCATGTAATAGTTGACAAAAAGGTCATTGACATGGTTTCAGATTCCAAACTACTACTTAGGGGGCAGCTAGGTAGTACAGTGGATAAAGCACCGGCCCTGGATTCAGGAGGGCCTGAGTTTAAATTTGGCTTCAGACACATGACACTAACTAGCTGTGTGACCCTAGGCAAGTCACTTAACCCCCATTGCCAGAAAGAAAGAAAGAAAGAAAGAAAGAAAGAAAGAAAGAAAGAAAGAAAGAAAGAAAGAAGGAAGGAAGGAAGGAAGGAAGGAAGGAAGGAAGGAAGGAAGGAAGGAAGGAAGGAAGGAAGGAAGGAAGGAAGGAAGGAAGGAAGGAAGGAAGGAAGGAAGGAAAGAAGGAAGGAAGGAAGGAAGGAAGGAAGGAAGGAAGGAAGGAAGGAAGGAAGGAAGGAAGGAAGGAAGGAAGAAAGAAAGAAAGAAAGAAAGAAAGAAAGAAAGAAAGAAAGGAAGGAAGGAAGGAAGGAAGGAAGAAAGAAAGAAAGAAAGAAAGAAAGAAAGAAAGAAAGAAAGAAAGAAAGAAAGAAAGAAAGAAAGAAAGAAAGAAAGAAAGAAAGAAAGAAAGAAAGAAAGAAAGGAAGAAGAGAAAGAAAGAAAGAAAGAAGAGAAAGAAAGAAAGAAGAAACTACCACTTAGTAGTAAATGACTATAGTTATCTACTGTTTGATAAACCCAAAGACCAGCTTCTGGGATAGGAACTCAGTATTTAACAAAAGAAACTACCACTTGTCAGATTTTTGTTTAGTGTTACAGAAGAATTTCCACAATGATCTGAAAAGGTTATTAAGATGCTCTTCCCTTTTCTAATTACACATCTGTGTGAGGCCAGATTGCCTTCATATACATCAACTAAAACAATATTGCAACAGACTGAATGTAGAAATGAGAATACAGTTGTCTTTTATAAACCAGACATTAAAGAAATTTGCAAAAATGTAAAGTAATACCATTATTCTAATTACTTTTGTTTTGGAAAATATAATTATTTTTTTACAAAATACATTATTTATGTTAACATGTATTTGGTTTATTATTATTTTAATGATAAAATAACTATTTAAATTAAAATAAATTTTAAAAATTAAATAGATAATTAAAGTTGACTGGTTTTCATTTCTAATGTGATAAATATCAATAGATGTGATCCATATAAACAAAAGCTCTTTGGGATGCTCAATAGTTTTTAAGAGCATAAAGAAGTCTAGAGACCAGTTTTACAACTTCTACCCTATACTGGTGAAATCATAGATCTATTCCCGATCTCTTGGAGGTAAAAGGGATGTTAGAAGTCACCTTGTTAACCCCCTCATTTTACAGAAAGGGAAACTAAAGATTAGGGAGTTGAATTAGTCATAGATTTCAAGTTAGAAGGGATCTTAGAGTTTATGTTGTCTAACCCCATCAGCTCACAGATGAGAAAGTAAGGGCCAGAGAAGTTAAATGATTTGCCCTAAGTCACACAGGAAACAAGTCACAGAATTTGAATTCAAGCCTGGTTTTGTGGATTTCAAAACTGGGTTCTTTTTATTGTACCACAAAAGGCATCCAGGCTTGTAAGTCCAAAAACTGAGTTTTGAACACTTGCCATGCCCAGAGTTCCCAAAAGAGTTCCTTGAATAAGGTAGGTATTCAGTCAAAAAGATAAGAGAATCAAGAGAATTATTAACAATCTTGGGGTTTTCAGAGGAATTTACCTAGATTATCTTAGTTGAACCTCACAACAAACTGGTGAGAAAAAGGCTACAAATATTTCCCCTATTTTCTGTGATCTTTGGATCATACAGCCTGGAAGTACCTGATGCAGGATTCAAACCCAGGTCCTCTTGACTCCAAACCTCTCACTCAGACACTCTACTACATAGCCAGTCTGGTGAACCTAAAGTTACCCCTGGATCTGAAGTTTAATGACTCTCCAGTTGAAGCATGAATAAGGAGTGGAAAAGAAAAGGCACAGTTTTTATCTGAACCTCTCTGAAAGCTGGCCAGACATTTCCATACCAATTTGCTCTAGCCACAAGTTCTCCCTCTTGTACTTCTACCCTGGTGATCTCCACATTGTTCAAACCCAACTGGCCAATTCAAATGGAAGGAATACCAAAGACTGGAGATAAGTCACACTGGAGATATGAACCATAGTGAACTGACTGTAGGACCCAAACATTGACAAGAAGCTGTGCTATAAAAGAAAGAAAACATAATTTGGAGCCAGAAGATTCCGAATTCAAATCCTGATTACATACTAGTTGTGTGACCTTGGGCAAGTCACAACCTTTCTGAGCCTTGTTTTTTATCATAGGCTAAGGGTATTACCATCCTTCTCATCAGTCATCCTTTCTTCTTCCCTTTCACTCAGCCCACATATTCAATCAGTTGCTAAGTTTTGTTGAATCTACTTCCACATCTCTCACGTTCCCCTCTTCTCCATTCACATAGACACCACCCTAGCTCATGCCCTCATCACCTCTTGCCTGGACTGTTTCAATAGCCCCCTACGGGTCTCCCTACCTCAGATCTCCATGTTCCTCCCATCCATGTCCCACATAGCTGATAAACTGACATTCCTACAACACATTCTGACCATGTCATGCTCCTTCTCACTGAGCTCCAATGCCTCCCTATGGAATCTAGCATAAAAAATACAAGTGGACCGTGTTTGGCCTTTAAAAAAGTCCTTTGAGATTTGACTCCAGGCAACCTTTCTCTGCTTACTTCATATTGATCCCTCTTACACACACTACATATTCCAGCCTAACTGGTCTGCTTGCCATTTCCCATACATGTCATTCCATCTCTTCCCCATCCTTGGAACACATTCCCTCCTCAAATGTCTCTTCTTTTTTTTTCCTTTTCTTTAGTGAGGCAATTGGGGTTAAGTGACTTGCACAGGGTCACACAGCTAGTAAGTGTTAAGTGTCTGAGGCAGGATTTGAACTCAGGTACTCCTGACTCCAGGGCCGGTGCTCTATCCACTGCGCCACCTAGCTGCCCCTCAAATGTCTCTTCTAATGCCTAATTTCCTTCCAGGTTCAATTCAAACACTGCCACTTACATGAGGTCCTTCTTAATCATCCTATACTCAAATTAGTTGATTGTTGAAGTTCCTCAGGGATATATTTTTGTCATTGTAGCCCTAATTTCTAACAGAATTCCTGACATAGCAGGTATTTAATAATGCTTATTGAAAAATAATGAAAACTGGGGCAGCTAGGTGGCACAGTAGATAGAGCACTGGCCCTGGATTCAGGAGGACCTGAGTTCAAATCCGGCCTCAGACACTTAACACTTACTAGCTGTATGACCCTGGGCAAGTCACTTAACCCCAATTGTGTCACCAAAACAAAAAGAAAAAAAGAAAAATAATGAAAATAAAATGCTGCAAGATTACACACTGGGATTCATACTCAGGATTACAAGAAGGCAGATAGTAAGGAGCAAAAAGTCTGGAGCAATTTGATTCTCCCAGCCCAACAGTAGTAGAGATATAAAACCACCATTTTCCATTTGTAAATGAACTTGGTGGGATGAATGCTATGTAGATTCTGCAACAATTTAAAAAAATAACAACAAACATTTTTATTTAAAGTTTTGAGTTCCAAATGCTATTCCTCCTTCCTGCCCTCCCCTTCCCCCTCCCTGAGTCAGTAAGCAGATATAGGTTATACATGTATGATTATGTAAAACATTACCATATTAGTCATTTTGTATAAGAAAACTTGAATGAAAGAAAAAAAGAAAAATAGCACGCTTCAGTCTGTGTTCAATCAATATCAGTTCTTTCTTTGGAGGTGGATAGTATGTTTTATTATTATTCCCTTGGGATTGTCTTGGATCATTATATTATTGAGAATAGTTGTCATTCACAGTTCTTCATCGAATAATATTTCTGTCACTGTGCACAATGTGCAACCATTAAAAAAAACATTTTCATTTGTTATTTTTGTTCATTTTTAAATAATATTTTATTTCTCCCCAATTACATGTAAAAATAATTTTTAACATTCAGAGGGTTTTAAAAAAATTTTTAGTTCCAAATTCTGTCCTTCCCTACCTTCCCTTCCCCTTCCTGAGGAGGTAAGCAATCTGATAAAGGTTATATATGTGCAATCACATAAAAACATTTCTATATTAGTCATTTTGTACTACATCCATTTTTGAAGTCACTCTCCCTAGGGATGAAGGTTACCACAAAATGTACCTCTGGGTATTTGGAGGAAATGTCTATGATTTCAGGGGGGAGGGAGGGGGGAGGGAGGAAGAGAAGTTAGAACACAAAGTTTTAAAAAATTGATGTCAAAATTTGTTTTTACATGTAATTTGGAAAATAAAATTCTAAACATAAAGAAGTCTATGATTTCTGTTCTTACCATATCTTCTTAGTAAATTTTTTGGTTTTAGTCATTTCAGTCATGTCCAACTCTTTGTGTCCCCTTTTGGATCATCCTCCCATGTTGGAACATAAATAGTTTAACCTTATTGAATCCCTTATGATTTCTCTTTCCTGTTTACCTTTTTATGCTTCTCTTGAGTCTTGTGTTTGAAAGTCAAATTTTCTATTCAGCTCTGGTCTTTTCATCAGGATTGCCTGAAAGTTTCACTATAGATACTAGAATGCTTTGCCATTTCCTTCTCTCTATTCCTTTGTAAAAACAAATTGATATTAAATCATTAGGGGGCAGCTAGGTGGTGCAGTAGATAAAGCACCGGCCCAGATTCAGGAGGACCTGAGTTCAAATCCAGCCTCAGACACTTGACACTTACTAGCTGTGTGATCCTGGGCAAGTCACTTAACCCCCATTGCTCCACCAAACAAACAAACAACAACAACAACAACAACAACAAAGAAATTAAAATATATTAAATCATTAAATAGATGTAGGGACTAGGGCAAACACACTATAACGGGAGCTTGAGCTGATAGTATTAAAGAAAGTCACTTCAGTCACTTGGGATTATATCAACTGTCCTGAGAGAGTGAGCCCAGAGTATTCCTACAGTAATTTAAGTATAATCGCCCACATTTGAAAGATGAGGAAACTAACATTTGGAAAAGTTAAATTACTTGGCCAAGGTCAAATAACTAGTAATTACTACTACTTTTAGGGTAAAATACAAAATCCTCAGCCTGGCATGTCAAGCCCTCCACAATCTGGCTTCCACCCATCTTTCCAATCATTTCCTGTTACTCTCTTTCATGTACCTCTTTCTAATTCCAGTCAATTGGCTTTCTAACTGTTTCTCATACATGGAATTCCATCTCCTGCCTTCATATCTTTGCACAAGTGGTCTCCACGTCTGGAATACTTGCTGTCCTCACTTGTGATTCATAGAATCCATATCCTTGTTCAAAGTACAAGACTGGTTACACCTCCAAGAGGAGACTTACTCTGGTTCTTCCCTCCTCCTATATTAATATTATCTCTGCTAAAAAGATATATACTTTATATTATTGTTTATATTGTATTTTACATAACAGTATCATTATTATAAATTATTTATTATTATTTGTATATTATATTATTTTGTAAAGTTTGGGTTTGCTTGTATCCAGGTTGTAAGCTCCTTGAAGGTAAGGATTATTTCATTTGTATCTTTGTATCCCCAGTGCCTCTTAATAAACATTTCTGGAATTAAACCAAATATATTTATTTAAGGTCTGCAAAGGTCTTTACATATATTGTTTCCTTTGAGTCTCACAACAATCCTGTGAAGTGGAAACTATAGGGATCATTAATCCCATTTTACAGATGAGGAAACTGAAGTTCCCAGAGGTTACACAAAACGCAGGAAGGGGATTTAAAGCAAGAATCCTGGTGACCCAAATTCAGCATTCTTTCCACTGCACTGCCTTGCCTCTCCTTAAATCTAATTTGTATGGAGAGGCAGCCTAAGTTGGGAGAATCTCATCTCTATAAATCTGCCATCATGGAACCAAATATTTTGATCACAGAAAAATCATGAATTTGGGGTAGGGGGACCATAAATGGTGATCACTTTTCATCAGTGGCAAAAAAGTACCTATAGAGAAGAAATCATGGAGCCTTGAACTATTGAAGTAAAAAAAAAATGCATAAGCAAGGAGCCCCTAAATTATGATGATATAGCAAGTAGGTGTGCCTTGGCAGTATCCTCACTGTCTCCACCCATGAGGACTTTGATCTAACACTGATGGTATCTCCCTAGATAAGGTGCAAAAGCCCTTATAGCATCCACTGATTGGAATTTGATTTGGTTATTGATAAGTCTCCTTGATAAGAGGTCCTCCCTCTGTCCTAATTGGCACGAGTGACACCACAATTAAGATGAATCAAGATATATATGTGGTTAGTTCATATACCTGGAATACATCCTTGAGGAGAGCAAGAGTTGGGAGATTAGACAGAGAGATGCTGGTTCCATGAATGCACGCAGATACAGACAGACAGATAGACAGACAGACAGACTCAGTTCCCTAAAGGAGAACCTATGTAGCCACATTGCCCTTCAGGGAACCTGTGTGCTCGGAGGGTTTGCTTCTCCGTATCTTCTCCATACATCCCTCTCTCACTGTTCCTGTTTCAAGATCCAAACACTTTTTTTTTTTTTTTTAGTGAGGCAATTGGGGTTAAGTGACTTGCCCAGAGTCACACAGCTAGTAAGTGTTAAGTGTCTGAGGCCAGATTTGAACTCAGGTACTCCTGAATCCAGGGCTGGTGCTCTATCCACTATGCCACCTAGCTGCCCAAGATCCAAACTCTTTCGATGTCCCCACCCACCCACCATTTTTTGGCTTTTCCATCTCTGATTTGTATCTCATTAAGGGCATTTAATGACATACCATCTAATATTGTGACTTAACCATGTCTCCCCACAGCCTGTAAAAACCCTAGAGAGTAGGGATCTCGTCTTTCCTTCTTTCATTTCTTCCTTCACTGCCTACTACAATGTCACACCCATAGTAGACATTTTTGTTAAATTTAAACAAGAAGGGGGCAGCTAGGTGGTGCAATGGATAAAGTACTGGCTCTGGATTCAGGAGGACCTGAGTTCAAATCTGACCTCAGACACTTGACACTTACTAGCTGTGTGACCCTGGACAAGTCACTTAACCCTCATTGCCCGCCACACACACACACACACACACACACACACACACACACACACTATTAGACAAGAAAATTTAAACCCTTGCTAGGAACACTGATGTGACAGAATTTGCCTAAACAAAACAGGTGAAACATTTCTGAAAATGAAGTGGCAGCAGAGGAAGTCACAAAGAAGGGCTTCTCCATAAGCTAGACAAGGTTAGTAACCAGGCTTTTACCTTAAATAATACAGATGACCTTTGGATTTCCAGCACTTCATCTTCCCAATCACTACGCAGTGCACTTTAGCTTCATTCCTTGCTTGCTCATTAAATTCATTAACCCTTGACCCATAGTTGAAGGAAATATCTTATCACGTATTGGTTAAAGTCAGCAATGTCCAAACTTAATGAAGCAACATCTCCCTTTTAAAAATTGTTGTAATTACTCACATTTCATAAAACAACCTACACAATCCTTTTTTGGCTCTGTTAGTCAAATAAAATGAAGAATTTATTATAATATCAACACAATTTGATGAATAGCAATTCAATAATAAATAAAAATGTATTATAATATCAGGAACACAAATATTGAGCATGCAATAAAATGTTTACTGATATATTCCTTTTCCAATTTTAAAATCTATATCTTATAAGACAATAATCACAATAATATTCATATCAATATGTTGAAAGGGCTTGTTTTTCAGCACCACTTCACTAACTGCAGTGTCATGGATGATATTGCTTTTCTCAATTCCTTTTTGAGCACTAATCAATAGCAATATGTCATCTTTCAGTTATAGCAAAAAAACAAACAAGCCTTATTTCATTGACATGATATGTATGGTAATAAAAAGTTGTATTGTATTGTTTGATAAATCAGAGAATTTCTTTAATTACCTAGAGTCAAAACATAATAAGATTTTGGAGTTCAAAAACTTCTTTTAAAAAACTACTACAAGGCTTCTTGTTCAATGGAGTAAGATCAAATATATCAATCATATTTATATATGGCAAATGGGCTCCTTATCCATTCATATTTAGACCTAAGTCTTTAGAATAAAAAGAGAATTATTTCTGTATACTAGCCAAGTGATTTATAAATAGAATATAAATACTAAATAAATATTAACTTTTTTCTAAAGAAGAAGAAAATAAATATCTCTGTTTGCAAGGCATGCATTTTTAAATTGGGAAGCATATAAGAATATTATTTTGCAAATTTACTACTGCTCTAACTTTTTCATAACTAAGTCATTTTGAAAACTAGCCTATCTTTCCTAGTCCAATCTTCCCTTTCAACAACATATTATTGGGGGCAGCTAGGTGGCTCAGTGGATAAAGCACTGGCCCTGGATTCAGGAGAACCTGAGTTCAAATCCAGCCTGAGACACTTGACACTTACTAGCTGTGTGACCCTGGGCAAGTCACTTAACCCTCATTGCCCTGCCCCCCCCAAAAAAAAACAAAAAACAAAAAAAAAACATATTATTCATATAAACTAGACAGCTGAGTGGTGAAAGTTCTCAATACCTAGATAACCTAGCCCAACCTAGACCGGCCATGCTGCTCTAAGGTCATCTCTGAGGTCATTTTATGCCATGACTCCTAGATCCTGGCTCTAGCCTAGACCTCCTAACCCACACTCTAGTTCTAGTACTGGATCTCTGGCCTTTTGATTACTGAGAGTTTTCCATATCTATCCTGATCCATGGAACTAGACAACTCCATGCATGGGTCTCTTCCTGCAGTGGCGCTTTCCCAGCCCCTTCTTTCTATCTCTAGCTCTGGAGACAGTCATCAAATCAGTGCTTACCATTCCTGAAACAGGATGTGTCCATCAATTGCCCTGTCTACACTGACTTCCATAACTAAAACATCCCTTGCTGGCCACCACTTTCCTACATTTATGTAACCTGAAAACAGGGACTATCTTGTTTTTTGCCTTTTTATAGTACCTGGAACAGGAGAGTGTTTAATAAGGGCTTGTTCATTCATTCATTTATCCATTCATTCAAATATTATCAAATGAGTCTCTTGAATGACAGCTGCTGTTTTATCCATTCACAACGCAGAAGAGGAAGATTTTAGTTCCTCAAATGATTTCAACTTTTTCAGACAAAGGCAATTTTTCTCCCCATTGCATTATCTGCACATTGAATCGTTTGAAGTTGCTTTCTATATTATTTGTTGAGCAGCATTTTGACCTTATGTGCAGGGAGGAGGAAGGGAATGGGCTATATACATATTAGTTATTATTATTATTGCTACTACTACTACTATTGTTACAGTGCCCACTATGTGCCAGGCACTATGCTAAACACTTGAAAGATTCCTTGTTTGATCATCACAACAATCCTCCAAGGTTGTGGCTATCATAATCCTCATTTTACAGTTGAACAAATGGAGACACAGAAAAGTCAAGTAATAATAATAATAACAATTATTATTATTATTATTATAGTTAACATTTATTTAGCACCTACTATGTGGCAGACATTATGCTAAGTGCTTTATAATTATTTTTTCATTTGATTCCCAAAACAACCCTGGTAGGTAAGGGCTATTATTGTGCCCAATTTACAGATAAGGAAACTGAGGCAAATTGAGGTTTATATGGCTTGCCCAGAGTGACACAGTTAGTAAATGACTATGGTTGGATTTGAACTCAGGTCTTGCTGACTCCAGATCCAGTGGCATCACCTAGCTGCCTAGATGACCATAGCAATAGCTGCACCAGTGCCAACATTTCTTCTATCAAATTTTGCCCATTACTTTGCATCCTAGGATGTGCACCATCCACTCTACTCCAAGTCTGAAAAACTCTGATTAAAATTTTCTTCCCTACTATTTGTCTCTTCCATACTTGTACATATATAAGCATAGGCCTGTGTCTGTTTAAGATTATAAAGTTTTTCGGGGCAGCTAGGTGGCACAGTGGATAGAGCACCGGCCCTGGATTCAGGAAGACCTGAGTTCAAATTCAGCCTCAGACACTTGACACTTACTAGCTGTGTGACCCTGGGCAAGTCACTTAACCCCAATTGCCACACACACACACATACACACACACAAAGATTATAAAGTTTTTCAAGACATGGACAAGACCCATAAATTTTTCTATGAACTATGTACTATATAACTCCCTAGCATATAATTAGTTATTTGGAAATTATTTTTCAATTCAATTCAACCAACATCTATGAAATAGCCCTTATAAATGCCTGGTACTTGGTAAGGCCTTGAGTCAAAAAAAAAATAAAAAACAAAACAAAACAAAACCGAGCCAACCAGTTCATGCCCTTAGGGTGTTTATATTCTATTGGGAAATGTCACATGAACACAGATAAGTAAATATCAGGCAATTTGAGAAGGAGAGCACAGACAACTGGCAAGATCAAGAAAGATTAGGTACAGAAGATAGCATCTAGGCTGTATATGCCTTGAAGGAAGCTAGGGATACTAAGAATATTTTATGATGAGTTTCAAAAAGAAAAATGTTATTTTAAAAACATCCATATTTACTATAGTTGATCACTATACTTAGAATACGTATGGTCTCACATTTTTGTACCAAATTTAGTATAGTCAATGCTTGTGGACTCAGAAGCAATGTGCCCTAGAGGTGAACTCTTGGTTTGTTAGAAAAGAAAGGGAAAATCCCTTTGCATATTTTTCTATTTTCTGCTGGGGAAAAAAAACCCCAACAACAACTAATAGAATGAAATTTTTTTTGTCTTAGTGTTGGGATAAAGATCAGGAAAAAATAGATATTATCTGTTTTGGTGTCTTCATAGAGTTTATACAAATCATGTGCTTGCCTCACACAGTTAGCAGACATTTATTGTTTACTATGTATTAGGCACTGTGCTAAGTGCTAGAGTTATCAGGAAGGAGATTAAACACTGTCCCTCCCCTCAAGAAGCTTATATTCTCATGAAAAAGACAGCATGTGTGCCAATTAACACGAAAGCTAACTAAGATGGTAAAAGTTGTTTTTTTCTTTGTTTGCTTGCTTTATACATTTTTCCTCCCTTCTACCTAGAAATATACAATGAATATCAAGCCTTCTACTTGAATTTAAATAAATTTGACTTTTCTAAAAATCTAATTTTTTGGATAGTCAATTAATCAACTAATTTTTATTGAGTGACTACTATCTCCAGGCATCATGTTAAGCATTGGAGATAAAAACACCAAAAAAGAAATAGTACCCACTTTCAAGGAGCTTACACTATATGTTGTTGTTGTTGTTTTTGTTTTTCAGTCATTTCAATCTTGTTTGACTCTTAGTGACCTCATTTGGGATTTTCTTGGCAAAGATACTCCAATGGTTTGTCATTTCCTTCTCTAACTCATTTTACAGATGAGGAAACTGAGGCAAACAGAGTTAAGTTACATACCCAGAATCGCATAGCTAGTAAGCATCTGAGGATGGATTTGAACTCAGATCTATCCACTGTGCCATCCAACTGCCCTCCTACATTATATAGAGGAAGACAATATGATACATAGATACACACATACATATGGACACATACATATACACACATACATACACACATATACATACACATATGTGTGTATATGATATAGATAAGAATACATAGATCTATATCATATATACACATAGATCTATATCATATATACACATAGATCTATCTCTATCTCTATATCTGACAAACAGGGTTAAATGGCATTTCTGGGGTCACATAGCTAATAAGTATCTCAGGACAGATTTGAACTCAAGAAGATGAGTCCTCCTGTCTTCAAGCTTAATACCCTATCTACTGCACCACTTAGCTTCCCTCAAAAAATAAGAATATACTTATATATGTACAGTTAACCCTTCCACATTGCAACTTTACCCACCATGGTTTCAATATATTGCGAGTCCACATAATAAATTAAATGGGAATTGGGGGGGGGGCGGGAATTTTGCAGAAGCCACAGATGACAGAGGAAGGCCAGAAGATGACACAGAAAAAGTTTAGAAACTCAGAGATGCATAAAATATATGTATAGTAATGTATAATATCAACATATTTTCTCTTTTTCAGACTTCTTCTCTGGTAAGAAGGAAGGGCCAAAATTTTTTACAAGGATTTTCCAGATCACAAGGGTGCTGCACCCCTTAACTCCAGTGATGTGGAAAGGATAACTACATAATAAGCATATACTTATTTATGTTTGTGTAAAAGGTAGGGCAGGGCAGCAATGTATATATTCCAAAGGTACAGTCATGTGAAGAATCCAGGAATCCAAAGGGGGAACCATCATGAAAAGTATTTGGGTAGAGGTCCAAGGAGAACCAGAAGAGATTTTGTTATTGGAGTGTGCTATAGAACACCTGGGCAGAATGAAGGGATACCTGAGGACCTGGGAAACCATCCTGAGTCTGGCATAGAAGCATGTTAGGACAGTGATGGGGGACCTAAGTTCACAGAGTCACCTATTTAAATTTGGAAAGGAGCACAGCAGCTGAAGCTCCTTCTCTTCCAAAAGCAGAATAGTTAATGACTTCTTGATTGGCCTTGGTAATCATTTTATCTTTTCAAAAGGTGGAGAAAGGGGGTGGCTAGGTGGTGCAGTGGATAAAGCACCAGCCCTGGATTCAGGAGTACCTGAGTTCAAATCCAGCCTCAGACATTTGACACTTAGCAGCTGTGAGACCCTGGGAAAGTCACTTAACCCCCATTGTCCTGCAAAAAAAAAAAAAAGGTGGGGAAAGCAACAAGAACAAATTTTATTCAGAATCTGATTCTCACAAATAAGGAGTACTACTGGTTGCTAGTGTGGAAAAGATGGGAAGCTTAGGTGGAAATGAGTGCTTCATTTTAGAATCTGTTATTAAGGGAAGAAATAAGGGCACATCTGATATAAACCCTAGATTTTAAGAAGGAAGATTTTGAAACAGTAAAGAAAAAAATAGCTAGGCTCTCAAGAAGCAAAATGTTTTAGAGGAAGTCAGCTAAGGAAGGATGGGAGATGCTCAAGAGCAAAATTCTGAACACATAAAGAAAAACTGTTTCATCGAGGAAGAGAAATGGAGTTTGTTTGAAGATAGAAATGTAAGCATGCTGGGAATTCACCAATCGACTTAGTTTAGTGTTTTGTTTTGTTCTTTAAATTTAGAGAAAATGGAAGCAAATCCAGGTAACAGAAGACAAATACGAGTGTGATATAATCTTGTAAAAAATAATGTCAGCTTAGAATGAGCTGAGATAGGTAAGGGAAGTTACAAGGAAAAAAGGTTTATAAGAGTCATGTGGTGGAGTGGGGAGGTGAGGTGACTCTGAACAGAAAGGATCCTTGTTTGGGGTGGATGGGCTGAGGATAACTAACAACAGAAAAAGGGGGAATTCTTATTTTGTTCCTCTTTTTTCTTTTTTAATGGCTAATGAGGAGTTAATAACCAAGATAAGTAAGAAAAATATGGTTTAGTGGACTGTAAGCTCAAGTCAGCAGTATGATATGACAGTCCATCCCACTTGCAACCCCCCCCAATAAAAAGAAAATCTGATGTAATATTGGAATATTGGACTGTGTTAAGAGAGGGAAAATTTTTAGGAATAAGGATATGATATTAGTGCTGCCTGACTCTATTTGACCTCATCTGAAATATTGTGTTGAGTTCCGGATACCACAGTGTAAGGAAGATGATGACATGTTCAAGAGTGTCCTTAAAGGGGGCAATATGGATTGGTGGAAGGTGTCAAGTCCATGTGATATGAGGATTGGTTGAAGGAATCAGACATATCAATGATTCAAGCCAACAAGCATTGATTAAGCACTATGCGCCAGGCACTGTGCTAAGTGCTGGGAATAAAAATGCAAGCAGAAAGAAAATAGTCCATTCCCTCAAGAAGCTTGTACTCTAATGGGGTAAGATCAGATATAAAAGAAAACTAAAAATCTTGGGGTGGAGAGGGAAAGGGAAGGGAACAAGAGTAGCCAAAGAGAAGATTCATGGTGGGGAAGGGAGGTGTTATGGTTGTCTGAGTATCTGGAGGGCTATCACATGGAGAAGAGATTGGGCTCCTGCTGTTTGGCTCTCAAGGAGAGAAGTAAGAATGATGGGTCAAAGCTTCTAAGAAACCCATGTAGGCTTTGATGTCAGGAAAGCCTCTCTAACACCATGAGCTGCCCCAAAGTGGAATGAGCTGCTAGGAGAGGCATGGTCAGGGTGGGGCTTCTCTCTCCTTGGGAAGCCTTAAGTGGAGGCTGGACTGTTTGTGGGGAGATTCCTTTCATGCCTGGGTTGTATTAAATGGCTGGTGAGGTGCCCTCCAACTCTGAAAGTCTGAGATTCTGGGAAGCCACTGGAATTAGGGTGTGTGGGAAGGAAACAGTCAGAACTGTGCTTTACAAATATCACTTTGGTGACCACGTGGGAGATTGATTGTAGAGAGAAAAAATTGTGGCAGGGTTAGTCATAAGGAAGCTACTACCATAATCGGGGGCAGCTAGGTGGCACAGTGGATAGAGCACTGGCCCTGGAGTCAGGACCTGAGTTCATGTGGCCTCAGATACCTGTCACTTACTAGCTGTGTGACCCTGGGCAAGTCACTTAACCCTCATTGCCCCTAAAAGAAAAAAATCCAAAAAACAAATAAAAGGATAAAGGACAAACAACAATACTCAAGATGGTGAGGACGGGAATTCAGAGAGTGGTGTGAAGACGGAGAAAGGGACAAAGAGGTGCTATGGAGATAAAATGGACAACATCTGACAACTAATTGGACACCTGGTATGAGAAGAAGAAGTTGAGGATGACTCCAAATTTGGGAACCTAGATCACCTGAGGGATGGTGGTACCCTCCATTCAAACAAGGAATTTCAGAAATGTTTCTGGGTTTGGAAGGGAAAATGAGTTCAACTTTGAAGATGATGTTTTAAGATGTCTCTGGCATATCCAGTTTTCAGTGGCCAATTGTCAGTTGGTAATGTAAGACTAGAGCTGAGGAAAGAGACTAGGGTTGGATATATAGGTCTGAAATTTGCACAGATATAAATGAATCCATACGATAAAACTAATGAGGTCATCAAAAGAAAGAGTATAAGGAAAGAGATAAGTAGGACTGGAAGTGTTAAGGTCAATTCACAGTTTGGAGGGGAGAGGAGGGATGCTATGATGATTCAGCAAAGGAAATCAAGAAGAAGCTGGACAGAAGAAGCAAAAAACAAAACAAAAACAAACAAATAAACAAAAACATTGTGTAAGGAATACCTAGAGAGGGAACTAAGTAGCAGAGTGGATCAAGTGTTGGATCTGAAGTGAAGAAGAACCAAGTTTGAATTCAGCCTATGACAATTACTATGTGTATGGTCCTGGACAAATTGTTTAACCCTTATTTGCCTCAGTTTCTTCATCTGCAAAAGGGGGATAATAATAAATAACATTGCCTCTTGGGGTTGTTCTAAAGATCAAATGAGATGATATTTGTAAAGTGCTTTGCAAATCTCAAAATAGTATACAAATGCTAGATGTTTTTGCCAGGAGGCCAAGAAGTAAGAAGATCGAGATGGGATCCCAGATTCAGCTTTCTTACCCACTAACGCAAAACCATGCAGTCTCCGGGACATAAGCAGAGAGTCCATTAACCCTTTCAGTCCAGGAGAGCACATTATCAAACATGTGGCTGCCATGATGCTCTTGAATAAGCTTTTTGTGGCTTGGACATTATAGCAGTGATGCATTAAGTGATTCCTTGGTGACCTCAAAAGGTGAAAGCAATCCCCTGAGGACAAACCTTGTCATAAGAAACCCTCAATAAATTAATGAAGAATGCTGACTGAGAGGGGCAGAACCAGGAGAACACTGTACACAGTAACAGCAACATTGGGTGATGAACAATGGTGATAGACTTGGCTCTTCTCAGCAGTGTGATGATCCAAAACGGTTTCAAAGAACTCATGATAGAAAATGTTCTCAACATCCAGAAAAAAAGAACTGTGAATTATGAATGCAGATTGAACCATACTGTTTCTACTTTTCAACTGTTTTTTTCCCCTTCTTTTTTGAGGTTTTTCCCTTGTGCTCTGATTCTTCTTTCACAAGATGACTAACGCAGAAATATGTTTAATGTGATTGTACATATATAACCTATATCAGACTGCTTTCTGTCTTGGGGAGGAAGGAGGGAAGGGAGGGTAGGAGAAAAATTTGAAACTAAAAATCCTATGAAAACAAATGTTGAAAACTATGCTTACATGTAACTGGAAAATAATAAAATACTTAAAAAATAAATTAATTGGGGGCAGCTAGGTGGCACAGTGGATAAAGCATTGGCCCTGGATTCAGGAGGACCTGAGTTCAAATCAGGCCTCAGACATACTAGCTGTGTGACCTTGGGCAAGTCACTTAACCCTAATTGCCCACCCACCCCCAATTAATTAATTAATTAATTAATTAATCAAGAAGTTCCAATTAAGTGTTTTCTATGTGCAGGCACTGCTAAGCACAGAGGAGACAATGAAGCAAAAATAGCCCCTGCCCTCAGGAAGTTTGTATTCTAATAGGAGAGAAAATATGTATATGACTGGGTATATAAGAAGATACTGGATAGAAAGGTGCTATGGAAAAAGAAAGAAAGAGAAACAAAAAAAAGAAGGAAGGAAGGAAGGAAGGAAGGAAGGAAGGAAGGAAGGAAGGAAGGAAGGTGCTGTGGAGGGGAAGGCTCCATTAGCCAGGCAGAAGGTAGAGAGACTGGTTTGAATCTTGAAGCAAGTTCTAAGAGGTGGAAGAAAGAAAAAAAAGCAGGCTCAGTAAGTCAGAATGCTTGAAGGATGCCATGGCTTCGTTAACAATTTTTAAGCACTGAGGCAGCTAGGTGGTACAGTGGATAAAGCACCGGCCCTGGATTCAGGAGGACCTGAGTTCAAAGCCAGCCTCAGACACTTGCCACTAGCTGTGTGACTCTGGGCAGGTCACTTAACCCTCACTGCCCTGCAAAAAATAAAATAAAATAAAAATTAAGCACTTGTTTTGATGCTTGCCTTTTGCCATCTTCCAGAAGTATATTTGTTCCCTTGACTGCTTTAGAGGAATATATAGAACATAATTGCATCTTCATTTGATTACTGAAATTCTTGTATTGTTCCAAGGCCGTTATATTAAGCTACAGTCTTCTAAAGCACTATAGAATTAGATGAGATAGATTAGACCAATTATGTATTCATCTCAGGTCACCAGTCAAAAATTCAGTTCTAAATAAAGTCTGATATTTTTTTAAAACAGGACCTGTCTCTCCTTTACAACTCCTTTTCCCACCCCAGTGGAGAATTCAGTTTTTTGTTTTGTTTGGCTTTGTTTTAATTTTTGCCCCCAGAATTCCGTTTTAAAAAGAATTTCCTCAGCTAGGTGGCGCAGTGGATAGAGCACCGGCCCTGGAGTCAGGAGGACCTGAGTTCAAATCCAGGCTCAGACACTTGACACTTACTAGCTGTGTGACCCTGGGTAAGTCACTTAACCCCAATTCCTCACCAAAAAAAAAAATTTTCCTTCTCCAGCTCATTTTACAGATGAGGAAGCTGAGGCAAATAGGATTCAGTGACTTGCTCAGGATCACAGAGCTAAAGTCCAGAGCTAGAGATTTGAACTCAGGTCTTCCTTACTTCAGGACCAACACACTATCCACTGTGCCACCTCGATGCCACTTAGCACATAGCAAGGGCTTAATAAATGTTTATTGACTGCCTTCAAAGCACAGCTTACATTCTACCTTCTACATGAGGCTTTTCTGATCCCACTGGTTGGTAATGTTTTCTCCCTCTTAAAGTTATTTTGTGTAACTTTGTAGCCAGCATGTAGTGGCTACAGAGAGGGTCCAAAAGACCTAGGTTCAAGGCCTTTGACACATACTAGCTATTTTGGGCTAGTCACTTAAGCTCTCGATATGGTAACAATTCTCAAAGACTGTGCTTTGTAGAGAAGATACTGATTTGAATTGATACACAGTTTCTTCACCTGGGACTTCCCCATGCCAATAGGATCTCAAGTTCAGTCTTCCTAATAATGTGGTACTTACTTATTTGTGTTCCTTTCCCATCTTAGAAATATAAGCAACTTGAGGGCAGAAATAATTGTGTTTCTGGTCCCCAGAACCTACCCAGTGCCTTACTCCAGGGGCTTTTAATATTTGTTGAACAAGACTGCCACTTGGGATAGACACATTCCTGTTAGCTGAATTGAGATTTTATTCTAAGTAGAATCATCACACCTCTGCTTTTAGTTTCAATGTCAATATTCATCAAGCTTGTTTCCCCTTTTAATTAACCATAGTAACTTAATGTAGATGCACACATGCTAAATGATTCCTGAGCTATTAGAAAGAGTTTATACAAACTTAGCTATAGAAAAGTATATAAAATATCTTTGCTTTAATCAAATAGAGAAGAGGGAATCATGGCTCCCTTCCAATGGTTGAATTGTTTCAGTCCCCACACTTTTTAGATCTGACTTCAATGTTATTTGCTATTGATCAGGTCAGTGGTTCTCAAATTTTGGGGTATCAGGACCCCTTTATACTCTTAAAAATAATATTGAGGACCCCTCTCCAAAAAGCTTTTGTTTATGTAGGTTATATCTATTGATATTTACCACATTACAAATTAAAACATCCTAGTATTATGAAAATGGTTTTGAACACCTGGACTCCCTGACAGGGATCTCAGGAGCCCCAATACCGCTCTCTAACTATTGGCCTAGATCATCAGGGTGGCTATCTGTAGTTTTGGTTGTTTTTTTGTTTGGTTGGTTGGTTTTAGTTTTGGGTTTTAGTTTTTTTTGTTTTTTTTCTGGGCAATGAGGGTTAAGTGACTTGCCCAGGGTCACACAGCTAGTAAGTGTTAAGTGTTTGAGGCCAGATTTGAACTCAGATCTTCCTGAATCCAGGGCTGGTGCTCTATCCACTGTGCCACCTAGCTGCCCCCATTTTTTTTTGTAGGGCAATGACTTGCCTAGGGTGACACTTTATCCCCGCACCACCTAGCTAACCCAGGCTATCTGTGTTAATGAGAGCATCAATTCCTTTTTTGACATGTAGCCCAGCTATCTGATCTGTTATTTTCACTAGTCTTGGGGTTCCCCAGGAAATCTAAAAAGAAGATATGCAAAGTAGCCATTATTTATGCTTCTCATAATAAATGTTTGAAGACTTTAGTTGACATATTGCAAGCCAGTGGTTTACCTCTACTTTCTAAATTTGAAAGTGCCTAGAATAGAACATAGCAAAAGCCGCAGGAAACCAGCAAGTATCCTTTTTTTTTTAATAAACAAAATATGTAATGCAGCATGATGGGAAGGAAAATCAATTTCTAACTGTAAAAAGAATAACCAAAGAATTGGCTTAAGAGAATATATATTAATGAAAATAGAAAGCATACAAATTCTGTCAATAAAAATCAACTAATTCAATTTTGTTTTTTTAAGCTGTCCATTTAAAATACTTTAATAAATATTTTTGCAAATCTTAATTTGACTGTGGTACTTTAGAATGACTTAATACACATATCTGAAATCTGGAACAGTATTTTTTAAACATGAGAAGGATTTCAAATGTTGAGGAGAATAGTATAGAAATGATAGCACATTTTAAAACATTTCTGCAGCATTTTGAAGGAATCAAAGTATGACAGACTTATGCTATCTGAATGGACAATGGCTACACAGAAAATTGTTAGCAAAAACTTAAAAGCAGTTAATGCATCATAAATAGCTACCATTGAAATGTCTTGTAAAACTTGGAGGGAAAGCAAAGTTTAATTTCAATAAATCTGTAAAACTACCATACATTTTGTTTTTGTTTTTTGTTTTTTGCAGGGCAATGGGGGTTAAGTGACTTGCCCAGGGTCACACAGCTAGTAAGTGTCAAGTGTCTGAGTCCGGATTTGAACTCAGGTACTCCTGAATCCAGGGCCGGTGCTTTATCCACCTCGCCACCTAGCCGCCCCAACTACCATACATTTTAAGGCAGTAAGGGGCTAGGATTGCAAGTTACAATCATTAAAGGGGAGTACCAGAAGAAAGTAGACAATTTAACGTTAAAAGTTGGATACTTTGAAACCTTTTTATGACATCAAGATACTTTTCCAAACAGGAAAACAGTATTGTGTCACTTTAAAGTCGTGAGAACATAGCCTTTATAGCTTGGAAAACCATTAGAGATGAAGTCCAAGGGACAGCTAGGTGGCACAGTGGATTCAGGAGGACCTGAGTTCAAATCCAGCCTCAGACACTTGACACTTACTAGCTATGTGACCCTGGGCAAGTCACTTAACCTCTGCCTTAATTCATGGAAGAAGGAAATGGCAAACCACTCCAGTATCCGTGCCAAGAAAAGTCCACGGAGAGTATGGTCCACGGGGTCAAGAGTCTGACTAAACAAAAAAGATTGGCGTTTTAAACCCGGGTTCTCAAAACCAAATCCACCTTGCCCCTTGACACCATGCGAATATGCACAAACATGCAAAGAAGGAAAACATAGACCTCTCCTCTTTTCCCAGTTCCCATCCTACTCAGCAAATCCTCATTGATTAACAATACCTTTCCCCCTCCTCTTAAGTGACAATCATGTAACTTTCAAGAAACACAGATACACATGTGCCTCATCATTGAAGGGACTTCCATTCTCTCGGTTTGTGACACTGAGCCTGGACTGAAGCTGTGCTTAATTTTAGCACATCATGGCTGTGAAATGACAATTCTCGGTTGACTTCAGTATGTCGCCAGAATCAGTTACCTGGATTCCCTTTACCTCCATACAGTGCAGCAACGATCCCATGTGCACACAAGCCCCTGCCTACATTTCTATTCCATTTTCATCAGTTCCTCCTGCACTCACAATACTTTCTGAATGCACAAGAGTGACAGAGCATCAGAAAAAGATTCATGATGATCACCTCGGTGTTAGGGATTGACGGTTTATTTCAGTTACGATGTCCAAGATTAACTGGGTGTTCCAAGGACAGCCAGTTGTAATTGGCAAATTGAGGTGCTCCGGAGGACCCCCCCCCCCAAGCTAGGCACGGTCTTCTAGGGGCCCGTGCATGTGGTTTCTTTGCTTTCTCGATGCTTTAGTGCGAACAGGACCTTTATGGCTGAAGACCACGGGGTCCCCCAGCTGGGGCGTGTTCAGGTAACTGCCGCCAGAGGGGTGCATTAAGCGATCATTGTCTGCCCCCCACTCGCCGCCCCCCAATCCCAACAAAGGAGCTGAGGCATCCCGACCCTCTCCTTTGGGTCCGACCCCTTAGAATTTCGGAATCACCCCCGCCTCCCACGCACCGGGAGCACCGGGAGAAAGGGGCGAAAGGCGGCGCCTCCGCCAGCCGCATCTGAGTAAGCGGACAAGGTCAAGGTCGCGAGGGGCGCTCGGGGACTCTCCCAGTGGACCCCCACCCGGTCTGGAAGGAGGCGAGGGAGGCGGGAGAGGGGCGTGGGCGCGCCTGCTCCGTCCGCCCCCGCGCCCAGCCGGGGCCCAGCGGCGCGCCTCCCGCCGGACGCCCGGGGAGGGGGGCGGGGGGGCGCGCCGCACGTGTCCGCCGGCTGGCGTATCCATCCGCGCTCGCGCGCCGCCTAGCCTCGCCGCGGCGGAAGGATCCCCGCCCCGTGCGCACGCTCCCTGGCTCGCGCCCGCCCCGCCTGAGCCGAGGCTCCGCGGTCCCGGCCGGCCTCTCACTCGGAGCGGGGACGCGTCGGGCGCAGCAGCGTCGACGACCGGCACGAGGAGGGCGCGGAGCGCGACGAGCCGCCTCAGCCGCCGCCGCGGGGGCGCACGCCGGCCCCGCCGCCCGCCGCCCGCCCGAGTGACCGGCACCTCCCCGGCCCCGTCGCCGCCGCCTCCGCCCGGCCCGGCCCGGCCCGGCTCGGCCCGGCTCGGCTCGGGGGTGGTTCTGTGCCTGCGCAGACCCGCCCGCCCGCGCCCCGCCTGCGCCCCGCTCGCCCCGCTGCAGTGCGGAGGGAGGGCTCGAAGATGGCTGGCTGGCAGAGCTACGTGGACAACCTGATGTGCGATGGCTGTTGCCAGGAGGCCGCCATTGTCGGCTACTGCGACGCCAAGTACGTGTGGGCGGCCACCGCTGGGGGCATCTTCCAGAGCATCACGGTAAGCGGCCGGCCGGGAGCGGGGCCCGGGAGGCTGCCCCCCCAAGTAGGAGGGGGAGGGGAGAGGGGCGCTCGGGGCCCGGGAGGCTGATCCCCCCCAGGAGGAGGGGGAGGGGGGCTTGGAACCCCGGGATGCTGATCACCCAAAGAGGAGGGGGTGCTCGGGGCTCCGGGATGCTCCCCCCTCGGAGGGGGAGGGGGCTGCAGAAAGGTAGGGAAGGCTCGGGAGTCCGGGGTACTCCCCACCTCGGAGGAAGAAGGGGTGTTGGGGGCTCCAGGATGCTCCTCTTCCTCGGAGAGGGCTACTGGGGACCTGAGATGCCCACCCTCTCGGAAGAGGAGGGGTCTGCAATAGGGGAGGGGGTGCACAGGGATCTGGGCTGGCTCTCGGAGAGGGAGGAAAAGGAGCAAGCTGTAATAGGGGAGGGGTCGCTTGAGGATCTGGGCTGCTCCCCTTAGAGGAGGAGGCTGCAAGAGGGGAGGGGGCTTTGAGCCCTTGGCTGCTCCCCTCCTCGCTTCTGCTGGCCCGGATGCTGGAGACTTAGCCCCCTGTTAGGGTGTCTCCCACGGCAGGGCCATCATGGAATCCTCCCTATCCATCCCTTCCATCTCCGCATCCTCTCCACCCCCACCCCCCAACTTCTTGCATACAGGAGGAAGGGTTAGGATGGTGATGAAAGTAGAATGGAAAGGAGCATGGGCAAAGGAGAGAGGCTTCCCCCTTCTGGATCTCTTCCCCGCCCCCCCCCCCCCCAGCAATTTTGGGATGGGAGAGCAAGAAAAGCTTGACAGCCTAAAAATCATACTGAACTAGTTTCTCGTGCTTTGAGATTCTTACATTGGTTTCATTCCCTTTCCCCTTTTTAAAAAATAAACCCTTTTTTGCCCGTTCCAGTTATGTTCCTCATAAATCCCAGTTAAGATTGAAAAGAGGAAAAAAATTAAATAATTCCTTTTCTGTCCCCCAGTATCTTACTTGGAAAATCTTCGTTTGTTCAAACATGTAGGATTAGCCCTTATGAGGATTAATCCTGTTCAGAGAATCTGTTTTTGCTGTCTGGCTGGGCTGATGCATATGTGTGTATACATAGATATATACACACAAATATATATACATAAAGTGCAAGCAAAAGCTTTATGTATAGATGGGTATATATATATATATATATATATATATATATACACACATATATATACACACACACATATATAAATGTATATTATAAAGTGCAAGAACAGCTTTGTGTGTGTACATATATGTTTATATGTATGTACTGATTCCCTGGAACCCATGGAATATATATGTGTGTGTATTGTATATATAATATATAAACATCCAAGTAAAACGTAATGTTAGAAATGTTGAAGGTGTGGTGGCAGGGATAATGGTGATGCAGCCAGAGGATACTTTACCTAGTTAGTGCTTCTCTTCTCTTCCCCACCCCCAACGCTGTGGTCTGGAGGTTTGCATCCTACTCAAGGCCGATGCGATACCACTGGACTTGATTATTTTTTAATTGCACTTCCGTAGGTAGCCCTGTAGCAAAGCTTTATCAGGGATGTAAGAAGGGATTTCAGAACCAAAAGGGGAAAGCACACTCAAGCCCCGCACGGTGATGGCAGCAGTTTGTGCTGATTTGTGGGTTTTCCATTTTTTCCCACCTGCCAGCTTTGGGGAATTTAGCGTGTTGTGAGAGAAAAGGGAGCCACCCCCTCCTGCCACCCCCCTTCCCGGTTTGAGATATAGAAGGACCGTTATGTACTCGAGTATCTGTAGCGGAGTGGTTAATTGGCTCCGCTAGGTTAAGGAATTGCCGGCAATGCGGCTCGGGGTGGGAGGAGGCTCGGTAGAGGGAATTCTCTGAGTCTTTGCGTAGGTTTTCCTGCGTCCTGGCCTCTAGTGCTTGCCGCAGACTTAAGCCTTCAACGTAGGTGTCTTTCGTGAATCCCAACCTTATCGTTGGCACCAGGGTTTTTTTTTTTTTTCCAAATAGCCTCCAAGATGGCGAACTGCCATTAATTTCTCATTCCATACACCTTTTTTCTTCTCCTCCTGGGGAATATTTATCGTTATTCTCCCCAATCCCGTTATGCAGTTTAGTTCCAGAAAGGGGGATAGGAGGGGAGGGGGGGGGAAGAGCTTTCAGTTGATCATGTTAATAATTTGGGAACACTTAATCTCTCCGCTTCTACCACGCCTTTTATCCTTAGCGATATTTCAGGAGGGAGGCTTGGGTTTAGATTTATTTATGCTATATATAATATGCTTGTTAGTTTCTGTTGTAACCTTTTATCGTGTTTAGAGCACGAGCAGTATCTGATTTGCGAAAGCTTTAGAGGGGGGAGGCGATGGTCTTGACTTTCTTGCTATGTTTTAGGAGTAGTTGCCATTTAATCTTCAGCTAGCAATCACTATTGCTGCCGATTTCTGCCCACAGGCCTCCACGATAAATCATTGAAATGGCATTCGATCAGACTGCCTCTCATTTTTCCTATCATTCAAAACTGTACTGTAGCTTTACTTAATTAATGTGTTGTGAGTTAATGACATTTAAAGGGTACTTTTGCACGCTAGTCCTTTAAGATTGTTTGTACTTGCAATGGACTAGTGTTAAAGGAAAACCCTGAGGATCGGCATCTGGTGATCAAGTTTCCCTTTACTGCTCTCAGCCTTCCCCTGCCTTTGTGTGACTTGGTGCTGTCTGGCTGGGCAGATTCCCAGAGTGTGCTTGGAGATGGCTGGGCCTGCTATGACTCTGCAGTTCTGATGGGGGCGATGCCTTCTTTTTCAGTGGAGTGTTAGAAAGCACATTTTCTCCTCAAGCCTGTTGGAGACCTTACTTTCTTCTTTCAGTTACCTCCATTTTCTATTCTTTTGCTAGTGCCTATTCCAGTTCTATAGAAAGAATTCTCTTTCCTTTTGCCTGAGAGCTCATCAAAAATGGGAGAGGGAGGAAGAGGGGGATGGGAAGTAAAAAGAGGTGAAGAGGTAATGACTAGAAAGAAAAAAGCATGGCTTTTAGAAACATAATCCTTATGAAATTCTTACCGATTGAGCCATTCCATTCAAACCAAGAGTTCCTTTAGAGCAACATCCTTGTTAGGAGACTTCAGCACTATGATAAACTCAGGTAACATTGGATAAGAGAGAAGCCATAAATTCACTTTTCAAAAAAGCTATCTGTGAATCTGTTTCATTAGATAAGGTTTTGTAGGTACTTGATCTAAAAAGAATGTTTTTTACCTTATTATAAAGAAAAAATTATATAAAGTAATATAAATGCATGTTACAAAGAGAAATGTAATTTATGACCAGTAAAAACTATGAAATGCTTTTAGGGTGTCTGTGACTTTGAAAAATCTTAATGTGTATGATTGTTTTTTCAGTTAGCAAGTTCTGCCATTAATTATGTCCTTGGTGGGGGTTCCCATCTTATTAAAATTTAATAAAAATTGTCTAGCAAGATTTCTGAAATTAGGTTTATAAGTTTTCTAACAAAACTGTAAATTAGATAGAACTAACATTCAAGGTATAAAAGTTTTGATTTCCCATAATGAAATTTGGAGGCCCTGATAAATTCGTAACAACATTGCTAATTTGACTTGCTGAATTTTGCATTGTTGAAATTTCAAAAGAATGTTACTGACTCCTGTTTTATTTTGTTTTGGTCTTTGGCAGCCAATAGAAATAGACATGATCGTAGGAAAAGATCGAGAGGGTTTCTTTACCAATGGTTTGACTCTTGGTGCAAAGAAGTGCTCAGTAATCAGAGATAGTCTGTATGTGGATGGTGACTGCACGATGGACATCAGGACAAAGAGTCAAGGTGGCGAACCAACATATAACGTTGCAGTTGGCAGAGCTGGCCGAGGTGAGTCCGAAGTCCTTCTTCAAAACAAAAGTTGTCACTAGGAGGTAATCGGTTACTTGCTGTTGCATTGCCACCTTAGAACTTGCATCCCTCTTTAAAAATGTCTTTTAATATGTAAAACAAAAATATTGATCCATAACTAAGGGATTAATCCGTTTTTTTAAATGATTAAGATGGCTTCCATGTTTTGTATGGCACCAGATGACAGATGTACTAACATTTCTTGTCAAAGGCTAAATCCAATTCTGTCACCATTCTAAACTTGAGTGTATTCTACATTAATACTCATTTTCACATTTGCAAATTTCATAAATGTCACCCACATTTCTTTCAAATGCTTGGCCTGTCACTAATGATGGTGGAATAGGATTATTAAACTGTACAAATTGATTAAACAAGTTAATAGAAGCATAGATTTAAGAGCTGGAAGGGACCTAAGAGATCTACTTAATCCTTTATTTCATTTTATACATTAGAAAGCTGAGTCCTGGGGGCAGCTAGGTGGCAGGTGGCGCAGTGGATAAAGCACCAGCCCTGGATTCAGGAGGACCTGAGTTCAAAGCCAGCCTCAGATGCAACACTTACTAGCTGTGTGACCCTGGGCAAGTCACTTAACCCCCATTGCCCTGCCCCCCCCCCAAAAAAAAGAAAGAAAGCTGAGTCCTGAAGAGGTTTATAACTTAACCAAAGGTCACACAGCTAGTTAAGAGGTAAAGTTGAGATTTAGCCTGTTCTCTGCTTCTGAATACATTGTTCTAGCCACTGTATCACACAGTCTTTCAAATTTAATTTGAAGCTGATTTGTTTGCCATTTCATTACTTTGTGACTTTATATTAGAGAAAGAAGAGATTATAGAATCTTGAGAGAGGCCATCCAGTCCACTCCCTTACCTCACATAGGAAATCTCTAGAACATCCCTGATAAGTGGTTGTGTATTCAGTGCCAAATATACCTAGTGATAAGGAGCTCATTATCTCACAGATCATCCTGTTCCATTTTTGGATGTGTCCTAATCTGTATTTTACATAGAAGGAAAATATGATTCAGAGAAGTAACATGGACTGTCTGTGATGACACAGCTGTGGGTCAGACATGAGTCAGGCCTGAGTATTCTGACATTACTTCCAGGACTTTATGCTATACCATGTTTGTTAGAAAGTTCTTCCCTATGTTGAGCCCAAATCTCCCTGTAGCTTTTGCTCACTAGGCCTGGTTCTGTCTTCTGGAGTCATACAAAGTAATACTAATCCCTCCTTGTTATGACAGTCTCCAAATGTTTGAAGGAAACAACTACTACCCCCCTTCTCCCTATGTTCTTTTATGCTAAACATAGTAGTTCCATTCCTTCACCCATTCTTTATGTGACATGGTTTAGGGTCCCCATATTAGCTTCTGGATTGGCTCCAATTTGATAGTGCTAAAATGTGCTCAGAACTGAATACAGTATTCCAGATGTGGAAAACCCATCACAGAATAGGGTTAGGGCAATTATATTTATATCATTGTAAGCTTTTCTCTGTCACTTGCTGACTCAATGAGTTTGCAGTCAATTAGACCCCTATTCCCCACACACACACACACACACATTTTAAGTTCCTCTTATTCTGATGTAGTTTTTAAAAAGTCTTTGCTTTAAAATATATATTTACATATATCCTCTTAAATTTCATCTTCATTTTGTTGATTTTGGGGAACTTGATTCTCTTAGTTTATTAGTCCTCCCTCCCAATTATGTCATACCCACATTTGATAAGCATGCCTTCTAGATTTTCATCAGGGTCACTAATCATGTCATTTTGCTATTAGAAACCTACTTGAGGTGATTAAAATGAAGATTTTAGATGATATGAATTTTCCATTCTATCCCTGTTATCAAATCTTCTTTGTTTTAATTTTCAAAATCATATAGGAGTGAACATCTGAGGGTGTTTTACATTTGAGAATAAATTTTAAAATATCCAGGAAACCTAAGTTTTTTCAGTGAACTTACAAGGAATAAATCCTTGTTGCTTTTTAGGATATTCTAAAAATAACTGGTATTTGCTGTTGTCTCAAGTGTTGTAAAATCCATTTAACATAAAATTGTGTAGTTATTAAAAACTCATTTAAAAAAGGAAAATCCTTATGTTTTCTAAAAAGTTAGGTTTTGAACACTTAATCTGGAAACAGCACATCATATATGACATCAAATAAACATCAAATAAACCTCTTAAATTGGCTTTTTACTTGCAATATGATTCTAATGAATATTGTCAAAAGTCATTCAAATAAAGTGCTTGCAACTCTGGTAGCTGAGGTAATTGGGGAAATTTTTTTTTTTAAATTAGACACAATTAGATAAGTACAGTCTATCTGAGATGGAAGGGTTCTAAATGTTAGGTGAATATAAATTATGAGTCATTGATTCCAAGAAGCATCCTAGGAGTCCTGCCTCACCTCTTTGTCAGACATGTGACCTCTCTGGTCCTCAGCTTCATCTCTGACATTGGGCACAAACACTTGCATCGCTTGTATCATAGGTTGTTCATTCACAGAATCATAGGGACTTATAGGGGCTGCTAGAAGATTGAACCTTCTATTGTAAGGATAAAATGAAACAACATAAAAGGCTTTGTAAACTCTAATGGGCATGTTAGGTAGAGGCAGTTAAAAAAAATACCACCACTGCCACCCCCCAAATTTGAAGTTCTTGAACCGTTTCCTTTGATGTCTTCTGGTGTATTGATAACTGAGTTCTCGAAGGTTCTAGTGACGAGTTGTCATAGATCCAACCAAACTAGAAATGCCTTGGGCATAGTGGGCACGTCCTGGCTGGCAGTAGACTCTATATCTGTATTCCAGAGATCAGGATATCCTTGATCTAAGTCTGTAAAGGCTCCTCGTCAGGGTAATTGGACCACCAGGTGATATTTTTCTTTTAGCTTCACCATCCCTCCAGGAAGAGTTATAATCCAGATCTTCTTCAGACACTCACGGTCTCGTTGTTTTATTTGGTGTTTTGATCAGATTTTAAAGTTTTTAAGGGTTGCATTCTTCATTGAAGGGGTAGGGAGAAGCGCCTGTACTGATTAAATTGTGAATACTTCAAGTAAACACAGAATTATAATTTTACTGACATCTAGTGGCAGTCAACATAAAACTAGTCTCCTTATCCACTCTTAATGAGTTTTGTTTTTAAAACTCAACTACATTATACAGATATGCCTCTTGTTTATTATATTGGCTTCAATTCAAGGTGATTTGGTCTTAAATAGGAGCATCTGTAAACACAGGACTTAAAGACTTTACTTCTTCCATAGCTGAAAACCAAAGAAAATTGTAACTCAAATACTTTTTGCATTAGAATCCAATCTGGCAGTAAAAGGCCAGTTTATCCAACCTTGTTAGTCATTTCTTAAGTAGTATTTTAAAGCATTGGAGAAAAAAGTGATAAATTTAAAGTGGGAAAAATGTCTATTTCCTGCTAAATATAACAGCACCTAGTCTAGGTTACTACTTGCCTAGGCAATTGAATATTTTTGTCGTGGTTTTTTCTTCTATACCATAGAGGTTATTATTTCTCCTTTACTATATTTGTACAGAATTCATTTCCAGCTATTTCAGAGTTCTTCAGTGGTCACAATAATTGCTGTGCATGAGATTGTAGCTTCTTGCCAGCTTGAAAAAGTCAATAAAACTTCTAGTTCTGTTTTAGTGTGATTTTAACTTTCTAAATGATCCATTTGGCACCAGTGTTCGGTAGCTCATGGAAAACCAGCTTAATATAATAACTTATTAATTTTTATTCCATGTGCTGTCTGCTAAAACTTACATGACTTTCTTGTCTAACACTGCTTTTGAAACACTTTTCTTTTTTCTCTTTCAGTCTTGGTCTTTGTAATGGGCAAAGAAGGGGTCCATGGAGGTGGATTGAATAAGAAGGCATACTCAATGGCCAAATACTTGAGAGACTCTGGGTTCTAGCTGCTAGGCAAGACTGTTAAGTATTAGGGGGATTGCTCTTAAACTTTCCTAATTGTAAGCGTAAGTCTTCATTCTGGAAATTTTATTAGCAATGCAGGTGATGGGGTTATGAACCTGTGTCTTCTTTGTATCCCTTTGTTGGTGGGGAAAGGTGTTTTTGTTTTTGTTTCATAAGTAATTCTGTTCACTTTTTGTTTCCTTGTGTACTCCAGCATTGGTTATAGTCATGGGAAAGGAAGGTGTCCATGGAGGGACACTGAACAAGAAAGCATTTGAACTCGCTTTATACCTGAGGAGGTCTGACGTCTAAGCAGCCTCTCCCCATCCACCTAGCAACCGTCTTCATCACCACCCCAGTTATGTTCATAGTACTACCAACTGTAGATGGTAGTTCATTTGTTTTTATTTACCTATTTTCTAATGTCATGTTTACCCAAATGGATCATTTGTATGTTAACCACTGTATGTATTAGAAACCCTTATCTGGCACCATTATTGCAGCATAATAATGATATGCATGATACCTTGAAATTTGGGGGGAGGGGGGCATGCCAATTTGGGCATTGCTTTATTTTAGCAATTAGTGGGATCTTGAGACTACTAAAATAAGTTAACACTAATAAGCGAGGTGCCGATTGTACAATCTCCAATTTGATCAATGTCTTTTCAGCACTTTGAGCAATTACATGGCTCCCTTAGTCTTCCTTTTATAGAGCATGGTTGGGAGGAAAAAGTGCATGCATCTCTCTTCTCTCCTCCCCTCTCCTCCCTTCCCACATTCGGTATTTTGTTTGCTTCCATCTACTCATGCAGTGCCTGGATTATTCAGCTATTTTAACACTATCTTTGTTCATGAGCTGCTGAGAACTACAGGAAATTTTGCCTTAGTATTGTTGTTGTACTCCAGTAGAGACAAAGTTTTTTCCTAGTGTCTAGAGTACATGCTACTTTGAGTACAACAGCAAACAAGTGCAAAAGGTGCAAAAAGGCACACTTCCTCCTCGATCTTACAGAAACTATCTGAATTGATTCCCCAGGGACATTCTGTCACTGCAATAGCTCAGGCACTTGAGAGGTCTGTGTCTGTCTTTTCTTTTTCATATCAGCTCCTGTTTCTGTTTTTACGAAAGGCTGCCATCATGGACATTAGATACCCCAACATAACCATCTGGAGTGTGTCCAATTTTTTTCATAGGACCAATTTTTTTTTTTTTTTTGCAGCTTGGGTTTTTGTATGAAATTATGTTGTTATTGTGGAAAAAACTGCCACCTTCAGCTATATATACTGGTAGTCTAGACTGACTTATTTTGGTCTGATCACTGATGGGTAAAAAGTAAATGGAATTGCTGCTTTAATACCGATATTTGGATGAGGGTTGGAAGTTTTATAAGCTAAAATAGTTGAAATAGACACATTTCAAATTTTAAAGCCTGCATTTGGCCTGTCACGCCCTTGCTGTGGAGTAAATCTGCCTTGTGCTCTGGTCATCCAAAATATGTGTAACCAAGCTGTCAGTTCAAAGCACGGAACTAACTTGTATGTTCATTTTAAAAAATAAATAAAAAATCAAATGAAGACTTCTGTATAAAAAATAAATGGGAGATGGTATTGGTTGGAATAACTGACTTGGCTGTCTTGTGATGAATTTTTTAATATGTATTCTGTGCCATACTATTGTTAAAAATGAACTGTTGCTATTGTGAGATGGATCTTAACCCATTAAGGGTTTCTTATTTTGAATGGCACTATTTTAGGGACATTCTCGTATTTGCTTCTATTGTTTGGGCCTTGTGGATAATGTACAGATTTAAAAAAAAAAATCTTGTTGCTGATTTCCATTTCTTTCCCTGCACTTTGTTACATCTGGGATACAGTCTAACTCATCTGATTTAATATGCATTTCAAAAAATGCCATAACTATTAAAACACCTTGTTTACAGACAGATGAAATAAATTTATTCCAACCAAATAAAATCTAGGCTCTTGTCTATGTAACATGAAATTCCTGCTCTGGTTGACTTTCTGTACTCATGTATATTTCTCTCTCCTCTACAAGATGAATGGGAATATACACACTAAGGCCAAATCCTGCTGTAAATGAAGTAGTATCATAACAAAAATCCCTAGCTGATTGGCCATTTATTCAATTATAAGTTGGGATAGTCCCTAGAAATTAATCATTTGGGGCTTTATTAATGGATCTCAGTTTCCCTAGTGTGGGTACTCAGTCCACTAACGCAGACTAACCCATCTGTGCCATCATCCGATATGACCTCCAAACCCTGTAACTCTCAGAGGGGCTCTGTCCAGGGTGCTGAAGAAGCCTTCCTTGGATTCGTTTGACATCGTATAAAACCCAGGGAGCATGTAGGCTGTGTCCATTAATTATCCCAGTTGTTAGTTTTTGGGCATTTACACTGACATTTGTTATGCTTCCCACTATTTCTCTTCCTCTACCCCCTTCATCAGTTTCATGAATCTTTCCCCTCCTGTTATGTAAAGGTTAAAAAACAGCGTAGTGGAGAGACAGCCACAAAACCAAGAACATTTGGGTCCAGGTCCTGTCTGACCTGGGGCACATCATCTTGTCACTGTACTCTAGACGACTCTCAAGACTGTCACATAGAAGGCATTTACCAATAAAATTACAAACCCAATCCTTGTCTGTTGTTTCTGGGTCAAGTCTAGTTGTCATATCCCCAGGTAAAATGACATTGTGAATATAGTCTATTCCCCTATCCCCTGGACAAAAGATAAAAGGACTTGAGAACAATCTTGACTTTTTTGTACTAAGATGTTTTATCTTCAGGATTGTTCTGGATGTTCGGGGGGAGTGGGGAAGAAGATTCCTGGCACCTGCCACCAAGAATGAATGGGTGAATGGATAAATGAATGGAGGGAGGGTATTGACTGGACCCCCAAGGTTATCATTTCTAGCTCAATAATTCCATGGCACTTAATTTGAAAACTTTACTGAGTTTACATCATGCCTTTGTGTCAATTAAGATTAAGAATTTTTTTAAATAGCCAGCCAAGCAGTACTAGGGACAGCTAGGTGGCACAGTGGATAGAACAGCAGGCCTGGAGTAAGGCTCATCTTCCCAAGTTCAAATCTGGCCTCAGACACTTACTAGGAGCTGTATGGCCTTGGGCAAGTCACTTTACCCTGTTTGCCTCAGTTTCCTTATCTATAAAATGAGCTGGAGAAGTAAATGGCAAGCCACTCCAATATCTCTGCCAAGAAAACCCCAAATGGGGTCACAAAGAGTGGGACACAACTGAAAAATGACTGAACAAGCAGTAATGTACCTTGACTGATGACAGGATCTCACACATTTAAGAGCTCTGGGATGCATTCTAACTGCTCCGTCCAACTAAGGATAGCCAATGCAAGTATAGTTTCATAGTTCCACTGATTGTTTTTCTTAATAATGCAAATAGTAGGGACTTCATTCTTTCTCTGACCCTACTGACTCCAGACTGGTTCATAAATGAGTCCTAGGTTTCCCCCACAGTCCATTCTAGAAAAATGAACACTACTTGTTGCAAAGTGGCCCAAAGAAAAAGTCTTTTCTCATGAGAAAAGCTGCCAGCTAGTAAAGTGACCATAATATTGTAATTCTTGAAGACTGCTCATTTTTTTAAAAGAGGCAGAACCATGTTCTTTTCCCACACTATCACTCTATATTACTTTGATATTATGTTGTTCTCATGTTAGTGATAATTTACTATACCCACATTATACTGTGTATTAAAGTGTTTTCTTTAATTCAGCAAAAAGCATGTTTGAATGAACTGATACAACAGATGTCAGCAAAAACGTCAGTGTTTGTGGATCAAGGTGATTCAATTATGCTTAAATGTTGATCCTTTTTTTAATTCCAACTTCCCAAATCTAAGATGAAACAATATAAGTTATTACTACCAGCAATTGAGCTCTGCCAAAAGTGTAGATAACTTCACAGAAGACAACTAAATTATTTAATAAGATCGGAAACTTAAAGCTAGAAATGATTTCTGATCTATTCCAACCTCCCCTTTCCCCCAGTTTTGCAGATGAGGGTAACAGTCCCAAATAAATATTATGATTTGCCTAAGACTTGCCACACTGATAGTTACAGGGTTTGAAACCAGCCAAGGGATGCCACAGCACAGAGCACCAGGCCCCAAGTTCAAATCCAGCCTCAAACACTTAGTAGCTATGCGACCCTGGGCAAAACACTACCTGTCTGTCTCCATTTTCTACAAAATTGGGAACATTAATACCTACCTCCCATGGTTGTTGAGAAGATCAAATGGAATGATAAATGTAAAGCACTTAGCCCAGTGCCTGGCACACACACAGAGAGAGAGTAAGGGTGTGTGTGTGTGAGAGAGAGTGAGTGCTACAGATGTGTTACATGGTTTAAACAGAATGTTTCTATGCAGAAATCTACACCTATAGAAAAATTGGACATTCCTATTGAGAACTTGGAAAGAATCCCAAAGAGATCTGTTTACTATCCTAAGTAGGGCTGTTAATTAAGAATGGTACATAAAATGAAGCCCTTGGTTCTAGTGTTTTGTATTTTAAAATAATATCTGTCTTGGAAGACAATAGAAACTCCAATTTGAGGTCTCTCTGAACTTAAAAGACCTCCACAACAGTCCCCCTTCTTCATGTGGGACAAGTTGGACAGGAACTTTCCATTATGTCACTACACTGTCATTTCTTGACAGTAGATTGCTAGAAAGGCAAAAACCATAAATTTTTGATAGATTTGTGATATAACACCCATGAAATGGACAAAGATGTTTCCTTGAAATACTTCACTCTTGGGGCAGCTAGGTGGCGCAGTGGGTAAAAGCATCAGCCCTGGATTCAGCAGTACCTGAGTTCAAATCCGGCCTCAGACACTTAACACTTACTAGCTGTGTGACCCTGGGCAAGTCACTTAACGCCAATTGCCTCACTAAAAAAAAAAGAAAGAAAGGAAAGAAAGACAGACAGACAGACAGACAGACAGACGTAACTCTTAATGTGCTTTTGACATCCTGTGGCCAAAAGTTTTCCCCACCTGGCAGAAAGCATCTTTATAAATGAAGTTAACAGAAGAATTGTTTCATTTAAGAAAAATATAAACTATAATTTCCCATGAATGTATCAGTTTCATAAAACCAGGTAACTGCATATTCTTTAAACAGTTAATCAGTTAACAGGAAATTTTAGTTTCCTTAGCATATCAGACAATTCAGGTATCTGTATAGTAGTCAGGGTTGATACCTTTATAAATAGCATCTGTATGTGCACGCTCATACATACAACTAATTACTTTTTTGTTCTATTTTTGCAGCATTGTTCATAGATCTAAGAAATGTTAACAAACATGCAAATTCTTGATAATGCTTTGGTACAACATGTCAGCTGAAACTTAAAGTGGAAAACGTGTTTATTAACTTTCAAACTTCCCTCATACAAGGCCATAAAAAATTCTCTATTTTCATTATACATGAGTCTAACTTCTTTCTACATAGTTACAATGGCATATATATTTATAATTTAGCTTTTCATAATACATTGTTAAAGTACATCATGAGTTCTGTTAAATATTTATAAGCACTCATTTTCAAATCAAATATTTGAAAAAATTTTTCTCTATGTACATGGTTTAGGAGATTAGCATAAGATGCTCTTTATTAAGAGGTATATATATGATCAGAAGATCAATAGAACATTTGCTAAAATTTTAGTTAGTATTTCTATGCAGTGTTGCCTATCTTTTTGCTTTGGTCACACAAACACACAAACCTTTAGTCCTGAAAATTAAGTCAGTATAAATGTGGGGCCATATCAGTTTAGCTAGTGGGTGGATCAAACTAATATTCAACACTATTAAATGAGAACCGTTTTAATATCAAAATTTTTCTGCATCCTACCACAAACTGCTGTCTTCTGGCTTAAAATACTATTTGTGAATAGGAAAGAAAATTCTGTTACTAAGTATTTATTTCACTTTGTAGTATTTATGAGAAAAATACTGAATGGCCTAACCTGTCAATAATGAAGACAGTTTAGGGGGGACCCACAAGTTCATACCAAAAAGTCTGGGAAATTGGGCTGGGCCATGCATAGTGTGGCAGCAGAATTCATCATGGTAATAAATATATTTGTGTATTGTAATCAAGTCTTCACTGCAAGCCATACTTGTAGTGGCTTCCATTTTTAAAATTTTTTGGCTATGTTCCATTCCAAAAAGAGAATGATGCTTTATGTTCAGCACCTTGATAATGTTATGCTTTAGTAATAATAATAAGTGTGCTTCTTGTGGATGAAAACCTGATTTTAAAAATATATATATATGTAATATGATTAAACCATAGAACACACTAAGATTTCTCTCTACAGAAGTAACCGAAGGGGGAGGATGAACAATGAAAGTATATACCTAAATACACATAAAGGAATAAGCTGATCAAAATTTTTTCCTACGAGGTATGAAGATGAAGAGAGCTGGCAGTTCAAACCGTATTTGCTATGTTGTAATCCCTCTCGCCACTGGACTGCAGCTGGACCACCACACTCTCTTGATTCACTTCATTTTCTGCATCACTACTATTAATATCTTCATTGTCGTCCTCCTCGTAGTCTGAAGATTCTGTCATATTCTGATGGGAATGAGATTCTGATAAAGCCCCGAATGACTGGGCACTGACAGAAGCTAAAGGTCTAAGTAAAGGGGTATGTTCCGAGACTTCATTCTCTTCTTGACTGCTATCCGTGTCAGAGTCTGAATCTCCTTGAGAAGGAACAACTTTTTGTTTACATACAGGACAGGTTTTTTTGGTTTTGGTTAGCCAAGGATCCACGCACTTGCAGTGATATGCTGTTGAGAGAAAATACACATCATTCAGTTGGCAAAATGTGCTTGGAGTATACATCTTTTTTCATTAGAATGTCCTATATTAATTACTAACAGGATAAAAGTACACTAGGAGGGGCAGCTAAGTGGGGCATGGTGAATAAAGCACCAGCCCTGGATTCAGGAGGACCTGAGTTCAAATCCAGCCTCAGACACTTGACTTACTAGCTATGTGACCCTGGGCAAGTCACTTAACCCTCATTGCCCTGCAAAAAAAAAAAAAAAAGGTACACTATGAAACTGCAATTTAGATTTTCTTCTGAAAGTAGATGGTCAGTCTAACACATTCTACAATTCCCCTATTATGTGTTGTCTTCTATTAGAATGTAAGCTTCCTGGGGCAGCTAGGTGGCGCAGTGGATAGAGCACCGGCCCTGGACTCAGGAGAACCTGAGTTCAAATCTGGCCTCAGACACTTAATACTCACTAGCTGTGTGACCCTGGGCAAGTCACTTAACCCTAATTGCCTCAACAACAACAACAACAAAGAATGTAACCTTCTTGAGGGCAGGGATTATCATAATAGTCTGTTATTTGTATCTTCAGGGCTGACAGCAAAGTACCTGGCACATGGTAAACACTTTATAACTGTCTTTTCACACATTCATTTATTCATGCAGACTTTATGTGATCAATATTTTCATGTAGGGACAGAAGATAGAAACTTCTATTTTTATGAGGCTTTTTTCAAATACATCTTAAATATGAATTATACCTATCCCACAAATAAAATGCATAGACTAAGATGTTTGATCCATGTTGAATCCATGATTTGAAAACCAGTTTATAACTGCTCATACCATGGGAACAAGGAAGAATTCTGAGTTTGTCTCCATCTTCATATTCATCCAGGCAAATGGCACATACGTCATACTCATCTCCTATGTTGGAAAATTGTAAATCAAAATTATATTACAAGATTTGTGGCTGCCATAACTTTCAAGCCTATTAAATTAGGTCCTACTTGATTATTTTAAGATGTTTTAGAGTGGGAAACTGGGAGGGGGTGTAATTCTTATTTGATACAGGCTAATGATATTTTAAAACTTAAGACCTCTTCATTCAAATAATTTCTATCCAAAATGCATGTTGGATTTACTTACCATGATGCACTAAATACATTTACTACTATTTCAAAGCAGACTTTTAGGGAAGCCAAAAACCAAAAATCTGTAAATTGCTATTAGAATTCTAATGTTAGAACAGATCTTATTTAAAAGCACAACTGGCTATTTACTAAAATGCTCAAATTATGGGTACTTCTTAATCAGAGGACATCTCCAAAATTGCTATTACTTTCATTTTGCTAATATAGAAATAATGGCTCAGACCCAAGTGTTTGTAAAATGACGGAGGGCCAGCTCTCCATGGGTCCACCAGCTTCAACAGTCTTTTCACTGTCTGCTTCACTCAGGATTGTTTGGCTTCTAAGTATACAGAGTTTTCTAATTTAACTATTAGAAATGGCCAGAAAATTCCAAGTGACTACTTTGCAATATATTTTTCATGAAATCAATATACCGTGTTACCCCCACCCATCAAAAATCAAATTACAGTAAACAGATCTACAATGCCAAAGTCAATTCAATACTATTATGTCACTGGCAAAGAGAAGGGTTATGTTCACAAGCACTGTCATAACCCAAATGAGCTGCTCTCCTAAATCACAAGGAGTATGTACAAAGCGAGGCATAAGCAAGAAAACTATACGCCTGAAGTCTTAAGCCCACTCAAGACACCGAAGTGAGGCATTTCACCCAGTAATCAGGGGAATAAAACACAAGCTTTGGTTGATGTGTGGTACAGTGAACAGACTGCTAGAACCTGAAATCAAGAAAACCTGGGTTCAAATCCTACTCTATACTTCAAGAATGCATTGCAAATGCATTCACAAATGTTTAATAAATAAACTGAATTACTGGCAGGCACATCATTTAATTTTGTAAAACAGGGAGGCTCAAATGAGAATCCAAAATTCTTTGTAAGCTTTAATACGCTATCATATGGGGCAGCTAGGTGGTGCAGTGGATAGAGCATGGCCCTGGATTCAGTAGGACCTGAGTTCAAATCTGGCTTCAGACACTTAACACTAGCTGTGTGACCCTAGGCAAGTCATTTAACCCCAATTGCCTCACCAAAAAAAAAAAAAAAAAAGAATGCACTATCATATTCTACAGACATATTAATTATTATATAGTTTTAAAGTATTGTTGGGGGTTGTCTGGTCAGCTTCTTAAACATAAATGGCATTAAATATTAAACCTATTTTGTATTAACTGTACTAAGTATATTTATAACACTGCCCCACCAGCTGTTCTTTTTCAGGAATGCCCTGTGGCCTGAAACCTTGCTCAGTTTGTCTCCCACTTTAGTCACAACATTTACCCTCATACTGTTTTCTTGGAATTGGCTAACAACACACATACACCACGAGTTCCTGACATCAGAAGTCATCTGGCCCAACCTGTAGCCCGGCAGGAATCTCTTTTCACACATTCCTGACAAATAGTCATCCAAATTCCACCTGGAAGACCTTCTTCAGTGATGGAGAATAGGCAGTTCTCTACCTAAGAGACAATGTGGTCTAATGGATAGCGCATTCTAGGTTTGAATACTGCCTTGGTGAACGTATTAACTATTACCCTGCACAAATCAGACTTCTCAGAACCCGTTTCATTATCTATACAATGATAATATTTACATTACCTATTTAAAATACTTGTGAAGTTTAAGCCTTAAAGTACTGAGTTATTACTAACTCTTTCTATCCTAGACAGCTCAGTTTTTCCATACCTCTGTCCCAATAAACCAAAATCTCCTCTGAAATTTCTGCTCCCCAGGTCCCAGGTCTGCTCTCTAGGAGAGAAGCAGAAATGTCTATTCCAAACAAACTGTCCTTCAAAAACGTGAAAACCTATCTTGTCCCCCTATCTAGGTAAAACTAACTTAGCATCTTCATATATTACAGAATATCAAAAGGGAAGAAAAATTAGTAGTAGACTGTACTAATCTCTTGTTATATATACTTAAAGTATAGCCTAGTGATTACATGGTTGTACATGTGCCAAGTCCAGCAAATGTTTTACTACAATATAATTCAGTGATTGCCTTTGTATCCTAATAACCTCTGTCTAATAGATGTTTAAATGTTTGTTGGACTGGATTTGACATTGTCTAGGTTTTATAATAATTAAAAGGGTTTAACCTTCAGAAACTGGAGGCTTTGCAGAGCCATGGGCCACATGCAGCATCCTAAGAGGGCAACAATCTTGAGGGCATGGGGGAAGAGATGATGACAAAGTGATCCATAATAGACTGTGGGTCTTGATTACTCCCAGTTTGAGGAGGGGAATTTAGGGAGAAAATAGACCAAACTGAATGTTACATCGCTTAGGGAGAACAGTTTAGACTTAAGCATGAAAGCTGCCCAGGTAATTTTCTTAAGCACTTAGGAAAAAGAATAGGTGCTTGAATTTGCAGACCAACAGAGTGGCAAACTGCAAAGTACATTATTCTTGAGCTGCTGAGTGGAAGATATGTCCAGCCAGGTTGGAATCTTGACATAAACTCTATACAACAGTTCTATGTGTGAAGTCCCACAGTGAGTCCTAGCAGCATGCTGTAAAGCAGATTTACATTAAATCACATATTCTGTAAACATCTCAGTGTGTTTGCTAAAAAAAAAAATTACTAAACAATGAGCTAAAACATTCTAGTGTTCATGCTCCTAATATGAATTTAAATAATGACATTTTGGAACTCTTCCAGGCCACCAGGATAATATTTTGCACCTCTATAAAGAAGAGAGACAATTTGACATGAGAGAGTAGAGAGAGGGTTGATCTTGGACTCTGGAAGACCCACATTTAAGTCCTGCCTCTGACAAATGTTGCCTATGAGAGGTGGGGGAATGGCATGAGCAAATCACTTACCCTCTGAGTGCCACAAGGCAAACTCCCTAAGGATACAAGTCCATAAGGGCTAGCTGATCTGCAACAGTGGAATCAGTCAACAAATACTTATTAAGTGCCTCCTTGATGTTCCTCAAAGTGGGATGAGGTTATTAATACATTCTATCCATGAAGATGTATTTATAAAAATATATACAGTATAAATATTAAGTGAATCAATACCCAAAGTACTTTGGGAGGGAGGACACTAGCAGTTGAAAGGACCAGGAAAGGCAGTTTCCTGCAGAAGAATGTGCTGAACTGCATCTTAAATGAAGAGAGGGACTTGATGAGGTGGAGGTAAGGAGAGGGTACATCCAGCACCAGGGACAGCCAGTACAAAGATCTGTGATGGGGGAGGTTATGTCCAATGAGGCTAAAAAAAAGTTTGTTTTTTTCTTCCTGGAGGCCTAGGAAGCCACTGAAGTTGAATGACTAGAGGAGACACATGGTTAGATGCACGTTTAAGAAAACTTATTCTGGCAGCAGTGTGTGGGGAGAGATTTGAGGCAGGAAGACCCTTTAAGAGGCTATTGCAATAATCTAGGTGAGAGGTGATGGGTGACAGAACCACTCTGAGTTTAAAAAAAAAAAAAAGGCTGGGAAGTAAGAGCTCTTGTGAAGGTAAAAAGAGCATGATTTGGCAGTTGAATGGATTGTGGTATGAAAGAGAGTGAAGAGCTATGGATAACAGCCAACATAAGGACTCTGAGGCACTGGAGACACAAAGGGGACGCCTCTAACAGGAACAGGGACATCTGGAAGAAGGGGTGGGAGTAGGGAGAGAATGAAGTCAACAAGAGGCATGAGAAGTTAAGGTGTCTCTAGGACATGCAGTTTAAAATGCCCAAAAGGCAACTAGTGATCTGGGACTGAAGTCTGGAAGAGAAACGGGCTAGATATACAGATCTAGGCATCATTTACACAGAGATTACAAGTAAACCCTTGAAAGCTGATGAAGTTAATGACAGAGTCTAGAGGGAGAAGGGGCTAAAGGGATTGAAAAGTGACCAGACCCACAGCAGAAAAATGAGGAGAAAGTCATGTCATGAAAAGCAGAGAGGGCAGTATCCAGGGAGAGAAGGTGGCCAACAGGCTCAAATGCAGCAGACCATGAAGGATGGGGACCAAGAAGAAAATGATCAGATATGGCAATTAAGAGATCACTGAAAAGCACAATTTCAATTGAGTGAAGAGGTAGAAAGGTTGATTACACAGAAGTGAGAGGAAGAAATGGAGGCATAAGCATAGATCAATTTTTCAAGTAATCTGGCTGAGAAGGGATGAGAGATATAGGAGAATATCTTGGAGGAGATGATAGTGTAGGTTTTTTAGGATTGAGAGAGACTTGGGCATGTTTGAAGGTGGAAGAGGAGGGAAATGATTAAAGACAAAAGCAGATTAACAAATTATGAACAAAACGATCATATCTAGGATTTAAAGGGTTTTCAAGGTTGGTTTGGGAGAACCATAGCAGGTCGAGTCAGAATCACAGCCAGGCTGAGGAAGGGCTGAGGCTGACTGCTCTGGCAACTGAGTAGAAGCTGCAAATGCAGGTAGAGAAAGCTGTGCATGCTCAAACTCAGGACCTGAGGAGGATGGATTAGATCTCTGGATTTCCCTGGCAGGAGGATCAAGGGGCTTGGCCATGGGAGGAGTAGGAGGTGGCGCCAGAGGAGGGGAGGGAATAGGGCAATTTCAGGCTCGTTCCTCTAAAGCTTACTTATTTGCTGGTAAGGTCAAAGTGAATAAAGCATAACATTCACTACACTTCCAAATACATGTCAGTATTTTTAAATGGGAAACTTGTCTGTCCCAGATGGATTTTGGTACAGACACACCTCATTTTATTGTATTTAGCTTTATTGTGCTTTGTAAATATCGCACTTTTTTTTTGCAAATTAAAGGTTTGTGGCAACCCTGAGTCAAGGAGGTCTATTAACAGCATGTGCTGACATGTCTCTGTATGACAGTTTGGTCATTCTCACAATATTTCAAACCCTTTCATTATTACTGCACCTGTTACCATGCTCTGTGATCTTTAACATTACTACTGCAATTATTTGGGGGTACCATGAACTACCCCCATAGAAGATAGTGAATTAATCAATGTTATATGTGTTCTGACTGCTCTGCCAACTGGCTATTCTGCCATATTTCTTCCTCTCCCAGGGCCTCCCTATTCCCTAAGACACAACAATACTGAAAATAAACCTTTTTCATCAGGGACATTTTACTTTATCCTTAGTAATGTCTTTTAAGTTTTCAGAAATTCAAAATGAAAAAAAAAAAAAAACCCATCAGACAAAGGCAAAATTATAGAGCCCAAACTGTACTACTACTTTGTCATTTGGTAGCATGTGATTAATACGAGGTAATAAGAATAAACATCTTCAAGGGAAAAACAAAATCCAGATACTTTCTCACTAGTATACTGATTAGAGAAATAGTAAATAATAAAAAGAAAATCTTTAAATCTCCACTACATAAACCAAGAAATATTTAAGAGCTTGTTTGAAAATTGGTGTTATGCTATAAAAAATGGCTTCCTTTAGTTACTGGCCAAATTAAATCTCATAGTCTTATATATACACCTACCTCCTAATGCTGTCCTTATCAGAACAGTATAATATGTTATTCTTACATGCTCTATTATTTGATGTGAGTATGCCTTTAGCATCCTAAAAAATACCATTACAATGAAATGAACACTGAACCAGGAATTGCAGGACATGGGTTTGCCACTTTCTACTTAAGTGACCTTGGGCAAATCACTTAAGTTCTTTGGGTATAAGTTTTCTCGGTGGTTCAGATGGCCTCTAAAGTGATGATCAATGACCTGACTTTCAAGATGTATCCTGAATAAGGGCATTTTGGATGAACTGATGTCAGTCTAACTAGAGATTATACTTCACATTTAAAAAGACAGAAAACTGAATTTATATTTTACCACATTTTCCTTTTCTCAGTTATCTTAACTTGTATCTCATCTTTTTAAATGAGATACGGTCTAATTTTTATTTCAATATATGCAATACGGATTAAATATTAGGATCATTTTCTTCTTTACATATCAGTTTCATATAATATCTAAGTCCCCAAAATAAATTTCTTACTTAGATATTTTTCTAAATGTTTTAAGAATTGAATCTGATAGCTCCCTAGCAAATAAAAGCAGTGTGGTAAAAATACAATTTTGGCTCTGGGAGGAAAAACACACAAGCATAGCTCTAGAACTAGAAGGGACCTTTGAGACCGTCTAAGCCCAACCTTTTCATTTTACAGATGATGAAACTGAGGCCCAAAAAGTAAAGTATCTTGCCCAAAGTCACACTGGTTAAATAAAAAGCAAATTATGTATTTTGAGCCCAAGTCCCTTGACTCCAAATGCACCAATATTTCCATCACACCACACTGCCTCAGGATAACACTCTTAACAAGGTTAAAAGGTGAACAAGGTTTTAACAAGATTAAAAAAAGTGAAAAGAAAGAAGCTTAAGAATGAATTATTACAATTAACTATACTTTGTTTCGCATGACTGCTCATGTATTGCTTATATTGAATTGTTTGAGTATTTTGTGGGAGTTGGGAAGGGAGGAAGAGAATTTAGAACACAAAGTGTTTTGTTTTTTTAATTGATGTCAAAATTTGTATTTTACATGTAATTTGTGAAAAAATTCTAAATAGAAGTAACTATACTTTTTGCAGTTTTCCTATTAATTTAGCCAATAGAGAAGATGGCGGAGAGGAAGCAGCAAGCTGCCTGAGCTCTCCTTCTGTTCCCTCAAAACGAACATTAAATCAAGCCTCTGGACGGATTCTGAAACTACAGAACCTGCAAAGAGACAGAGAGACACAGTCCTCCAACCAGAGATAATTTAGAAGACTTCAGGAAAAGGTCGGTCTGACTCGGGCAAAAGGGAGGCCCAGCGCAGGGCAGCAACCCAGCGCCAAGGGGGTCGGGGCAAGTCAGCAGGAGCTGCGGGCCACAGCCGAACAACTGAGGCTCCCGGAACCTGGTTCAAAAATCTGGTGGCCAAGAAGGACAGTGGAAAAACCTACCTGCACCGGCCGAGAGGGCCACGAACGGCGGGATCAGACGCCGGGGTCTGGCGCCTGGCTGGCCTAGCACAATCAGACAGGAAGTGCAGGGCGGGGCATCTCCACACACCATAAAGGCCTCAGAGTAAAAGCCCGGTCACACAGCACCTATACACCTGCACAAGAAGCCCAAAACAGGGACCCTGGTGCCCCCAGAGCAGACCTCAACTTAAAGAATAAATAAATAAGCTGCAATAATGAGTAAGAAGCAAAAAAGAGCCCTCTCCATTGAGAGCTTCTGTATCAATAGGGAAGAAGCCAACACAAACTCAGATGAGGACAATAGCCTCAAATTGTCTACATCTGAAGCCTCACAAGGGAAGGTGAATTGGTCGCAAGAACAAAAAGCCTTCCTGGAAGAGCTCAAAAAGGATTTTAAAAATCAATTGCAAGAGGTAGAAGAAAAAATGGGGAGAGAAATGAAAGCAAAACAAAAAACTATGAAAAAAGAATCAGCAGCTTGGAAAAGGAAGCTGAAGAAAACAAAGCCTTAAAAAATTCATTTGGCCAAATGGAAAAAAAGCTGCATAATCTCACTGAAGAAAACAATACCTTAAAAAATTCACTTAGCCAAATGGAAAAAAAGGTACATAATCTCACTGAAGAAAACAATACCTTAAAAAATTCACTTAGCCAAATGGAAAAAAAGGTGCATAATCTCACTGAAGAAAACAATGCCTTAAAAATTAAAGTGGGACAGTTGGAAGAAAAGGAATCCATGAGACACCAAGAATCAGTCAAGCAGAATAAAAAAAATGAAAAAATAGAAGAAAATGTGAAATACCTCATTGGAAAGACAACTGATCTGGAAAACAGATCCAGGAGAGACAATTTGAGAATCACTGGACTGCCTGAAAGCCATGACCAGAAAAAGAATCTAGATACCATATTCCAGGAAATTATTAAGGAGAACTGCCCTGATATCATAGAATCAGAGGATAAAATCATCATTGAAAGAATCCATCGATCACCTCCTGAAAGAGACCCCAAAAGGAAAACTCCAAGGAATATTGTAGCCAAATTCCAGAATTATCAGGTGAAGGAGAAAATACTCCAAGCAGCCAGAAAGAAGCAATTTAAATATCATGGAGCCACAGTCAGGATTGCTCAGGACCTGGCAGCTTCAACATTAAAGGACCGCAAGGCTTGGAATATGATATTCCGGAAGGCAAAGGAGATTGGATTGCAGCCAAGAATCTATTACCCAGCAAAAATGTGCATTTTCTTTCAGGGGAAAAGATGGACATTTAATGACATTGGGGACTTTCTATCTTTCCTGGTGAAAAGACCAGAACTGAATAGAAAATTTGATCTCAACATACAAGACTCAAGAGAAGTTTAAAAAGGTAAACAGAGGGGAAAAAAAAAGTTACCCTATTAGATTAAACTGTTTATATCCCTACACAGGAAGATAATACTCATAACTCTTAAGAACTGTAAATGTATTTGGGCAGAGAGAAGGACTTTATATAAAGGGTATAAATATAAATTGTCTTTGATGTGATGATACAAAAGAATTAAGGGGATAAAAAGGGAGTCTATGGGGAGGAGAGGAAAGGGGAGGTGGAATGGGATGAATTATATCATATGAAGAGGTGGAAAAAAAACCTATTACAATAGAGGGAAAGAAAGGAGGGGGGAACATGGTTTCAACCCTATTCTCATTAGATTTGACTCAAAGAGGGAATAACATATACGTTCATTGGGATAAAGAAACTTAACTCATTCTTTAGGGAAACAAAAGGGGAAGGGAAAGGGGGGGACTGATAGAAGGGAGGACAAAAGCAAGGGAGAAAAGGGTAAAGAAAAGAGAGGGGGTGATAAAAAGGGAGGGCAGATTGGGGGAGGCAGGGGTAAGAAGTAAAACATGGGTGAGGAGGAATAGGGTGAAAGAAGGGGGGAAAAGTACAAAGGGGGTAAATAGAATGGAGGGGAATAGACAGTCAGTAATAATAACTGTGAATGTGAATGGGATGAACTCTGCTATAAAACGGAAGCGAATTGCAGAGTGGATTAAAAACCAGAACCCTACAATATGCTGTTTACAAGAAACACATTTGAAGCAGAGAGATACACACAGAGTAAAGGTAAAAGGCTGGAGCAGAATATATTATGCCTCAGCTAAAGTAAAAAAGGCAGGGGTAGCAATCCTTATCTCAGACAAAGTGCAGGCAAAAATAGATCTCATTAAAAGAGATAAGGAAGGAAATTACATCTTACTTAAAGGTACTATAGATAATGAAGTAATATCAATATTGAATATGTATGCGCCAAGTGGTATAGCATCCAAGTTCTTAGAGGAGAAGTTAAATGAGTTACAAGAGGAATTAGATAGTAATACTATACTAGTGGGGGATCTGAATCTCCCCATCTCAGAATTAGATAAATCTAGCCAAAAAATAAATAAGAAAGAAGTGAAAGAGGTGAATAGATTACTAGAAAAGTTAGACATGATAGATGTCTGGAGAAAATTGAATGGGGATAGAAAGGAATATACCTTTTTCTCAGCAGTACATGGCACATTTTCAAAAATTGACCATGTATTAGGGCACAAAAACATCATAGTCAAATGTAGAAAGGCAGAAATAGTAAATGCATCCTTCTCAGATCATGATGTAATAAAAATTACATGTAAGAAAGAGCCAGGGAAAAGTAGAATGAAAATCAATTGGAAACTAAATAATTTCATTCTAAAGAATGAATGGGCCAAACAAGAAATCATAGAAACAATCAATAACTTTATCCAAGAGAATGACAATAATGAGACAACATACCAAAATCTATGGGATGCAGCCAAAGCAGTGCTTAGGGGAAAATTTATAGCTCTAAATGCTTACATGAATAAGAAAGAGAAAGAGGAGATTAATGAATTGGGCATGCAACTTAAAAAGCTAGAAAAAGAACAAATTAGAAATCCCCAATTAGACACTAAATTAGAGATCCTGAAAATTAAAGGAGAAATCAATAAGATTGAAAGCAAAAAAACTATAGAATTAATCAATAAAACTAAGAGCTGGTTTTATGAAAAAACCAATAAAATAGATAAAATACTGGTTAATTTGATTAAAAAAAAGAAAGAAGAAAACCAAATTACCAGTATCAAAAATGAAAAGGGTGATGTTACCACCAATGAAGTGGAAATTAAATCAATAATTAGGAAATATTTTGCCCAACTGTATGCCAATAAATTTGACAATCTAAATGAAATGGATGAATATTTACAAAAATACAAACTGCCCAGGTTAACTGAAGAGGAAATAAAATCCTTAAATAAACCCATATTAGAAAAAGAAATTGAACAAGCTATTAATGAACTCCCTAAGAAAAAATCCCCAGGGCCAGATGGGTTTACGGGTGAATTTTACCAAACATTTAAAGAACAATTAATTCCAATATTATACAAATTATTTGGAAAAATAGGTGAAGAAGGAGTTCTACCAAATTCGTTTTATGACACAAATATGGTGGTGATACCAAAACCAGGCAAAGCAAAAACAGAGAAAGAAAATTATAGACCAATTTCCCTAATGAATATTGATGCTAAAATCTTAAATAAGATATTAGCAAGGAGATTACAGCAAGTGATCACCAGGATAATACACTATGACCAGGTGGGATTTATACCAGGAATGCAGGGCTGGTTCAACATTAGGAAAACTATTAATATAATCAACCACATCAATAAGAAAACCAACCAAAATCATATGATTATCTCAATAGATGCAGAGAAAGCTTTTGACAAAGTACAGCACCCATTCCTAATAAAAACACTAGAGAGTTTAGGAATAGGGGGAGCTTTCCTTAGAATAATAAACAGTATCTACCTAAAGCCATCAGCAAGTATTATATGCAATGGAGATAAATTAGAGGCCTTCCCAATAAGATCAGGGGTGAAACAGGGATGTCCATTATCACCCCTATTATTTAATATTGTCCTAGAAATGTTAGCTTTAGCAATCAGAGAAGAGAAAGGAATTAAAGGAATTAGAATAGGCAAGGAGGAAACAAAACTATCACTCTTTGCAGATGATATGATGGTATACTTAAGGAATCCTCGAGAATCAAGTCAAAAATTACTTGAAACAATTAACAACTTTAGCAAAGTAGCAGGATATAAAATAAATCCACATAAATCATCAGCATTTCTATACATGACCAACAAAGTCCAGCAGCAAGAGATAGAAAGAGAAATTCCATTTAAAGTAACAGTAGGTAATATAAAATACCTGGGAGTCTACTTGCCAAGACAAACCCAGGAACTCTATGAACACAACTACCAAACACTCTTCACACAAATCAAATCAGATCTAAATAATTGGAAAGATATCAATTGCTCATGGATAGGCAGAGCTAATATAGTAAAAATGACAATACTGCCTAAATTAATTTACTTATTCAGTGCCATACCAATCAGGCTACCTAAAAATTATTTTATACAGCTAGAAAAAATAATAACAAAATTCATCTGGAAAAACAAAAAATCAAGAATATCCAGGGAAATAATGAAAAAAAATTCACAGGAAGGTGGGTTAGCGGTACCAAACCTGGAGCTTTACTATAAAGCGGCAGTCATCAAAACTATCTGGTACTGGCTAAAAAATAGAGTGGTAGATCAATGGAATAGGCTAGGCTCAGGAAATGCAGTAGTAAATGACACTAGTAATGTAGTGTTTGATAAACCCAAAGACTCCAGCTTCTGGGATAGGAACTCAGTATTTGACAAAAACTGCTGGGAAAACTGGAAGATAGTATGGCAGAAATTAGGCTTAGACCAACATCTTACACCTTATACTAAAATAAGGTCAAAATGGATACATGATTTAGACATAAGAGGTGATACCATAGGTAAATTAGGAGAGAAAGGAATAGTGTACCTATCAGATCTTTGGAAAGGAGAACAGTTTTTGACCAAACATGAGATAGAGTATATTATAAAATGCAAAGTGGATGATTTTGATTATATTAAATTAAAAAATTTTTGTACAAACAGAAGCAATGCATCCAAAATTAGAAGGGAGGCAGAAAGCTGGGAAACAATTTTTGAGGCCAGTGCTTCTGATAAAGGCCTCATCTCTAAAATATATAGGGAATTAAATCAAATTTATAAGAATCCAAGTCATTCCCCAATTGAGAAATGGTCAAAGGATATGAACAGGCAGTTTTCTGATGAAGAAACCAAAGCTATCTATTCCCATATGAAAAAATGCTCTAAATCTCTAATGATTAGAGAGATGCAAATTAAAACAACTCTGAGGTACCACCTGACACCTATCAGATTGGCTAAAATGACAAAAAAGGAAGATAATAAATGTTGGAGAGGCTGTGGGAAAATTGGAACACTAATGCATTGTTGGTGGAGCTGTGAACTGATCCAACCATTCTGGAGAGCAATTTGGAATTATGCCCAAAGGGCGATAAAGCTGTGCATACCCTTTGACCCAGCAATACCACTTTTAGGTCTTTTGCCCAAAGAAATCATGGAAGGGGGAAGGGGACCCACATGTACAAGAATATTTATAGCTGCTCTTTGCGTGGTGGCAAGGAATTGGAGGTTGAGGGGGTGCCCATCAATTGGGGAGTGGCTGGACAAGTTGTGGTATATGAATACAATGGAATACTATTGTGCTGTAAGAAATGATGAGCAGGAAGAGTTCAGAGAAACCTGGAGGGTCTTGAGTGAGCTGATGATGAGTGAGATGAGCAGAACCAGAAGAACAATGTACACAGTATCATCAACATTGAGTGTTGACCTACTGTGATGGACTATATTCTTCTCACCAATGCAATGGTACAGAAGAGTTCCAGGGAACTCATGATAGAAGAGGATCTCCAAATCCAAGAAAAAAAAAGAAAGAAAGAACTGTGGAGTATAGATGCTGATTGAACCATATTATTTCTTTTGTTTTGGGTGCTGTTTTTTTTTTCTATTTTGAGGTTTTGCATCACTGCTCTGATTCTTTCTCTTGTAACAGGATTAATGCAGAAATAGGATTAATGTTATTATGTGTATATATATGTGTGTGTATATATATATCTATATGTATATGTATAGAGATATATAGATATAACCTATATCAGATTACCTGCTGTCTAGGGGAGGGGGGAGGGAGGGAGAAAAATCTGAAATTGTAAAGCATGTATAAACAAAAGTTGAGAACTATCTTTACATGTAACGGAAAAAATAAAATATCTCATAAAAAAAAAATTAGCCAATAGAAAAAAGCCATCAGTGTCTGCTTTGAGTCTTGAAAATGAAGGTTATTAACTGATAAAATGAATGTAGGAAGTAGGAACAGTGAGCTATAAGCAACATTTAAGGAGACTGCTTTAATTATGAGCATCACAGGGTGAAAGTCAGAACAGCTCAGTTCAGGTGACAAACTGACCCACACAAAATAGATAATGCTAATTTGTGGTTTTTGAAGTCCATATGCTGTCTGCAGGGATCTGTTTCTCTATGAGTCTATCACCTCTGATTATTAGAGAACCAGTGCTGGCATGAGGAAGACCTGGGTTCAGTTCCTCTAATACATACTAGTTGTTGTGACTAGGAGCAAGTCATTTAACTTCTCAGTGGTCCAAGTAGTCAGTCCCTAAAGCCTTTTTCCGGGGGGGGGGGGGGGGGGGGGGGGGGGAGAGGAATGGAGCAATGAAGGTTAAGTGACTTGCCCAGGGTCACACAGCTAGTAAGTGTCAAGTGTCTGAGGCTGGATTTGAACTCAGGTCCTCCTGAATCCAGGGCCAGTGCTCTATCCACACTGCGCCACCCAGCTGCCCCCTAACGCTTTACTTTGAAAGTGAGTCTGCACTGATGCTCCTTAGCTCGCTCTGTATCAGGAGATAGATGAAACCACAGGCCCAGACAAAAAACCATCAGTCTGCACTGGGCTGGGAAAGGAGGGGGTTTAAACAAAATTTACATAATGCTCTGAACAGTAGAGTGGAAACAATACTGGTTCTGGAGGTCAAGTCCCATCTGTGACCCTCGCCACCTGTGTGACCTTGGGTCAGTCATGCTCTCCCTGGGCCAGAGTTTCCTTAACTGTAAAATGAGGAACTTGGAACCGATGTCCTTTGAGGTGCCTTCTAGCTCAAGATTGATCATCCTTTGACCTTCTGGTGGCAAAATTACACTGCATATATATTGTAAAGAAACAAAATCAAATCAGTCCACTAAAACAAAGTTACTATTTGATATTAAATATTTACCATCAACCAGGCAGGCAAACAGACACACATACACACACACACACACACATACACACACACACACACACACACACACACACACACACACATTGCACATGCAGTATTTTTACTCTCAGTGGTGAGGATGGAAACATCTCTTTTGCAGACCAAAATAAAAATTCCCCAACAGAAAAATCTAAAACAAACAAAACACTTTAGGTGCTGGGGACAATTTGTTTTGGAAAGTTTTAGGTTCTTCCTCAATCTTTTCCTCACTGTACACTAGCTTTATTTTTTCATTATTCCTTATGAATCCTAACATGGCTGCATTTGAAGGACAATGGATGTGTACTTGTACCCGGGAGTTCAAGCATTCAGTAACTTTCTAAATAAAAGGGACAAAATATTAAAACATTTATTACCATTTTAAAGGTAAAATGAGTAAACAGGAATTAAGAGGAAATTTTGCAATTAGAGAAAATAGATCAGATAGTCAGAAACCATGTCTCCACTAATGAAGGCTTTAGCCAAATAAATCTATCAAATCTTATTTTTTGGTGGTTATTTATTGGAAATGAAAATTACTTAAACTTCCTCCCAAATATATTTTCCCCAAGAAACCTGAACCAAGTGTACAACCAAGAAAACAGTCTGAATGAAAATTAGATCATGTTAAAATTGCATTTGAAGGGGGCAGCTGGGTGGCCCAGTGGATAGAGCACTGGCTCTGGATTCAGGAGGACTCCAGGCAAAGTCTCCAAGGCTTCATTAAAGAGACATTGACCATATATAGATATATAGATATATAGATATAACCTATATCAGATTACCTGCTGTCTAGGGAAGGGGGGAGGGAGGGGAGGGAGGGAGAAAAATCTGAAATTGTAAAGCTTGTATAAACAAAAGTTGAGAACTATCTTTACATGTAACGGAAAAAATAAAATACCTTATATGTTAAAAAAAAAAAAAAAGAGAGAGAGAGAGAGAGAGACATTGACCAGAATGAACTGAAGGAATTTCCCCCACAATAATGAAACTGCACATCTGGTCCTCATCCCTATCGTGCTACCATATCTCCTCAATTTTCTACCTTGAATTTCTTTTCAAGAACTAGAAGAAAGTATGGTTCACTACACCCTTAATATCCTTAAGTGCCTGGCTCAGTCCTTTTTTTCCACCCTAACTCCTGCCCTCATGGGACAAGACTTCACTGATGCTCCTCCAATACCCTAACCTCTCAATTCCTTATATTCTTTGACTGTTTGCTAACATACCCACGTCTCCCCATCCTTGAAAAACCTTCGCTTGACATCACTATTTCTGCTAGCTACTATCCTATCTCTCTCCTCTTCTTTGTAGTGAAACTCCTTGAGAAAAACACATATGTAGTAGGTACCTCTCCTCTTCACCTCTATTCATTCCCCATGACTCTGTCTAATAGGGGTTTTTAACATGGGGGGTTGTGAAATTGTTTTGTTATTTTTAAATAACTATTTCAGATAGTTGCTTTCCTTTTTAATTCTAAGTATTTTACTTTATGAGTTTTAAAATGCAATTCTGAGAAAGGGTCCATGAGCTTCACCACACTGCAATAAGGAGTCCAGAACACACTAAAAGGTTACTAACTCCTCTTCTCTAATCTGGCTTCTGACTTCATTGCTTAATTGAAATCACTCTCTCTGAAGTTACCAATGAGCTCTTAGTCACCAGAACTCATGATTTTAATAGCCAAACCTCAATCCGCATCCCTCTTTGCAGCCTTTGGCCCTGTTGATTATAGTCTCCTCCTGGATTTGCAGGACTCTGCTCTCTTCCAGTTCTTCGACATGCCTGACATCTTCTCAGTCGCCTTTGCTGGATCTTCATTCTTGCACACCCACAACAAGATTGTGTCTTGGGTCCTTTTCTTTTTTCATTCTAGACTATTCCACTTGGTTTCACAGTTTTAGTTATTACCTCTATGCCATTATTCTCAGATCCATTTACCTAGCCCTAATAACTCTCCTGTCATTTAGTCTCATCACCAACCACTTCTTAGACACCTCAAAATAGATGTCCCATAGACATTTCAAACTCAACATGTCCAAAAAAGAACTCATTATTTTTCCCAACAAATCCGCCCCTCTTATCCAACTTCCCTATTAGTGTTGTGGGTCCCCACTATCTTCCCAATCACTCAGGCTCACAACCTCAGAATCATTTTAAACTCCTCACTTTCACTCACCCCACATATCCAAATGTGTTGCCCTGTCCTGTCATTTCTATCTTCAAAACATCTTTCAGTACCTTTCTCTTCACTTACAAAGCTGCCATCCTGGTGCAAGCAGACTCATATCACCTCAAACTTGGACAAAACCTTTCTCATTGGTCTCCTTGCCTCAAGTCTTTCCCCCCTCCAAACCTCCACTCAGCTGCCACAGTGATAGTCCTACAGCTCAAGTCTCACCACAACTATATCTCTCAAACACAAACCCTTCACAACCAAGCCCTTCCTACTATTCCAAGTGTTTTTGCAATTTACTCATCTACACTCTACAGGGCAGACTGACAACATCAAACTTCTTGCTGTCCCTCAGAAATGATATCTTCATCATCACAATAACTTAATATTAATAAATGCTTGTGTACTAACTGGGCAAGTCATTTAAATGCTACATGCCTCAGTTTCTGTAAAATTTCTGTAGTACCTTTCAAATTTAATAAAGTTAGATTCCATGATTCTCATTTCATAAAAAGACACATAACTTATTATACATCTGAGGAAAAAGCATATTGGTAAATAATTGGAGTGCTCCTACTTATATGTACTAAGTCAAGGTCCCTTGCACAGTCTGCATGTTTGTTTTTGTTTTAATTCTTTACTTCCAATTCTAGCCAAATCACACAAAGACACTTGTTTTAGTCTATTTTGTCCTTTTTTTTTTTGACAAGTAAAAAATCTACATCATATCTCTTACCTTCAGAATTTAAAATACTTGTTGATCACCTTGGAAAATTAATCACTGATATTTATAAGATGAAAATTCAGGCGGAAAACCACACAGACTTTGAAGACTCATGATTTTCCATTAAGCAAAAATCACCTTGGGTTTCATATGTGGTCACATTGAGGAAAATACAGCTCCATGTCATCTCATATGCTAAACTCCTACCTCTGTAGATAATGTTACACTCACACAATGTCTAAATAAACTGCACCTGTTCATATTCTAATTAGCCATTATCAAATATTTATACATTTCAGGTGAAATATACCCCCAAAGCACACCAAGCTGGTCAAGCTATATTTAACCTTTTGTTTTACTTTATCACTATTCCCCACAGTAGGCTGTGAGAATTTCTACTTTGTAGGAGAAACTTTTTATAACTCCCATATCTCAGAAATACCATATAAGACTGCTAAAAGGGATAGGGCAAATGAATGTCCTTAAAACTACACATGCCATCTTTTGACTTCATCTCCCTGTATCTAGTCATTAAGCTGGATAATCTCACTAATAAATCAGTAAGTGCTATAGATTTCATGGGTTCCCCATTAATTTTACTACCAGAGATCTCCTTGAAAACAAAAGGCATACTTAATGAACACATTCAAGACTAAAATATATAATTACCACTCTGGGGAAACATTTGCTCCATTGCATTCCCCAGTGTGAACAAGGAAGATAAATAAGATACAGTATCAATCCTAAACCACATGGAGAGATGCTAGAAACGCTTAAGACATGAGGCTGAAGTGGTTTGTTGGGACCTGCATGCTCCCATTGGTCATATGCCTCACTCACCCAGAAAGAAGAAAGGAAGAAAGCCGATTCTCCAGCCTCGATAGAGCTGTAGTAGCTGGCTAGAGATGGTGTCTTAAAATCGACAAAACTGAAAACACAAAAAAACTGGGTGAAAGAACTATAAACTAGATTCCTGAGAAGAGCCTGGCAAAATAGCACTTCTGCTAAGACTTCATTTTTAATAAACAGCATCATCTGTCTCAAGAGAGAGGATTTAGGTACTTCTCAAAGAGGCAAGCTATGGTCATCCAAGCAGTGAGGACAAAATGTCCAAAAGTGTGGCTCGTAATTAAATAACTTGAATTAATGTCTAAAATGTCTGTTATACATAGTATTCATGCACACTGTACACCTATTATTTCCTATTATTCAAAGAGGTATTTTCCAATTATTTACTACTTTGGCAGCTGCCTGTATATAGAAATAATCATTTCTGATTTTATTCAGTGAATTCAATATTAAGCACCTACTACTATGTGTTAGGCACAAGGAATACCAGGATAACAAAAGTGACAGCCCCTGTCCTCAGGGATATTTATCTACTAGATAAATTATAACTAGATATTTTACTAAATAAAAAGTATTAAGCATGAAAGATCTAGGATGGAAATATAATGCAGTACTTCAAGATAATTAAGATTAAATGTATAAGCAGTGTGAAGAGCTATTGTACTTCACACATACAGAATAACCAATGACTTAAAATTCAGGCATATTGAAAAAACTGGGCCCAGAAAAATAGCATGATCGATTCTTGAATAACTAATAGCAAATATGTTCTTAAACTGTTCAAAAGTTTTAAATCAAATTTTAATTTAAATATATTTAACATATAAAGAACCCTGTGATTTATCTTTTTTAAAAATAATTTTGAATGTTATGTACTAGAGACTATTAAAAGTCAGAAGTTTTGGAGGGTGGGGCTGAGGGTCTGCAATATAACTAGTAAAAAAAAAGGGGGGGGGCCTGACACTTTATAAAAGAAAAATAGTTAAGAAAATGAAATAACTAAAATGAATAGGAAAAATAAAGACCCCCAATACTTCAAAATGTGATTAACCACAGTAATAGTTTTAAAAGTTGTGCTTTTATCTGGGAAAAAGCAACATATAAATTACAGATGTCAAATGTAATAAGCAGATGTAAATAAGACTACATTATAACCTAGTCAAATCCACAATATCATTACTGAACTGTGCCATTTAATAATTATTTATAAACTATACACCCATACCTTAAGGAAGTATTTAGGAATAAGCTTGAACAGTGACTGAGTGAAAAAATATATACTCGTGCACACATGGGCTCACACAGGCACACACAAACACAAACATCCAAATATTCTAAATCAAAACTGGAAAGAAGTCACAGGGTATGTAAGGACAGAAATGAGTCACTGCCGGTCTTGGTTTAAGGATGAATTTAGGGTTAGGGTTTGCGGGTCTAAAATCATCACCTGGGTGTAAGGGGCTAAAATTCTAGCTAGTCTGTCTAAAATATCTAATGAGTGGTCACCAATAAATTATAAGCTTTAGCAAGAGTTAGACTTTTAAGCATTTATTAAGGAGAATAAGAATTTGGTGAAGAGAGAGGGGGGGCCTAGATTCATCTATCTGTCAAAGGGAGAGCGCATCTTTAGCTCTGCTCTCCACCAGAGTCCTCAGGAAAGAGAGCAAGAGCACCAGCCTCGCCACGTCAGCAAAACAAGACAGAGGACTGTGACAAGTTTCTAGCCAGGAAAAGCCAAGTAGAGTGTTCTGGTGAAGGGAGGGGCTTTTAATACTTCATCTTGTTTTGTATGTGTATATTCTTTTGCAATATGGCTACTAGTTCATGTTTTACATGATTTCACATGCATAATCACGATCGGATTGTTTGTCTTCTCACGGGACGGGGGAGGGGTCAGTGGGGAGAAAAATTTGGAATTCAAAAATTTTTAAATGAATGTTAAAAATTCTTTATGCGTAATTGGAAACTATTTAACAAATAAAAATACATTTAAAGAAAAAAAATGCACCCAGTTCTGGGTCACAGATGCAGATTGTACTGAGAAGGGGGACCTGAACCTATAGGTAATATTTTAGATTGAGAAGTGGAGTGGGCCCTAAGCTGTATAGTGAAAAAACAAAAAACAAGACCAAGTTCAGAAGCAAGCAGCAGCTGTGTGGTTCTGACCCCAGGAGAAGAAAAGGAATCTTCCCACCATATCACTCTGACCTAGCAATGACTGAACATCATAAGGGACTAAACAAGGATAAACTTACATTCCAATATGAGACGATTTGTGTATCCCTTCTGATCTTAATCACTGTGGTCATACAGGGAGTCTAATTAGAGAAAGGGCCTGGGAATGGTTATGTTATATCTAGATGAAGACACAGAAGAATGGAAAGGGAGGGGAAAAGGAATACACACTGAGGGGCCTACCGGTAAGAAGTGAATGGAGGGAAAGTCTATGCAAACAATAAAGGTGTGAGGTGGAATGGGGAATAAGTGAATGCCCATCTGATAAGAGAGGAAGAAGAGGAAGAAGACACACAGAAAGGCATTTCACTCAGAAGCAGGAAGGAAAGGGAATCGGGGAGAGGGTAAAAGAGTGGGTAGATTAAAGTAGGGATCAGCTCTAAGCAAATCGATTTCTAACCAAGGAAGTACACAATGATTTATAGCAACTCTTTTTATGGGGGCTGGAAACTGGAAACTAAGGGGGTTGCCCATAAACTGAGCATGAATGTGATGAATATTACTGTGTTATAAGAAATGATGAAGAGGATGGTTTAAGAGAAATGGGAAGATTTGTATGATTTAATGCAGAGTGAAATGAGCAGAACTGGGAGAACAATTTCTTTAACAAGACAAACAACTTTTCAAGACTTAGGACTCTAATTGACACAATGACCAACTGTGACTCCAGAGTTACAATAAAAGTCACTGCCTGCTTCCTGACAGATGATAGACTCAGAGTGCAGACTGAGACATATATGTTGAACCTTGTTAATGAGGAAATTTATTTTGCTTGACTATACATACTGTAATAGGATTTTTGTTTTTCTTTCTCAGTAAAAAAGTGTGGCCAGAGGAAGAGAAGGTAGATTTTTCACTAATTAAAAACAACAACAAAAATTAAAATAGAAATGGCTACGGCAAAGGTAAAGACCAATAGTCCCATGGGGTGGTCTGCTTTGGAGGATAAAAGAGTAGCAGTAGCAAAGCAGAAATTGGTCAGTGTGAAGACGAGAGTGACAAGATGAGGGGGAAGATGGGAGGAAGAGGAACACAGAAGGCAGCACTTTAGTTGAGTCTTGAAGTAACCAGAGACTGAAAGAGGCAGAGGTGAGGAAAGAGTAAAGCCAGATGTAGAAGAAAGTCAGTAGGAAGGCACACAGACTGGAAATGGAGCAAGATTATGTGAGGAATGGTAACCACTATGGTTAAACTATGGTAAAACATGTAAGAATATGTGAGAAGGTCAGAAATGTAGGAAAAGTCCAGGCTGGGAAATACTCCAAAAAAATGAAGAAGAAAAAAAAGAGGGTCATTGAAATATCTTTTTTACATGACAGAAAGGAAGAGAAGGAAGTTCAGAGAGAAATACAGACAAGTAAGATAGCTTTTATAGTAACAGGTTCAATTTATTATATTTTTTTAAAAAGTATCTCATGATCTTTTTATTCTGTTCTGAATGTGTATATGGAAACATTCTCCCTTTATTGTTGTTCTTTAAATTTAGCTAAAAAGTAAAAATTTTTAAAACATGGCAGCATCAGAATACTTATAAAACTAGTGGAAAATTGAATAAAAAGATTCATGAAGGCAATATACGCAATAATTAAAACCAAAGTAAATGGGAAGAAAAAAACAAAACTAAATTCTGTCAAATTTTAATGACCATTGCTTGTCCCCGAAGAAGAAATGAGAAAATGTACCTCTCTTCCTTCAGTGGAGAGGGGAGGGTATGGAATATATAGTATATACTATACTATGAGGTTCAGTTGATGTATTGGTTAGTTTTGTGGAGATGCTTTTTTTCCCCTTCTACAATTCTTTGTGAAAAAGGATGGCTCTCTGAGGAAGAGTGGAGATATACTTGGAAATGCAAGTAATTTTTAAAAAAAGAAATGAGGGTGATTTAAAAAAATATTTTAAAGATTTTGTTCAGGAGAGAGAAATGCCAAGAGCCTGAACTAGATGATTATATTGTGAATGAAGAAATGGATTATTAAATATCACAGGATGATTTTTATACATGGCAAGTATATACATATATATGTGTGTGTATATATATATATATATATATATATATAATATAAATGGAAATGTGTGTGTACATATAAAATCTTTTCTATTCACAAAGAGAAAGGTATTCAGTTGTTTGGCTATTCCCCAAATGATAAAAACAGCCTTGGATGCTCAATCTTTTCTTCTTAAAATCCTCTACAATAAGTTTGCTTTGCTTGCAATTACTTCCTTGAAAGTATTATCCTCCCTTCTAACCCATTCCCCGCCATCTCCACCTGGTTTCCCCGTCAAGTCTGATGTATTTCTACACCAAAGTGCTATGTGTATGCTTGCAAGCATGCAATGCTTCTGTTTCAGGTAAGACTAAAATTCATTTGATGCCCCACCCATCTCTTCTTCCATGCTTATATACTCCTATTTTCATGGACCCCATTATAAGAAATAGCAAATTCCATCCCTTCTTCCTATGCTAGGATATTACTTTCCCTCTCCCTCTCTTTGTCCTCTTAAAACTTTCAGAACAGAACTAATTCACTCCCAGGTGTCCACTGTTTTTCTTATTTAACTCCCTCAATGCCCTTTGGAGACATTAATATTCTGAAGGGACCTTGTTTCTTCTTCCTCCCTATTATATAAAGCACCCGGGGCTATCCTAGTCTGAGTACTGCAGTGTAGCTCCAGTGAATACTGTATCTGCCCTGGTTGTTACTGCTCCCCAAGGGCCCAGTTATGGGCTATAGTAACCTGGAGCATTCTTGGGGGCGTTCCACTACTGCTGCCTTTGGACAGAAACCCTACTGGCTACATGTCTCTATCCCTTCTCTGGTCACACTAGAAATTGTGTGCTTGCTTGATGATGTTGGTGCTGACTTTGCTGGTGGCCTCTTGTGCAGTTCTGGGGTAGAAGTCACTTATACTTTGGTTTCTGATCATTATTTGGTCTGGTCTGCCTCATTTCTCACCTGTCTACACTATTCTGAGACAACTCTGACTTCTGCATGATGGCCCAGAAAATTCATTATTGCAAAAACTTCATCACCCTACAAGATCCCATGAGCCTTAGTACTCTACCTCACACCTAGCCTCTGCCCCTCTAATGGAAGAGCAGACCCACGAATTCCCACAACCTCCATTTACAAAGGTAGCAGTCTATCTCTTCCCTCCACCTCTCGACTCCCTAAACTTATTCTTCAAGATCTTGCCAAGCACATCAATTCCTCCACCCTTCACTGTCAGTATTTTTTTCAGGGCATATTCACTCAGGCTATATTCTCTTCCTTTTGCAATCTCTACCCCTTGATTAACTAGTTGGATTCTACTCTACTCAAGAAGTCATCACTGTTCATGCCTCACTAAACTTCAATCCTGGATTATTCCAACCATCAACCCCAACTGCTTCAATTTACGTCAATCATCATGGACGTCATTGCAGCAAAGCAAATCCTTCTCCTAAAGCCAGTCTTAGATCTCTACAGGTGTCCCAAATCTTCTCTAAGCCTCCCACTGCACCCCATCTTTTCCCCATCTCTTCCTACTACACCTCCCAATAAGGATTTTATTTCCAACTGAACATTATAAACACAAGCCATGAGGCAGCTAGGTGGCACAGTGGATAGAGCACCAGCCCTGGAGTCAGGAGGACCACAAGTTCAAATCCGGCCTCAGACACTTGACACTAGCTGTGTGACCCTGGGCAAGTCACTTAACCCCAATTACTTCATCCAAAATAAAATAAAATAAACACAAGCCAAAATGTCTGTTCTGTGATTTCACTGGTCTGGCTGTTCCATTCACCATAGATTAAAAATCCTCTGTGCCTTCTCATGTAGAAGATTCTCATCTGCATCTTCCTCTAAATTTTCCATAAGAGATTTCACTGAAGTGTCTGAATGGATTCCTCTGGTTCTGTTATTACTCTGGAGGATGCCAACATAGAAACAGGTTGCCCATTTATTTTAACTTATTTTCTTTAAATAGTCTTCCTATCTCTTTTTCTGGCTAATCAAGCCTGATATTGTCATTTTTTGTTTATAAGTCATTACCGGTATAACGAAGGAGAATCTGGTCCTTAAAGCATATACAGTTTGCTCTACCTACTACCAATCCGCATATGGCTTTGGTAAATCTGCTTCCTAGAAGGTGGAATGGAAATTCTAGCCCTGTACTTCAAAGCATGCTCAGGTATTGTTTCCTACCTGCTTGCTACATGAAGAAATTGACTTGGCTGCTTGAGCAGAAAAGACAAAGTTAAGCTCTCTCTTTCCTGGTGGTGACTGAGGTCAGGACCCGTATAAGCCTCAGAGGTAAGTGAACTACAATCCCCACTTTGGCTGTCTGACAAATGGCCATGAACACAGGGAGAGTGTTTTTGCTTCTTCCAACTCTGCTGAACCTATTCTTCCCTGATAATGGATGAATGAGTATCATAAATGGAATGGACCAGGATGCTAACTTGTGAACTTGGCGAAGTAGAGGAGGCACCAGACGTCCGTTGTTGGGAATCCTAAGCAAAGAAGGCATACGTGTCACAGGTGAAAGAGAATCTGTGTTACATAGCCCAGCAGTGACCCCAACATTCCTTGCAGGTCAGAGAATGACTGATCCACCAACTACAGCTGCCCTCAATGTGAGCATGCCCCGGTTGGGGGAGAAATTTTTGTACTTTGGGTTTTGCCATATCTTTTCAATAAATATCCTTATGTAAAAGCAATGGATGCTAATTGCTTATCAGTAATTTTAAGATGTCAACTGACTGCATCAAACTGGCAATGGCAGGAATCACTGGTGACGGACGGTGGAAGGAACGCACTGGATTGGGCTCGGAACAGTCGAAGAAGAGCTCCTCGCAGGGAATCTAGAACCTTAAGCTAAGATGTGAGTATCTAGGAAGCTGACCTACCAATGAAATGGGGTTGGGAGCATGAGAGCAGAATCTATAGGAGAGCTACAGTAGTTATACTGTCACAATCTACCAAATAAAAAGGGTACTTCAACTTTAAACTATAGAAACACCCGTGTTATAAGTTCATACTCCCTAAAGGGAGGCTCCAGGGGAACGAAACTACAAGATAGCATTACAGCGAGATTCCAATGTATTTAAAACTTAACAACAACCATCTGGGAACAGAGAACATTCACTTGCCTTTCTTGAATTTATGTATAGGGAGTTTCTTCAGTTGATCTTTACGAAGACGATTCCTTCTAGCTCTATGTCTGTCCTGCACAAATTTTGTGATCTAAAATTGACAGAAAACAATGCAAAAGTATTATTATATATAAGCAGAAAAGGAATTTATTTTCAATATAATTTAAATAAATTTTGTTTTATCCATTTTTTTTTAGTTTTCTTGAGAGTGGATGAAAAGTAAAGTTGAAAAATTAAATTATATTACTGATTAGTTTTCCACAGTCCTTTGCATTTTGTATTCATTGACCTTGATATATTTAATTTGCTAAGAAAGCATTTTAAATGTTATCACAAAATACATGCAAATTTGTACAATGTAAAGCATACAGATTAAGACTAAAATAATGGAAGTAATAGGGCATATAATGAGAGACTTACAATGGAATTCTATGTGCTATGATGCCCTGGACCAAAGCTCAGTAAAATGTTTATTTTAAATGATAGCACTATGTTGCTGATCAGTGATTATGCATACTGTTTAACTTGATGTGTATCAATATGATGGCTAACATAAGCATTTCTTTTGTCAAAATCATCACAAACTACCAGGTTTTTATAATGCATTTTCATCAAAAAGCATTTATTAAAATGTGTTTCCATCTGCTTTCTATCTGTTTTCAGATACCATCAGTTCTTTCTCTGCAGATGAGCTACAATCTTCATAAGTCTTTCAGGGTTATATTGGATCATTGCCTTGCTGAAAATAACCACATGCTTCCCAGCAGATCATCCCCCACTCTTGCTATTATTTTGTATACAGTACATTTCACTCTGCTTCAGTTAAATTTTTTTTTCATTTCCTCTTTGACAATTCCTTAATCTGAAGTTTTGGGTTTTTTTGACTGTTTTCTCTCACAACTAGCTAATATGGGAATTTTTCCATGACTACTCATGTATAACTTATTTTGAATTGCTTGAGTTCTTGTGGGTGGGGGGTGGGGATGGAGGGGGGGAAGAGAAGTTGGAACACATAAAAATTGATGTTAAAATTTTGTTCTGGGGCAGCTAGGTGGCGCAGGGGCAGCTAGGTGGTGCAGTGGATAGAGCACCAGCCCTGAAGTCAGGAGTACCTGAGTTCAAATCTGGCCTCAGACACTTAACACTTACTAGCTGTGTGACCCTGGGCAAGTCACTTAACCCCAATTGCCTCACCAAAAAAAAAAAAATTTTGTTCTTACATATATTTTGGAAAATAAAATTCTATTCAAAAAGAAAAAAAAAGCATTTATTAAGCACTTAATGACATGGAACAGTGTATATTAACAATTAAAAGAAACTGGTAGAGCTAAATCTTCTCCTTGTCTTCTAAGGACTTAATATCAAAGACTGACTCTAAGATACATATGTACAAGGGAAAAAAAATAACAAGATCAAAGTATGATTGTGACTGCATAATCCAGTATTTTATATTATATATGGGTCATGGTTTAAGTGCAGATTATAAACAGGAGAGAAGAAAAGGAAATATTTAGAGATCAGAAAAAGCAACCATGAGTGGTTTACATCTACAATTAGCTAGAAGATAGGAAGCAGTCAGCAGCCCTATAACAACTCACAAGATTTTCTATTTTAATTTGTACAAAATATAGCTGTATAATTTTTTTGAAGATTTTTCTTCTTTTGTGTGAAGGACAGCAGATACAACTAATATACCTATTATAAATTTCAAACAATATATTCTCCTGAACATGATGAAAAAGGGACCCAAATTTCTAACTTCTCAAATAAAATTAGGAGAGGAGATCATAGGGTAAATTTTCATGCAATGTAAAGGGGAAGTCTTTAATACTTTATATATTTAGATCTCATCCACTGCCTTTAAGAGGTTAAAAAAAAAAAAAACTAAAAAGTTAACACTCTCAAGTTAATGATTTACGCACTGTATATCCAGCCCAGTGAAAGGCACTGCATTCTAAATATTTGCTATGTCTTCTACTTCTTTTAATTTCCTCTGTGAACATGGTCTAGTGGTTTGTTTGATCCAACTTAAGACATAATAAATTAAATCTTGAAAAAAAATCTGATTATATTGGCGAGGCTAATATTCTTGTCTGTGATAATGTCTATGGCAACAAATACTTGAAGTGATAAAAATAGAAGCAACCTAAAGAAAGAAGTGTTCTCTTCCCCTTGTCTGTCCCTACAATCCTGTAAAAAAAGGTAAACAGTTGCTCACTTAGTACTTCTGACTACAAGGTTCATTTCTGCCTTTCCCCCTTGCTCTTATAATATAAACATGTTGCTGATTCCTGCTACATATAATAGTTGACATTGTTTGGTGATACACAAGTTGAGAACCTTATTGTCCCAGTCATAATTTTACACAGTAGTTAGTGAGTGCTGTTAAGGTGGTGCTGTTAAATGCCAACAAAAATGAATAAGGATGCAGATTGACTTAGAAAGCCACAAAATAACATTATCTATGTTACACTGTATTTTTTATTTTGTTAAACATTTCCCAGTTGGGGGTAGCTAGGTGGTGCAGTGGATAAAGCACCAGCCCTGGATCAGGAGGACCTCAGTTCAAATCTGGCCTCAGACTCTTGACACTTACTAGCTGTACAACCCTGGGCAAATCACTTAACCCTCATTGCCCCACAAAAAGAGAGAGAGAGAGAGAGAGAGAGAGAGAGAGAGAGAGAGAGAGAGAGAGAGCGAACATTTCCCAATTATATTTTCAATTGGTTTGGCCACCCTGAGGAATTTTGCAGGCCGTTTGCACCTCTGAGCTATGAGTTTGACACTTCTGATTTAAGGTAACTAATAATACAAGATAAGATGGAACATACCCAAGTTACTTGTCTCCTGACATTAAAGCTATTGAAATACTAAGACCCACATTCTAATTCCAGTAGAGCAGATGAAAATGGGGTCATAAAATTCAAACAATTAAATAATCCTTACATTATTCTTAATTGTAACATGGTGAATACTAACCAAAGTTATGCAAGTGGATCACAGAACATTACACAATATATCTTCTGTTCACATACTGTTCACTCAATTAAAATACCAAGTGAAACTAGCAGAAAAAATATATTTCTGGATTATAGACAGTGATATCTTAGATAATTTTATAACTGAATAGTACAGAATTAAATAGTGGACAAAATTCTCCTAAGTTACCTTTTTCCTTTTTAATAGAAGTTGTGGAAATGAAGGTAAACTATACAATGTTTCCTACTTGAAAATTTACCAGGTATTCAAAATTATTCTACTCAACTCTAAGAGGATCAGAACCAGCATAGCATAATCATAGTCTAAAGCTGTGTACAAAAGTTCAATTCTCGAGTCTCTCTATTCATATAGATCCAATGCTTCTCTATCATGCTACCTTTACCATCTGTTAAAAACCATCTTCATCCTCAGCTTTCTATACCAACCCCTCAACAGAGGACTTGAACTCATACTTTACTGAGAAAACAGAGGCCATTTACCAGGAGTCTTCTTCCTTACTCTGCATTCTTCCTTTGACATTATTCCCTGATCTCTCCTTTGCTCTGGCCTCCTTGTATGAGATGGTCTTTCCTCTCGCCAAGGCCAACCATGTACCTTTGATCTCCTCTTCAGGACACTGACTGCACATTCTCTAAATTCAACCCCCTTTGGGCATTAATTTTCATTTCTCCTTATCCATTTGCCTCTTGCCTGGATGCCGACCCACAGAGAGGACCAGGTCTCTCCCAACCCTTTAAAAAGATGCTCGTCTGACACTAGCATCCCCCAAGTTATCAACCTCCCACTCTTCCTTTTCACATCCAAATCTTTTAAGTCCTTTGTCCTCCCTGCCTCCCCTTTCCCTCCTCAACCTATTGCCAGAGCATTCCATTCTGCTGAATTCTCTCTCCTCTCTAGGTCTGCAAAACATGCTCTCTGCTGATTCTTGTTCCACCAGTGTGACTGCTTCTGCCGCTCCCTCGCAATCCCTCTTCCTAGACCATCAGTCACACCAAGGCCATCGATTACTGGGGTATCTACCCCAAGGCTCTGTCATGGGCCTGCTTTTCTCACTACACTCTCATTTGGTAACCTCCTCAGCTTACAGAGAGAGGGCTTGATGATACTTTCTACTTAGTAGGTGACTGACTGTCAGAGCTACCTATCCTGCCCTCATCTCTCTCATGTTCCAGTACTTTTTCACCAACTACCTAGTTGTTTCCTGACTGGCTGACTGTACTGCAGAAATATTGTATAAGGTCAACACTATTATTCCTACAGGGAAAAAATGTGTCATATTGCTTTTTTCCTAATCCCTGATGCTGTTTTAAAAAAATATTTAAAATTACCTACCATGAAGATGACGATCAAGATGAGACATATGCCCACAATGATGAGGAATGGTATCAGGTAGTATTCTAGAGGAAGGCTAAACTCCGGAACCAAAACAATATGGCCTCTGAAGAAAAACCCAAAACAACATTTGCAAGTCAGTATTTGTCATGCTTTGTAAATCCTTAATGCAGCCACATATATCTCTGGTTTAGAGTCTGCCTCTGATGCTTCACAGCCAGTGGTAACCACACACAGGTCTCTTTGTCTCCTTGAAATCAGATTTCCTCATCTAATCATGTTTTGAGCCTCCAATGGAATAATCTATGGAAAGTACTTTATAAAGTGTCATGTGTTATGAAAACTCGCATTCATGAGAAAACCAAATAAAAATGGAAGTGTAACCGAGCTCTTTCCTACACAGCACTGGATCACTGAACCCAAACTGGTCTGCCATCTATGCCAAAGCCCTGGGTAGGCATTGATGCTAATAGACACAAAGTAAAAACCCAACTTCTGTATGTTTTGGGGGAATGTTGAATGTTGAAATGTTTGCACCAAATGTGTTCAATCATCTCCATAAGTATCACCAGGTTTCCAGATGTCCAGTTTCAGTGTGAGCAATAATCACAGTCCGGCTCCTCATCATTACTTCAGGTCTTAAGTACACCTTCCCAGGAGTCACATGGCAGAGCTGTGGGGTTATTATCAGAAGCTTAGAGCACCTCATTAGCAAAATGGCCAATGTCCTCAGGTGAAGGACCTGTCCATCACACTACGTACTGGGCTTCTCCACGAATGGGACGCTCATCTCCAGTTGTCTTGGTCCCACAGGACCTTCCATTTACACGGAATGTGTCCAGTACATACAAAATTGGGTGCAGGTTTCCTCCCCCACCACTTTAGAATGTGAGCTCTTTGAGGACAAGGACTATTTCTGTGTCTGACTTTCCTTAGCAGAGGAAAGCAAAGGTGGCTAGGGGGCTCAGTGGATAGAGTGAGCCCTGGGCCTGGAATCAGGATGGCCCAAGTTCAAGTCAGGCCTCAAATATTTACTAGCTGTGTGACCAAAAGCAAGTGTTTTACCTTTGTCAGGCTCGGTTACCTCCTCTCTAAAATGGGAATAGCACCAACCTCCTAAGGTTGTGAATTCTTTTTCATTTTTAATATTAATAATTTGGATTTCTTCTTTTTAATCACATTAGCTAATGGTTTATCTATTTTATCATCTCTTTCCTGAGCTTCAGTTTAGCATATCCAACTGCCTATTTATGGGTCTGCAATAGAGCCATCTCAAATTCAATGTATATGTAGTAGAAATAGCACCTGCTTAGGAGACAGAAGACCCAGGTTCAAACCCACTCCCACCCATACTTATTAACTACTGAAAGTTTGGTCAACTCATTTAAGTTCCCTCGGTCTCAGGCTCTGACTCTGAAAAATGAGAGATGGCCTTATAGGTTTAAGGGGGTTCTCCAAATTTGAATGGGGGGAAAAAAATTAAACCTTTATTTTCACTAATCTCTAACTGTCCTTTCAACTGCCAAAGGAGTCTATGACCAAAAGAAAATTTCTGAGCTAGACAGTGAAGGTATGAGAAATAAAAGTATTATCATTTTATATTAGCTAATATAAATCTAATAAAGTGAATTATGGAATATGAAAATATATTTTTAAAAACCTAACAAAGGAAAAATTTTAAATCCCAATTATATCACTAGAATCATCATTTGGGGGGCAAGTTATTTATGTGACATAATTAGGAAAAGGATTTTTTTGTTTGTTTTTGTGGGGGGTTATGTTTTTTAGGGTTTTTTTAGAAAAGGGTTTTAATCAAAGTATCCTTATACTATAGACTTTTCCCCCTAAAGCTAAGATTCTAAAAGGATCTAGCCTATATACCATCACACAGCCTGAGGATCATTTGGATCATAGTCAATGAAACAGGAAATTGAATTTAAAATCATGTATACAATGTTAAGGGCATTAAGCAGTCAGACTTTACAGACCCTAAACAATAAGTGAAAAGGCCTCCCCCTAAAACAGGGCTTCTTAAGCTTTTTGTTTCATGAATCCCTTTGATGCACCTCACTGGCTCCTTCCCAAAAAGATGTTTTTAAAAGCATAAAAGAAAATAGGACATATCCAAAACTGAATTCATTATCTTCCTGCCAAAAGCCCTATCCTTTTCCTAACTTCCCTAATACCTTTGAGGGTGCTACCAACCTCTTGGTTCACCCAGAATCAAACTCTCTAGTTGTCATCCTCACACTCTTGTTCATTTATTCAGTAATTCATTCATGCCCAACTCTTCATAAGCCTGTGGACCACACTGCCCATGTGGTTTTCTTGACAGAGATACTAGAGTGGTTTGCCATTTTCTTCTACAGTGGATTAAGGCAAACAGAGATTAAGTGACTTGCCCAGGGCCACACAGCTAGTTAAGTGTCTGAGGCTGGATTTGAACTCAGGTCTTCCTGATCCCAGGCACAGCACTTTATCCACTGAGCCATCTAGCTGCCCCATTCATACTCTTTCACCCATTCCCATATCCAATGAGTTGTCAAATCTTGTCATTTCTCCTTTGTAAGAACTCTTGTATAAGCCCTCTTCTCTATGAGACTACCACCATTCCAGTGTATGCCCTCATCACCTCACACCTTGATTACTACAGTAATTTGCTGGTTGGTTTTCTTTCCTCATATCTCTTCCCCACTCCAAACCATTCTTCACTCAACTATTGAGTTAATCCTCCTACATCACAGGTCTGACCATGTCAATTTCCTTTTCAATAAATGTCAGTGGCTCCCTATTACCTTCAGCACCTAATATAAAATCCTGTTTGGCTTTTAAAACCTGTCATAACCTGGCCCCTTCTTCCTATCTTTCCAGCCTCCCATAACCTACTCCCTCTCTCACACATTCTGCCCCTAGTATCACTAGCCTCCTTGCTGTTTCCTGAACATAAAAAAACCATCCCAGCACCAGCCCTGGATTCAGGAGTACCTGAGTTCAAATGTGGAGTCAGACACTTGACATTTACTAGCTGTGTGACCCTGGGCAAGTTACTTAACCCCCATTGCCCCGCAAAAAAAAAAAAAAAACCCACAAACAAACAAACAAAAAAACCATCCCAAACTCCAAGAATTTTCACTGGCTTCTCCCATGCCTGGAGTCTCTCCCTCCTCATCTCCACCTCCTGCCTTCTTTGCTGCTTCTTTAAGAAGCCTTCTTTGGTCCTCTTTAATCTTAGTGCCTTCTCTCTGAAACAACACAATTTTTCCCACGTGGATCTTTTTTGTACATAGTTATTTGCATGTTACTTCTCACATTAGACTGTGAATTCCTTGAGAGTGGAAGCTGTGGTTTTTGCCTTTCTTGGTATCCCCAGTGTTTATCAGAGTGCCTAGCATATAAGTAGGTCCTTAATAAATTCTAGTCAACTGACTGACTATATGAGATTACAAAGGAAATCAAAGGTTAATGAAACTAAAGATGGGATTTTTTTTTTATCCAAGTTCACAGGCCCTCTGAAATCTATCCAAGGCTCCCAGATTAAGAACTCTTGCCCTAAAGACTTCATTACATTTGAAAAAGAAAGATATGGTATAAAGTAAATGAATTTAGAGTAAGTGCCTCACAGAAATGATGTGAGGATCAATAAAACAAAGTAATTAAAGTGCTTTGCAACTTTAAAACACCACAAGTATCATTGTTTTTATCTACTGGTGAAATTTGTTGGGAGAAGAGTAAGTATCCCTTAATCTATTTTAACACATAATTAATACTTCTAGCCTACAGTAATAGCTACTTAAGGCTACATAATCAATCAATCATCAACAAGCATTTATTAAGTACAACTATATATACCTCTCACTGTGCTGATGGAGATGTAAATGAAAGTTAAACAATTTCAATTCATAAGGAACTTATAGCACCCCAAGGGAAACAATATTTACATAATAAGTATATGTAGGAAAAACCCCAGGGAGACTAAATACAAAACAAATTCAGTAGTGGAAAAATGGTGGTGCTTTCAACAAAAGCAAAGACATTTGAGAGTTGGAGGGAAGAGGGCGCAAAAAGGAGAAAGAGATTTGAACATGTTGAGGTGCCTCTAGGACAACCAGTTTGAAATATATAATAGGCAGCTGTTGATGCTACACTGAAGCTCAGAAAAGAGACTAAAGCCAGATATATAGACCTAGGAGTTATCTGTGTAAAGGTGAAAATTAAATCCAAGGTGGTTGATGAAATCAATGAGAAGAGGGAAAGTCCCAGCAAAGATACATCAAGAATTGAGTCAGACAGGAAAACTAGGAGAAGTATCTTAAAAATCTAGAGATGAAAGAGTAGTCAATATTATCAAATACAGCAAAGAGATCACGATGAATAGATTAAGAAAAAAGAAACCGGGGCAGCTAGGAGTTAGGTACTCCTGACTCCTGGGCCGGTGCTCTATCCACTGCGCCACCTAGCTGCCCCTAGGAGTACCTGAGTTCAAATCCAACCTCAGACACTTGACACTTACTAGCTGTGTGACCCTGGGCAAGTCACTTAACCCCCATTGCCCCGCAAAAAAAAAAAAAAGACAATGTTGATCAATTCAGGGGGAAACAACTTAACAGAAGGATTATCTGAGATGGAGGACCAGATGGGAAACTCCAAGAGTAGGGCTGAGGAGCTAGTTTTCCCCCACCAAACACAGGCTAATTTGTCTTTTCAGGTTATGATTATTTTTCCTTAGAAATCGATTTCATTTGGAGCACAGAGTGATATCAATAAGATTATTGTATTTATTCACCTCTTCATATTTAAAATATCATTCCTTGACTATTCTGCCAAATTCTACCAGCAGGCACACATCTCCAACAATATTACCTAATTTAAGGCTTGACCCAAAAATGGCAAAAAGAGGAATAGGTTTTTAAAATGTATAATTTACCTTTTCCTCAGGATGGCGCCAAAGGCGAAGGAAGCAGTTGTTTCCCCCAAGATGGAAGCCAAGGCCAAGGCCCTGAAGGCCAAGAAGGCAGTATTGAAGGGTGTGAACGGCCACAAAAAGAAGAAGAGCTGAACATCCCCCACCTTCTGGTGACCCAGATACCCTCGGAAAAGTGCCCCAAGGAGGAACAAGCGTGACCGCTGTGCCACCACTGTTTCCCCTGACCACCGGGTCTGCTCTGAAGAAGATAGAGGACAACACCCTTGTCTTCACTATGGATGTCAAGGCCAACAAGCATCAGATGAAGCCATAAGAAGCTTTGTGGCTATGGAAGGCCAACACACTGATCAGGCCTGATGGGGAGAAGAAGGCCTGTGTCCCACTGGCTCCAGACTAGAATACTTTGGATGTTGCCAACAAAACTGGAATCGTCTAAACGGTGTCCAGGGCCTGAATTCAGGAGGACCTCAGTTCAAATGTGACCTCAGACACTTGACACTTATAGCCCTGTGACCATTAGCAACTCACTAAACCCTCACTGTACTGAAAAAAAAAATTATTAAATAAACTCCTACATCCTACTCCTGTACAATAAAGAAATTTTCCAGTAAAAAAAAATGTATAACTTACAATATTTTCTGGATTTTTACTTGTTTCATAATAGATCTGTAGTCAATTACCTCAGAGGATTACTGTGAGGATCAAATAAAATAATAACGTAAACACTTTATATCAAAGTGCTATATAAGCATTTGCTGGCTATCGTCCTCTTCATTCTGGTCACCTTGCTGCTTAACATTTGTTTTGTTAAATAAATCAGGCATGTAGAAATAACTAGCAAAGGGAATCTTCCCTAAGAAAAACAAGTCTATTTTTATCCTGTATTTTCAAATTGTTTCAATCTAGTTTGCTGATATTTTATCTTTAGTCATTACTTGTTTTAAAAACCACACCACTGTTTAAAATTATTTTTAGCCATCAAAGGCAGTTTTATGCTATCTTAGTTTCCTTATCTATAACAGAATACAATTTTTAACCTTTATATGCTACAATAACCTGGTATTGAGAAGAACTCCAAGTCACACACATAGATTTTTCTATACTTCAAGGCTTTATCACATTTAGACTTAGAAAACTATGCCAGAAAGTCACAGTAACAAAACATACATTCTCCAGGGATAAATAGACCAATTTTTAAAAAGCAGAAATGTAGCATAGTACTATCATTTTAACTTGATATCACAGACATATATCGAAGAGTAAGGCTGCGAGGCCATTTTTATTTTTCCTTTTAGATTTGATAGAGCAAAGTACATATAAGTACATTTATTTAAAGGGATAAGTAACTTGGCATGGAAGTCTTTATATAGACAAGCAGTATCAAAACCAAACTACTAGAATCTCCTGCTGTAACAAGTGGAAAATGGAGACTAAGACTCTGAAAAGGATGTCTATGCGCTGCGTTCCACATCCTTTGATAAAATGAAGAGGAGGGGCAGCTAGGGGGCGCAGTGGATAGAGCACAGGCCCTGGAGTCAGGAGGACCTGAGTTCAAATCTGACTTCAGACACTTAACACTTACTAGCTGTGTGACCCTGGGCAAGTCACTTAACCCCAACTGCCTCACTAAAAATTAAAAAAAAAAAAATGATGATGATGATAAAATGAAGAGGAAACAAAATTAAAAGCAATAAAACGTCTCTACCATTCAGCTAACGTTATCTGTGAGCTGACTGAGAGAAGAGACCAGCAGATAGAATGGAAATTCCGGAGATGGAAATAATGCCTTGTGACCTCTTCACTTCGGTATTAACCATGCTACTAATGAGCTAATACTATTATAGAAAATTAACCGCAATGACTCTGCGATCAGCATAAACAAACAAATTCTGCACACACTTTAACCAGTACCTCCAGTAACTTGAGAGTGACACCAGAAACACTCTGGCACCCCCTGCTGGATATTCATGGTTAGGAAGCCAGAAGGGTGCAGAAGGAAAAATGAGGTAGGTTCCTATACACCCAATACTGAGGAAACAATGGCAAGAAGGGAAAGGACATGAAAAGAGTTTATTTCTTTTGGAGAGCTTCTTGTTTTAAGTCTTCAGGCCGAATTTGGCACAATTTCTTCCAACCAACTATCAAAGCTCCCACCCTTAGAACTTTGAAAAACATTCCTCAAAAGCTACTCCTATATTTTCATTTTCTTTCTACTTAAGTCTTCTTTGGGCATAAACAAAAGATGATTAAAGATTCAAATCAGAGGGTCAATTTAATAATTATTGTTATGATTGTCCTTATTAAGGAATCTTGTATGATGCTAACATCTGCTTCATGCATCCAATATCAACCATAGCTTTAGCTCAGCATCCAGACACATGCCAAGATCAGAGCACAAACTAGCACAGGCCAAAGGGAGCCAGAGCCCAGGTGCCAACACAAAATGAGTGTGGAATGTCTCCTTCTAGATTGGTTCCACTGCTTTGGCCAGCCCTGGTGACTGCCACTTGATAGAGTCCTGGCACTCATGCTTCTCTTCTGAAGTGTGCCTTCCAAAGCCGCCTTGCCTGGGGATCCATGTCACAAAGGGGATGCCTGGGATCACTGAGGGACTAGAAAAAGGACAATCGGCAGGGGATCAACCACTATGTCCCCCAAAATATGTAACTCCTAGATGGCTAGGAAGAAAGTGTTTCACAAGCGACAAAGTGCTACATAAAGAGCTTAGTGTTTTGTCTTCAGCTGGTAGCTAAAGATATACATTAATTATAGGGAATATCATAGACAGAAAAAATATAATTGTGTTTTCAAGGGTTACCCAATTTCATACTTAAATACAAAAAACGGACCTGTGATCTTATCAATGGATCTACTGCCTCCAACGATGCCAAATAAAATCCATTCATCCCTTCCCCTCTTTTAAGAGTTATCCAGGTCCCTGCTTAAGTTTGCCCCAGGGGGTCTATCTAATGTGCTTGGGGGGGGGGGTGTCTCACTTTCAACATTATGAGGATAACGATGGATCATTGCTTATCCCTTGTTCCTACAATGTAACCAGCCTTTTCCTTTTCAAAAATGGTATCGATTGGAGCAGCTAGATGGCGCAGTGGTTAAAGCACCGGCCCTGGATTCAGGAGTACCTGAGTTCAAATCCGGCCTCAGACACTTGACACTTACTAGCTGTGTGACCCTGGGCAAGTCACTTAACCCCAATTGCCTCACTAAAAAAAAAAAAAAAATGGTATCGATGGGGCAGCTAGGTGGCACAGTAGATAGAGCACCGACCCTGGAGTCAGGAGGACCTGAGTTCAAATCCGGCCTCAGACACTTAACACTTGCTAGCTATGTGACCCTGGGCAAGTCACTTAACCCCAACTGCCTCACTAAAAAAAAAAAAAAAAAAGGTATCCAACAGCTTGTCCTTCATATTTTTTTTCTTCTAACGTATTACAGCCTTTTAATATTCAGCATGAAATTCTCTACTGGATGATCCTCAATTTAAATTTTTCAGAAACTGTAGTCTACATAACTCATGACCATATAACAACACTGAAAGAATGTTCTATTAAAAACATAGCCAGAGGGGCAGCTAGGTGGTACAGTGGATAGAGCACCGGCCCTGGATTCAGGAGTACCTGAGTTCAAAGCCAGCCTCAGACACTTAACACTTACTAGCTGTGTGACCCTGGGCAAGTCGCTTAACCCCAATTGCCTCACTAAAAAAAAAAAAAAAAAAAAAAACCAGCCAGGGCAGCTAGGTGGTGCAGTGGATAAAGCACAGGCCCTGGATTCAGGAGGACCTGAGTTCAAATTTGACCTGAGACACTTAATACTTACTAGCTGTGTGACCCTGAACAAGTCACTTAACCCTCATTGCCCCACCAAAAAAAAAAAAAAGAGAATGGGAGGAGTCTAGAAAAGCAGGACAATTGAGAGCAACAAGTTGATCTTATTATATACTTTAAAAAAAACAAACAGCAAAGAGGTATATCAAAAAGAACTAATGTTATATGAACAATCCTTTCTTTGTTTTACTACATATGCAAATATCCATTTTACTTGGTGTCAGGTGATCTTAAAAGAACTTTGTAAATTCCCCAGCACACTCTCCTCCTCTTCATTCTGGGTCCAACTCATTGTTTACTGGCCATTTATGTCCAACCTTTCATCTGGATGACCTCACACACTGTCCATTCAGCTCCATCTTAGACTGTCATACCGAACACAACAGGCATTCTTTATTTCCTTGCGTTTTTTCTTGGTAGATAAGTTAGATAAATTTTTTTTGAGTGATTATGGATCTCAGCAGATAGGTAAAATTCTTTTGACTGATTCCAGAGCTCACTTAGGTTTTGAAATGTTAATGGGGCTTGAAACAATGAGCACAATGCTATCTCCAAACAGAGGCATCTAGAGGGGCTTTACCATCTATACAGAATTCCTCCTCCACTACAGGGGTAAATGAAGGAACAAAAAAGGGAGAGAAAATACCTTTTAATTGAAAAAATAAGTTCATGCTAGTCCCAAGCTTAGGTCTCTGTGAGATACCTGTAACAGGCTGCTTCATCCCTTTTGCTACTTTTTGTGCGTCTTTCCTCCTGACTTTTAAGCAGGAGCAGGATCCTGTCCATAAGAGATGCACAATAAAAAATAACTGTTGGATGAATAATCATATATTATTCAAGCAGGTTTTTTACTTTTAAAGAGTTTTAAAGAATCCCATCCGGCTATTAACAGGAGATAAACTAATGTTGACAGAGAAGTCACTGGTACTAATCTTACAGAAGGTAAAATGGAATTCATGTCTCTTGGTTACATGAATGATCACAAAACACTCTCAGGAGTGGGAATGGGTATAATTTCGGTTTGAGTTCATCAGTATCTCCTTTGATATAACTTGGTGTGATGCTTCTCCATTTTTCCCCATTGAAACAATTAAATTTGTGCTCAAAAAAGACACTGGAAGAGAAAATTACGCCTATGTAAATGAATAACAGGCAATAACATATTTATTAGGATTAATATTTATTTCAATACTTCAAGGATATGTAACTGTACTGATAAGGGTAAATCTTCCACTGACTGTCTGCAACCTCTCTCCAACATCCTAGATAAATGAATGAATGAAAAAGCATACTAGATACTCACGCAAATATTTGCAAGACCATGTGCTAAGTGGTGGGGACACAAATAGAAGAACAAGACAATATCTACTCTCAAAAGAACCCACATACTAACGGGGGGACCCATAGAAGGCTTCAGCTGCAAGTCAGATGGGAAGAGGGTTCTTTCCATGCAGTCGCAAAGCAGGTGGTACCGAATCTTCTTTAACATTATTTCCACTGATCAAAATTATGTCCATTTCTGACCCTAAACCATTTGACAAACCCCAAAAAACCCCACTGGTAGCCAGAACTTTCTTTTCTAGGTCTTCAGTAGCTGCAGCTGCTGAGGAAACAGGGGCTGAAGCAAACTCTGGTGGCAGATGATGAAGATATCAGGCCCGTTGTCTCCACAAATGTTGAATAAGTGACAGGGAACTTCAATTATCTAAGTTATCTGTCTAAAACAGAGCAACTAGCTACTTTTAAAAACTTATTTTAATGATTGCGTCACCTTTTAAAAGGAGGGGGAACTAATGAGGAAGCGACTTTTGGCCCAAAATTTCATCATCTTTTGGTGAACCTGGAAATGAGTCTCTTTGTATAACAGACAAAGGCCATTGTAGTTAAGACCTATTCCAATTTCTTATCAGACTATGAAGGTGATTCTGAGTTCTCTAATTTTTTCAGCTACCAAATCAGAAGTGTTTCTAGTATGAGCCTGGTGATGAATAAGAAATATCTGATCAAAAATTCTAGAATACGGGACAGCTAGATGGCACAGTGGATAGAGCACCAGCCCTGGATTCAGGAGGACCTGAGTTCAAATCCGACCTCAGACACTTGACACTTATTAGCTGTGTGACCCTGGGCAAGCCACTTAGCCCCAATTGCCTCACCCAAAAAAAAAAAAAAAATCTAGAATCCCTGGCTATATAGGTCCTCTAGAATTCATTAGGTCTACTCTCTTGCCCCAGAGTAGGACTCAATTTAAACTCTACCATTAAGAAAAGCATTTCTCCTTACTTTAAAAATCAAGACTCCAGTCTTCCTTAGCAAACTATCCCTATATTCTAACCCAATCAATTTAATTCAAGGCAGTATGTCATATGCAAACAATTAGCACAATGCTATCCTTTATAAGGTAGCAGAAGAGGAGGAGGTAATTCTGTGTCTTTTATTGAAGGAAAGTTTAGGTCTCAGGTGAAAAGGGAATCATGGGGTAAAGAGGAGAAAGAGAATGTAGGACTGAGGGGAGAGAGTTTCTGACAGTAAAATCTGTCAATCAACAAATCAAAAGCATGTATTAAGATCCTGATCCTTGTTGTTATCATCTTCAGATCAGCCATTCTTATGGAAAAGTTCCCACCTTTCCTTCCCAAATACATTCAGTACTTAGCTTATCATCTTTTTCTCTACTCCAGCCCTTGTTCACTTAAAACACTGTGACCTCCCAGTCCTTTACCATCTTCAACACTCATGATCCCTTTCACTAATCTTTCTCAACCATACATAGAGCCTCATCTCATTTTCTGAAGTTCAAATAAATCTGTTCTCGATACCAGAATTCCTACAGATGTCTGTGGTTAAAATCATAGAAAATTCCTTAACAGTATACAAGTATACAAGCAGAGAAGTAACTTTGTTCAATGACTGATTATTAATCAAAGGCATTTGCTATTATCATAGAAGTTTTTCACAAGGTCCAAATGGAAAACAGATTCCCAATAGATACTGAGGCTTCCAGATACTCCTGTATGCAGGAGCAAACTGCTGCTGTTATGCCAACCGCATGAAGTCCTACAACATTAACAGGTCTTTTCAAAGGTGTCTAAACACTATTCTAAATAGATCAGTATAGCAATCTATAGAAGAAAACTTAAAAGGATGAAAAAATACCTACTGTCCAGACTGAGGCATGTGGCTAGAAGGTCAGTCCACTGAATTTATGTATCAATAGATAAATCTAAATTATTATTACTAGGTATTACTGACAATGAGTTGGTCCCAGAAATGAATAAGAGGAAGACAACTGGCTGAACTGCATTTGGAAACTGTGCACTGTTTTAATCATCACAAGTTTCTCACTAGTACAAAGATTTTCTCTAAAAAAAAAAGTTCTCCCATTAGGTCTGTATGGTTGTGAATCTTTTAAAAACCACAGTCTCTAAAAAAAAAGTTACATGTGATACAATAGGGAATGGAAAAATAAATGGTACGTACAAGAAGGCTATAGCATACATTTAGTAATGATCAACATGCAAAAAGTGGTATCTGAAAAAATGTGAAATACTACCTAAAAAGAGTGTGTGGGGAGAGCAGATCATGTGTGAGAGAAAGTGATAATAAACGGACAGACATCCCAAATGCTCCACTACTATCACACCCCTAAAATATAAAAAACCTTAGAGGAATATTGCAGGGAGGCTGGGCAGATCTTCTGTGGAGGAACTCCAAAGGATGAGAAGTAATGAACAGGTTACAGTCTGCATCGATGGAAGCAATACCTGCACATGAGATTATAGCTCCACTGAAAAACTAACATAGAGATTCCTGTGAATGACCTTTGAGTAACATATCAAAGTGTTACAAGAGCAATGCAAAACCCACAATACGATGAGATGAGTTGGGCTATGCTTCTGAAGTGCTCTGAGTGAGGTCAGTTGACCCTCCCCCAATACAAACCTTTAGCCACTGTCCTATCCCTTGTTAGCACACACAGAGAGACCACTCTAAAGCCGTGCCTCTGGAATGCCTGCTCTTTGGGGTTCATTCAATCCACATTTATCACTCAATCAAGACTCTGGTGGCTGTTACTAACTGAGCTCCAGGACTGAGCTCCTATTGGTGGAATTAGAGTTTGCCAGCACTTTGGTGAAATAATTGACATTCACATCTGCCACAGGTGCATGAGAGCAGGAGGGGGAGCATGAGACCAGGATTCTGGAGCCGGTATCCCCTGTGAGCCCTTCTCAGCACTCAAGGTCATCAACGGCCCGGCTCCTTGCAATCTAGCCATTCTTCTGCCACATTACTCCCCTCTCTATACACCCTACAGTACAGCTACCCTGGCCTACTCACCACTCCTTCCTTCTCTGTACCTTGGTGCAAGAATGTCCCCCACTGCTTAGGATTCTCCTGACTCTCCTCTGGCCTCCCAGAAACTCGGGCTGACATCCTCAAAGACTCAACTGAAGCCATACTTTAGATGGCAGGTCTTTCCCAGTTTGTTCTCAAGTTACCTTTAGCCATGTCTGTGCGTCTGTGTGTCTGTGTACATGTGCGCGTGAGTGTATGCATGTGTGCATGTTTGCACGCATGGTCTCCCCCATTAGAGAGCAGGGAGCTCTTTTTTAGTTTCTTTGTATCTCCAGGGCTTAGCACAGTACCTGGCCCATAGTAAGTGTTTCAATATGATTTGACTGACTGACTGATTAGCATGTTGTGAGGAAAAGAGACCTCAAAGCACAAGTAACTTGAAACAAAAGCATTATATAAATTTAGGGCATAAACTAACTTAATTATTGATGATAAAGTGAAGAAATTTAGTCCGGATGACATCACGAACCTTAGATGTCATTTGGTCCGATTCCCTCATTTTACCAAAGATGTTTTATAATTACTAGTTTATGAGTTAGACTAAAAAAGCTTCTAAGGTTCCTTTCAGCACAGATTCAGAAAAATATGAGAAAAATCAGAGCAGAAAAGACTCTGGAACAAGGCTCTTTACACATTATCGTAGAACTTCAGAGGTGCCCCAATCCAAGAGCCTTAATTTCAGATCAGAAATTACATCTCAGTAACTTTAAATGATTTGCCCAAAGCCATCCACAAAGCATTTAGCAGGGATGAGATTTGAACCCAAGTCCTCAGTTGTTCAATTTATTTCCCTTTCCATGGACACGCTGTTGCTAATTATCATTTACTAATAAAATCTTCCTCCTTGCTCCAAGTTTCAAAACTACTCACCCAACCAAACTTTTTTCTGATATACTAAATATCACTATTAAATTATCTTAATTTCACTCTTTTCCCTTCACCTTCCCTCTACTGACTGAAGCCAAACAGGGAAAACAAAATAGCCAAAGTTGGACAATATAGGAAGATGAGCATGAGATCTGATTGATCTAGAAACCATACAAACATACTATAGAATAAGAATGTTAAATATTTTTGCCAATTACTTACCCTTTTTCATACGTGAATTCATCTTTAAGTGAATTAGCTGATGCCTCGCCAATAAAGACAGAAGGAATGTCAATCTTCTTTAAAATACCAACTGTATTTAAAAAGAAAAAAAAAGAATACCTTTAAAAGTCTATTTGCAAATAAAATCAATTAAATTGCTCCAATAATAATAATTAATACTTTAGGAAGCAATTTTGGTTATCCCTTAATTATTCATTGGTAGTTTTTTGACATGGGCTTTGTCCCAGCAAATCTTTATACCTTCATAAAGAGGCTGAGAGAACTATCTGGATTTGATATTTGTTATTTAACTACTCTTAAAAATGATCCTCTACTAAAGCTCTTCTCTAACAGTTCATTGTGACTGTGCTCTGAGTTCTTGTGAGATAATATATACATATATAAAGGGCTTGGCAAAACTAACATGCTGTACAAGCTCCTAGCTGTGGTTGCTGTTGTTAAAGGTTGTGCCAGCAAAGCACATATTCTGGCAGATTCTACACCACGCTGGAGAGGCTTCACTTTCTCCATTTAGACTGAATGCTTTGTCACTGGACCACTGACATCACTCAGGGAAAAAAACTTCCTCACCAGGCACCCAATGTTCCGCTCACTACAGCAGCTCTGGAAGCTTATCTACTAAGATATGGAGAAGAAAGCACTTATCAGTGGTGGGAATTCACTAGATCAGCAATATCACAGTCTCTTGAAGTATGAAAAGTTGATGTGATAATCTTATCTATTGAGACAGAAAGAGAAGGAAATGTTATTTTTTTCCATACTTAGGTCAGCTACTAAAAATGGCATTTTTAAGAAATGAAAATATTACCCATCTTTAGGGAAAGTGTAAGCCAAATAGAGAATGCTAAAGAGAACAGCTGAACTGAGTTTAGAATGTTTTATGGAAAAAGTCTGAGAATTAACTGGACTAGGCTGGCATGATGAGTAAGAAGGAGTTGGTCAAAGGGCAAAAGAGGGAAACTGGACAAACTTCTAGGCTCCCCTAAGTCCGATCCTCACAATGTGCTATAACTTTTCATTTGAAGTCTTGTGAGCTCACAGAACTTCTGACATATGCATGTTTAAATAATAGCGCAAAATAAAAATGAATTCGCCATCACTTCGGGAATAGATGTACCACTGGTACCCACAATCATTAGATAATAAAGAGTTAAAAGTATAGCAACTTAATGTATTCCTATCTGACTAGTTCATTAAACAGATTTCTGAGAAAGAGCAGATTCATTTTTAGAGACAATATGCCAAAGATTTTAAAAGTAGCTTCTAAAATGTCACTTGATCTTGGATTCCTAGGAAGACATCTATACAATTAAGGCCCATTTTAGTCCTTAAAAGGAGTAATAATCATAATATAAGTACAGCACTTAAAAGTCTGCAAAGTATTCCCCAACAAATAAATTGTCAAAGGATATGACCAGATGAAAAGGAGTAAATTCAAGTTATCAATAGCCATAGCTAAATGGCTGATAATTAGGGAAATACAAATTAAAGCAACTTTGAGGTTCCACCTCACAGTCATCTGATTGGCAAAGTGGACAAAAAGCCCAATGACAAATGCTGACAGACATGCAGGAAAACAGGCATATTAATGTTAACGTAATACTAGTGAAACTGTGATTTGGTCCAGATACTCTGGGAAGAGAAAAAAAAGGCTGGGGGGGGGGGGGAGCGCAGTAGTAGAAGAGCTTCTCAAATATATAGAAAACTGAGTCAAATTTATAAGAATAAAAGTCAGTCCCTAATTGATAAATGATCAAAGGATATAAAGTCAGTTTTCAGACAAAGAAATCAAAGCTCTCCATAATTGTACCCCAAAATACTCTAAATCACTACTAATTAGCGAAATGAAAATTAAAACAACTCTGAGGTACCACCTCGTACCTTTTGACCCAGCAATACCACTACTAGGTCTGTATCCCAAAGAGATTTAAAAAAAAAAAAAGGAAAGGGACCATTATGTATAAAAGAATTTATGGCAGTTTTACGTAGCAACAAAAAATTGGAAGTTGAGAGGATGTCAATCAATTGGGAAATGAGTGAACAAGTTGTGGTTTATTATTGAGCTATAAAGAAATGACAAGCAAGAAGCTTTCAGAAAAACTTGGGAAGACTTATGTGGACCGATGTAAAGTGAAGTGAGCAGTAGAACCTGGAGGACATTATGCATAGTAACAGCAGTATCACATGATGATCAACTATGAATGACGATTTAGCTATTCTGAAACAAAACAATGATCTTAGACAATTCCAAAGGATTCATGATAAAAAAAATTCTATCCACCTCCAGAGAAAGAACTATTGGAGTCTGAATGCAGACTGAAGCATACTTTTTAAAAACTTTCATTATTTTTCTTGGGTTTTGGGGTTTGGGTTTTTATTTGGGGGGGGGGAGGGACGAGTCTAAGCAACTGTGGGGATATGGACTTCTCACATACAGGTTATATTACTCATTGTGGTTCACAACAATTTACTGAGAGGAATTCTCTAAGAATACAGCTGAATTCCTTCCTACTACAACTCCCTGCTCCTAATCGGAAGGCTTTCTGGTATAAAAAAAAAATTAAAAGATTAAGGACTGTTGTATTAGATAATAATAGACAGATAATCAGATAATAGTCAATCAATTAAGAAAATTTCCTATAACAGAGGTGCTAAGGTCTGCAGTTTCCATTTCCCAATATATGTTTTAATTAATTTCCTTCTCTAATAGTATCAAGTAAAACTAGAATTGATGTTTGCATCACTAAGAGGATACTGGACTTTATGGCATGGTCAGAAGATATTACCTTTAAAAGTTCAACTTAGGTTTTAACTTTTCAAGTTTAGTTCATCTTTGGATCATAGCAAGACAATATTTAAAAGCCAATGCTTCAGAGGGACTGAAGGCCCTTTATGTTCCCAGCATATTTAATTGCGTGTTACTACTCAATAATCCCATGCCTGCTTTGTCTTTAGTGACTGCCCTTCAACACATTATAGTTCAGTATCCACATTATCCACAATATACACACTATAGTTCAACTCATACTCTGAACCAAATAGTTCTTGATGATGTTATGACATTCCAGCTTAGGCATTAAGAGAAAGGGTAATTAAACATGGCCATAAGAGAAAAATACTGTGGTATTCTACACGAAACACTGCAAGGTTTGTATACCTACAAAGCAATTAACAAATTTCCCTTCATTGTAGACCTCTTCCTCTCATGCTCTTTCCATCTTTTGGTTCTCACAGAGACTGGCCTAAGACCAGATGACAAGGCATCCCTAACCATCCTTTTATACTTTCTCTCATAACTGCTAACCTAAGGATCCCAGAGAGGGAAGCAGAATATTCCTTTGTCCCCCATTACCCACCATCACTCAGAAACTCTCCTCCCATGAAGTTCACCCAATCCAACCATCATCTTAAAAAGCATCTCCAGTGGAGATGCAGCCTGGTAGATCCAGTAAAAAAAAAGAAAGTTTATGCCATCAAAGTCCTTGACACTATCAAACTGGTGAACAACAAAAACAAATATGATCTGACCAGGAGAAATGACATTAAAAAGACATAGTGGGGGCAGCTAGATGGCGCAGTGGATAGAGCACCGGCCCTAGAGTCAGGAGTACCTGAGTTCAAATCCGGCCTCAGACACTTAATACTTACTAGCTGTGTGACCCTAGGCAAGTCACTTAACCCCAATTGCCTCACTAAAAAAAAAAAAAAAAAAAAAAAGACATAGTGCCCCCTATTTTATGAAAGTCTATGCCCTAAAGATCACGGGACCTTTTCATCTGACTTGCAGATGAAACATGCCATGTGTGCTTTCTTTCTTACTGTACAATGAGAGCTCCTTCAAAGTAGAGATTTTCAAATCATTCTGGAGAGCAATTTGGAACTATGTCCAAAGGGCTATAAAACTGTGCACACCCTTTGATCCAGCAATACCACAGTAAGGTTTATATCCCAACAGCAGAGTCTTGCATGTAGTAAGCACTTAAATACTTCATCCTTTCTTCCCTTCCCAATCTCTGCCCCTTAGCAAATTAGTTTAATCATGCACTATACTCTATTCTAAAAGGGAGTCTCTTGCTCCTTTGTCCTATTACTGTGCTCATGCCTTTCAGTTATTTTTCAGTTGTGTCTGACTCTTTGTGACCCCATTTAGGGTTTTCTTGGCAAAGATACTGGAGTGGTTCGCCATTTCCTCCTCCAGCTCATTTTACAGATGAGGAAACTGAGGCAAACAGAGTGAAGTGACTTGCCCAGGGTCACACAGCTAGGAGGTATTGAGGCTGCCAAATATTGCTACTTCTCCCACCACCACAACCACCACATATATAGCCACTACTCCACTTCAGGTCCTTCTCCCCTTTGATCTGGATTACTGCAATGGTCTCCTAATGAGACTCTTTTCCTCAGGTTTCTCCAATCCATCTTCCAAAGTGATTTTTCTACATCACAGGTCTGACTGTGTCTTAGCCCCTGCTCACTAAGTTCTGATGGCTGGCTCCCTGTCCTCCTAAGAATCAAATACACAATTATCGCTTCCACGCCATAACTTTCCCCATCATGATTTTGATATCTCATGGGTCAGCATAAGAAATTAAATGGGAATTTGGGGGGAGTTCTGCAGAAGCCACAGGTGACACACAAAGGCCAGCAAATGACAGATAAAGTTTAGAAACTTGGAAATGCATGCATATATATATATATATATCTCGTATTGTACAACATCAATATTTTATCTTTTAATACCATAATTCAAACTTCTCTGGTACAAAGGACCCAAAACTTTTGCAGGTATTTTCCAGATCACAGGGGTGCCATGCCCCTAATTCCTGCAGTATGGAAGCTTTTTAAAAGCCCTTCTCAATCTGGTCTTTCCTACCTTTCCTGTCTTTTTATACATTGGGGCAGCTAGGTGGCTCAGTGGATAAAGCACTGGCCCTGAATTCAGGAGTACCTGAGTTCAAATCCAGCCTCAGATACTTGACACTAGCTATGTGACCCTAGGCAAGTCACTTAACCCTCGTTGCCCTGCAAAAGAAAAAAAAAAGATACTGTGCTTTTTATACATAAATCAACTCCACCTACTCTGTACTCTAATCACATGACCTGCTTTGCTGTTTCTATCTATGACTACACTGGTTGTATCGCAGTATGCCTGGAATGAGATCACTCTTAACCTCCAAAAGCTGCAATCTCTGGTTTCCTTCAACATTCAGCTCAAGCTCCCCCCCTTTTGTATGAAGCCTTTCTTGATCATCTGGTAGCACCCCCCTAAAGAAATTATCTTTCTTTTCATCATCTAAACATTGTGTGTGTTTATGTATCCAACTTGATTTGAGTCCTGTGAGGGCAAAGAGAGTTTCACTTTTGGCTATGTATCTATCTCTAGGGCATGGCACAGTACCTAAGTAACTTAGTAAATGCTTCCTGATGGATTGATATAGGGCATGGGTTCCAGAACCCGCAACACCTCCTTTCTTTTTTTTTTTTTTTACATATAAGGTATTTTATTTTTTTCCGTTACATGTAAAGATAGTTCTCAACTTCTGTTTATACAAGCTTTACAATTTCAGATTTTTCTCCCTCCCTCCCCTCCCTCCCCCCTCCCCTAGACAGCAGGTAATCTGATATAGGTTATATCTATATATCTATATATCCATATTCATATCCATATAGATATATATATACACATAATAACATTAATGCTATTTGTGCATTAATCCTGTTACAAGAGAAAAAATCAGAGCAGTGATGAAAAACCTCAAAATAGAAAAAAAAAACAACAGCACCCAAAACAAAAGAAATAGTATGGTTCAATCAGCATCTATATTCCACAGTTCTTTTTTTTTTTCCTTGGATTTGGAGATCCTCTTCTATCATGAGTTCCCTGGAACTCTTCTGTACCATTGCATTGGTGAGAAGAATATAGTCCATCACAGTAGGTCAACACTCAATGTTGATGATACCGTGTACAATGTTCTTCTGGTTCTGCTCATCTCACTCATCATCAGCTCACTCAAGACCCTCCAGGTTTCTCTGAACTCCTCCTGCTCATCATTTCCTACAGCACAATAGTATTCCATTGTATTCATATACCACAACTTGTCCAGCCATTCCCCAATTGATGGGCACCCCCTCAACTTCCAATTCCTTGCTACCAGCTATTACCAGCTATAAATATTTTTGCACATGTGGGTCCCTTTCCCCCTTCCATGATTTCTTTGGGAAAAAGACCTAAAAGTGGAATTTCTGGGTCAAAGGGTATGCACAGCTTTATCACCCTTTGGGCATAATTCCAAATTGCTCTCCAGAATGGTTGGATCAGTTCACAGCTCCACCAACAATGCATTAGAACACCTCCTTTCTAAATGAAGATACAATATTTCTTCTGATTTGGTATGAGTAAGGAAGATTATAGAGAGACTAGTACCTCCAGATTCATGTGACCTTTAGAGCTACTAAAAATTCAAGTGAAGGAAAAACTTGAGCTGAAAATGATAACTGCACTTGAAAAGATGTCATGGGGAAGGGACTTGATTTGTCCTTTTTGGCTTTGGAGTGCACCACTAGGAACAACAGATGGAACTTACATAAAGGTAAATTTAACACTGATGCCAAGAAAATCTTCCTTACACATGTTTTTATCCAAGAGTAAAAAGGGCTTCCTCAGAGAAATGTTGGCACCCCCCCACCCCCTTACTAGAGGTCTCCAAGAGGAGAACATCTCAGGGTATAGATTGGAAAAAAGTGCTGAAGATCCTGACATCACTGAGAATCTTTGTAGTTCTTCAATTCAATATCTTTCCAAAGCCAAATCCCAGTCCCAAATCCCATCCCAAATTATACTACCAGCCAGGTCCTGAGTTAGGTGCTCATGTCCTCTGAAAGCTTAGGCAAGTCTTCCTTTAGCAAGTGACATCTGAGTTTAATCTGAAAGAAGGTGAGGAATTCTAAGAGGTGGAGATGAGGAAAAAGCACCTTTCTGGCATGAGAGAACTGCCTGCCTAAGGCAAGAAAACCAGAGATGGCCTGCTGTGCATGAGGGGCAGCAAGGACACAAATGGGAGTCATGTGTTAAGTCTGGAAAGGTAGGCTAGAGGAGAATAATCCAGCACTTTAAATGTTATAGACTTTGATATCATAGGGAGTCAGGGGAGCTTGGTGAGCAGGGGAATAACAAGACCAGACCCATGCTTAATAACTACCTATTTATTTTGAATAAGGTATACCCTTGCATATTCATATTCTAGTCAATTAGCCATCAGGACATCATTGGTGACCGAGGAGAAAGAGCCTTTAGTACATAGTAGGACTTAGAATATAATTCCACAGAGCAGCTCTTTAAAAAATAGATCGTTTAATGCAAATAAGTATCACATAAAGAGATAACACTTCGTTTTATCCATTCCATTTTTCCAACTTTCTCATTTATTGTCTCTATCTTACTCTCAAAATTCTGTTCTAAAACTGCCCAAGGCAACCTCTATTCAACTCAAAGCTTACTACACATCAAAAAGTCTGTTGGCTTATTCTCTGACATCACTTTTTACTTATTTCCCTTAGATAATCCTCCCTTTTTTCCCCGGTAGTTAAGAAGAGTGACATCTGCTTCTACGGCAGTTCTCCCAGCATTACACTGCTAAGCTTTTCAGGCTCTTAATCCCTCAGACAAAAAAAGAACATGAGCTAGAGTACCTAGCCTGCTCCTGCTTTCCCCTAAATTCCCTTAATTACTCCAACTGTACTTCACTCTATTCACAGGGCTGATGAGTTTCAACTTTAAACTTCTTTCTCCTGAAAAAATATTCTCCTGAGAGATATTTTTCTCCCCTTCCCCCATTTGTTACTTATCACACAGAAAATAATGATCTAATAATTTATAGGCCTAACTTCTTTAGAAACTTTCAGTCAAAGGAAGAACAATTTCTTCTAGTCTAATATTCAGAAAAGGGAATTTAAATAGGCTTCCTTACCATCTGTACACAAATCTTTAGATTAATGCCAATACGACAGATTCCTAGACTGAGATAGAGTGCATCTAACAAAGGCCAGTAAGAATGTAACTTCCAAGCATCCTGAGAATCTAATCTAAAGGGCTGAAAAGTCAAAAGGACAGAGGACAAAGAAGACTGACTATATATGTATATCCCCCAAGCTAGACACTATAGGCAAGAGTCACAAAGAAGGAAAAATTATACACAGTTAAGAGGACACAAAATTTTCAGCAATAAAAGTCACATACTCCTATACACATACAGACACCTATACACAAAGGTCAAAGATCAGGCAACAAATAAAGAAATACAGGTCCTACAGAAAGGAGGTGAATTTAACCTCACAGGCTTGAGAAGGATAAAACCCATGACAGGACTGCAGCTCTTATGTAGAAGAAATTCTTATTCAAGGTACTTAAGAAGGGGGGAAGTGAAGCATCACCTATTAGGAAGAGGCACTGCTGTGAGGAAATCCAGGAACCAAAAGAGGAACAGTAAAAGTATTTTATTGAAGGTCAAAGGAGGGAAAGACTAAAGGACACCAGAACAAAAAGGAAATAGATGATGAGAAGCTGAATTCCTAATAGGCTCAATAACCAGCCACTGCAATCGGGCTCTGCCCTAACCTCCACCCCTAACCCTGAGACATGGAAAGTAGGAATTGCGCTCTGCCTAAGAGGGCAGAAGCTTGCTGTGCTGCAACAGTGCTCAACCAGAGAACCTAGCACAGAGGGAACCTGGGGCAGAATGCCAGTGTGAGAATGGGATTCAACAGGCCTGAGAGAAAAGGAACTGGATTCCAGCTAAGGCCAGTTCTGTTGTCATGCGCCACCCCCAAAGTCATTTCAGGCAGTGACAGAGGCTGGCAAAACGTAAACTGATCATCACAGAAGGAGGCTCAGACAACTTTGAAGCCCAGTCCCAGAGGAAACCACCATCAAAGAAACTGAGCAACAAGAGAATATAAAAGAATGAAATCATCAAGGTTCTTAAAGAGGAAAAGAACTCAAATTGAGCACAAGCAGGTAAACCAACATATATAAATATCTGATATTTATATATAAATATGTACACACACACACAATAACAGAAGGAAATGTGGACTCTAGATCAGCTCAATGAATCCAGACATTTATAAATCAATGCAAAAATCAAAGGAAAAAGCATCAACATCTGATGAGCCAGCAGGCCTTGTGGATTCTCAAGAGGGCATGAAACCACTGCAGAATGTTAACTAATAATAGTTCAAGAGAGAATTAAGGATTGGGAAAGCAGATTTTATGGCCAACACAATAGAAACACTTGAATCCACAAAGGCAATCTCATCAAAGCAAAAGTGAAGGACAATCTGGAAAAGGGTATGGAAGGAAGGAAGGAAGGAAGGAAGGAAGGAAGGAAGGAAAGAAGGAAGGAAGGAAGGAAGGAAGGAAGGAAGGAAGGAAGGAAGGAAGGAAGGAAGGAAGGAAGGAAGGAAGGAAGGAAGGAAGGAAGGAAGGAAGGAAGGAAGGAAGGAAGTGTAAGGATTGGAATGACGCCACCTGCTGGAGAATTACTGTAGCAGAGTTCTGCCCATGAAGCAAAGGTCTTTGAGGGCAAGACCAGGCTTCAGGAAGTGACGCAGACTAGTGGGAGGAGGAAGGAAGAGACTGGCGCTGACTCTGGGGCTCTTTCCTGAGGACGCTGGCGAAGAAGGGAGCTAGAAATGTGCTCTCCCTTTAATAGATAGGAATCTAGGCCTTTCTCTCTCTCTTTACCAAATTCTTATTCTCCTTAATAAATGCTTAAAAGTCTAACTCTTGCTAAAGCTTGTAATTTATTGGCGACCACTCATTAGATATTTTAGACAGACTAGCAAGAATTTTAGCCCTTAACAGATGGCTGACCACGAAGAGGAAAGCTAAACCTCAGTCTTCTGATCTTCTGGTTGGGTAAGGCATTTTCTCTACCCTCTCCCTTTAACTGCTAAGTACTGGCGTACTGGCTGTGTTTTCCTTTAAATTTTTTCAAATGGACCTTTTAAACTCCCTAATTACCCTATTTTTTATTTTAGTCTGTTTAACCAGACAAATGGGAGATAAGATCATGTTAATGCTTTGTTTTTGTGGAGTTTCTATTTTTCTTTTTATTTTTGTTAAAAGAGCCAGCAACTTACTCACACAAGGAAATATCTCTCCCTCTCCCAACCATGCTTTTTCAGAGAAACCTGAAGAGATTCCTGCAGCTTTTCCCAGTTCTAACACTAATTGTTGCTCTAATTTTGCATGCCTGGAGGCAATGACCCACCCTCTAGAAGCTTTTAATCCCCTAGCACCTGGAGGCAAAGTGGGGGAAGAGGAATCCAGGCCTGAGTTCAAAATCAAGTCTGATTCAAATTGTGCTGGTCCCTCCCCTCCTCTCCAGACCCCACCCTCTACTCCTCCCATGGCCAAGCCCATTGCTTCCCCTGCCTGGGAAGTCCAGAGATCTGATGCGCATGCTCAACTTTCTGTACCTGCATTTGCAGCTTCAGGCTCAGCCCTTCCCCGGCCTGGCTGTGCTTTTGAGACAATCTTAGAAAACTCTTTAAATTCCAGATATGCTCGATTTGTTCATAATTTTGCTAACCTGCTTTTGTCTTTAATTAGTAATCTTATAAAGCATTTGTATGGTGAAAAGACTGACAGACAATATAGAGGGGTTAAAGAAGAAAAACTTAAGCTGAATGAGAATGACAATCATCACCATAGTTCAAGACTCTGCTTCTTTTGCCATGGAAGTATATATATTTTACAGAAATGTAGAAGTAAACAGCAAGGTATTGATATGAGTATTGGGGATTTTAGATATCGGAATCAAAAGTGTTCTGAATTTACTCAGAGTATTAATGTCAGTTCAGAGGTTACATAGGATTTCTATGCTATTACATATACATTTTGAAATTAATGGTATGGGTTTATTTTCATAGAGATTTTCATGCTTTTGAGATTGTGTCTTATACTTGTTTTAAAAACTAAGGAGAATATTTGTAAAAGCTTTTTATAGTCATGTGATCAAGTTTATATTTTATAATACTCTTATTGATATTAAGTTCATATTCATTTAGATTTCCCTAGTTTGAATTTCATTGTCTTTTATTATTCCATGTGTATTTTCTTCTATTCATTCATCTATCTAATTTTGAAACATGGTTTTGATTTCATAATACAATGTTAATTCTAGGAGTATTGTGCTCCCATATTCTGAGTTATTTGTTTTTGCTATTTTTTCTCAACTGATTATTTGATCAAACTCTTTAAAGCATTTCCCTGGCAAATTGTTTGCCATGGCAAGTGTAAATTGATTCTAGAAGTATTATTTTTGATAAGCATATTCAAAAAAAAAAAAAGAGGGGAACATTTGTAAAAGTTGTCTTTGAGATTGTGTTGTGCTTTAACTTGTATTTAAATATGTTCAGATTTTTCAAAAAAGTAATTGTATGCTAAGTAAAAAAAGGTATTATTTGAAATTGTTGCATAATTATATATTATATTCTGAGTCAAGATGTATTCACATTTTTTGCAATCATTTATTATCCTCAATTTTTAAATCCATATGAGACTTGGATTATGGGAACTTATCATTTGAGACACTAATTACCTTTATTCTGAGTTATCAGATGCCAGTTGGCCAAGGTGCCATCCAATCACAAGAGGAATACATGCAAGAGCAGACACTGAACTGTCACATGAGGGGAGACATGCATGAAGTCAAGGTATGGCCGAGAGAACGGCTTTTGACAAATGTTGAGGTTGGATTCTCTTGGTTTAATATTTTATTTTATTTTTCCCCACAATATTGTACAGATGGCTGGAAGTATTCATCCCACCCATCTCACTTCTACACCTGGCTTCTATGCTCCCTCCTATATGCCTGATTCTTTTTACTGTTCCGTCAAGGAAATATTTTGTTTCTTGAGGAACAACAGGGGGGACTGTAATGATTGGAATGACGCCACCTACTGGAGACTTGCTGTGGAGAGCTCCACCATGAGGAAAATGCCTCAGAGGCATTGTGGCTTTTCCTTGGCGTCAGGAAATGACGCTTGCTCATGGGTGCTGTCTATCAAGTCTACCAGCCAATCAACTGGAGGAGCCTCCTATGGTCTGGGAGGAGACAGGAAGGAGGAAAGGGAGCCTGCGCAGAGGGCGCTGGCCCTTTTGGCTTCCGGACTTGATGGTGGTGGCGGCAGAGGACTTCACAGGAGATTTGAGGAAAGATAGGAATGCCAGACTGTTAGAATTCTGTTCTCAATCTTTTTCTTTCTATTTTCCAATAAACCCTTAAAAACCTAAACTCGTTTTATCAGTGATTTTTAGTCAGTTTCCCCCAAACTGGGGGAACACATTAGAATCCACATTTAGAATCTTAAATTACACAGAAGGAAGGAAGGAAGGAAGGAAGGGTGGAAGGAAGGAAGGAAGGAAGGGTGGAAGGAAGGAAGGAAGGAAGGGTGGAAGGGGATGGAGGAGAGGAAGGAAGGAAAAGAAAATGACCTCAAAACAAGGAAAACATTGCTCTTGAAGACTGGATGAGTAGAGACAACTTAAGGAGTATATGTTTCCCCAAAGACCAAACATGAGAAGTAAAAAAAAAAAACTAAAAACATAATGCAAGAAATAGTACAAGAAAACTGTGCAGAATTTTTAAACATAGAAAGCAAAGTACCAACTGAAAGAATGCAAAGATTGCCCCCGAGGAAAAAAACCCACCACCAATGGGGCAAAATAGCGATGGAAAAAAGATAGATGTTTAAGAAGCACTTGAAGCATTCCTAGAGAGAAAACTAGATTGAGCAGATTATTTGCTTTGTAAACATCCCACAACAGAAATACAAGAAAGATAAATAGAGCAACCAAAGAAGGCAAGGGTAATAAAACAAATTACCCAAGAAAAAAAGAGAGATACCTATTGGTGTTAACAACAACATCTACTTTCTTTTCATGGCACTGCTGTCTCTTGGTTCTTCTACCTGCCTATTTCTTCTCAGTTTCCTTCATCTTCCACATTTCTAAGGGTGCACTCACAGGCTTTGACCTGGGCCAATTTGTATTCTCTCTACACTCTCATATATGGTGATTTTATCAGATCCCATGGGTTTAATTATCATCGATATGCAGATGACTCTCAAGTTTGCATATCCAGATCTATTCTGATCCCTAAGCTCCAAGCAGTCTGTCTCCAACTTTCTATTAGTTTTTTGAAATGAGATGTTCTATGGCAATATCAAACACAACAGGTCCAAATATGAATGGATTCTTTATCTTTCTTCCAAAGGCAACTTCCCTTCCAAATTTCCTGATTTATGCCACCAAGTCACCATGGTTCACAATCTTGGCATTATCCTTAACATCACTTTTTCTATCCCAGAATACTTCCTTGTGACTTCTCTATTTCTAACAACAATCTTAAAATGATCCTGAGCTTGAAACGTCCCTCAACTTTTGAGCTCTCTTCTCCTCCCCTCCCTTAAACCACAAAAGTAGGAGGTATGCAAAATTTCATCAGTTTTCTCACACATTCCTCCTACCTCATCACAAGGATAATACCAAAGTCTCCCAACTAGGCTCCCTACATTTAAGGGATCCTTTATGCTGCCACAAGATTAACATTCTTAAATGTACAGTTTTTGATCATTTAATTGATCAGTTAATAATTTAAAATCATTAAGTGCTCTTCACTATGCCGACTCACATACAATTTCCTTAGCCTCCTAGTCAAAGACTTCCATCTAACCCCAAAATCTAAAAAATGAAGCTGTTCAGACAAAACATGAGAAAAGGTATGAAAAGTATAAAAAATAAGCAGAACTTAGTTCTTCCCAAGATTAGCAATAATAGTATTTTCTTTCCTAGGTCACAGATATATTGTGAAACCGTATATAAGTCCCTAGTCACCACAGCTGGACAAGTTGAAAAAGGCAAAGCGTTTGGTTGGTCAGCCTACGACCACCAGAGCAGCCCTGTGCACATTTCAGGTAGGTGGTCAGACTTAGATATTCTTGCTGGACACCCCTGGTGGATCTAGGGTGCAGAAACTAGCCTCAAATTAGTCATGCAGAGAACAATACTGGCCATTTGGGAAGAGATAAGATATCACACTTGATTATCTTTTTATATACTAAGTAAGAAATGGCATGTGGAACACTTTTACATAGGTAAAACTTTTGATAACATAGGGAATAAGATGAAAAGGACTGCCATAAACTCAAGAAGACCCTCTAAAATCTAACCTGTTCACTGACTAGAGCACCCTATGACTTCACCAGAAACTTCCCTAATTGAGTGTTAGATCAGTTAAGGCTAGAAGGAACCATTCTGGAGGAGTCCAAGATCAACAGCAATTCAGATTCATCAATTCCTAGACCCGATCAGCAAAATCTCAACTCTGCTACTCGTTAACCTAAGACAAGTCATTTAACCTATTTTAGACTCAATTTATATAACTGTTAAATAAAGGAGCTGGAAAAGATGGTCTCCAAGTTCCCTCCAATCTCTAATCTCTGAAATATTAGTAAATAATATAAAAGACTCTTTTTAAAATATTCTATTTCACATTTTAAAATATCTTTTTATCCCTACTAATGTCGTATTCTGGTTCCTCTGGAGTGCAGGATTGACCCCAGATTCTTAAAAGCTAATTCTAGTAGGTCACAGGCTTTGAGTGTCATACTTGCCATCTGAGAATCAATATAGTCAAATATGGAAAGGCTTATCATCAGAAAGTTGGTCAACAGGTAACTAATATTTTTGCCACAACAACTCAAAGACCAAGGCATAAAGGGGTTGTGGTTTGCAACAGTGGGAAAATTGCCTATACCAAAAAAATCATGAATTACTTAAGTACAGAAATATAGTACAATACCAAGCCTTTAATATGAAATGTTTTATTACTCTATTACAAATACACTACATAGTATTCCTCTCACTTTATACACATACATACATAAGTGTGTGTATTCACTGTATTTCTCTATACATCTAATACCATTTCTGCTCAACAAGAGAACTGTTTTTCTTTTTAAAAGGTCAATAAAAAATGCTGCCAATAAGAAATAACACCTAATGCTAAAAACAGAAATCACAAATAATTAATAAACAAACATTGAGCACTGTGCAAAGCTCTGTAGATTAAAAAAAAAAAGGAAAAAAGACAGCCCCTGCTTTCAAGGAATTTACAATCTACTGGGGGAGAGAACATGCAAACAAATACATATAAAGCAAGTTATGAAGAGGATAAATAGGAAATAATTAACAGAAGGAAGACACTGGAATTAAGGGGTTGGGGAAGGCTTCCTGTAGAAGATGGGATTTCAGCTTGGACTTAAAGTAAGCCAGGGAGTACAGCCACTGGAACAGACAAGGGAGAACATTTTGGGTACTGGGGGTGAGGGACTGCAAGTGAAAATGCCTAGAGCTGAGAGATGGAGAAAGGGGGCCAGGTTATGTAAGGCTTTGAATGCAAAGAAAGCATTCTGTATTTGATCCTGGAAGCAAAAGGAAGCCATTGGAGTAGACTAAGTAGGGGCACTGACATGATCAGGCCCGCGTTTCAGTGTAATCGTTTTAGCAGAAGAACGGGGGATAGACGGAAGTGGGCAGAGTTCTGAAGCAGGCAAACCAGTCAACAGGTCATTCAAATAATCAAGGTGTGAGGAGATATGGGTCCGTACCAGGGTGGGAGCAGTGTCAGAGGAGAGCAAGGGGCATATTTGAAAGATGCTGCAGGGGTGAATCAACAGGACATGGGAAAAGCTTGGATATGGGCACGAGGGAGTGTGAGGAATCCAGGATGACTCCTAGACCGTGAAACTGAGGAATTGGAGGGTGGTGTGGCCCTCTGCAGTAATAGGGGAGGCAGGAAGAAAGGAGTTTAGGGAGAAAGATAATGAGTTCTATTTTGGCCATAATCTTAGTACATTCTCTAGCTTGTTATGTTAGATGCAGAAATTTCTTTCCATAAGGATATAGCTATAGATAGATATACACACTCATATATAAATATATATTGAAGTTATTCTAAATTAACAAAAATGTATTTTAACATTAAAGTAGTTAAGTAGTTTAACATTCCCACCTTGCTCAAATGTCTTGGCAAATCCATGTGTTCTAACCAATAACATTTAAATATAAATCACCAAAACTGATTCCTTTCTCCCAAAGATTAAAATTGTAATTGAAAAACTAAAGGCATATTAATATATGTTAAGTGACTAATAGCTAATTAGTCTCAAGTAGTTAGCACACATATGGACCTCTGAAGTACCACATTTTTAAAAGGCCCATAGCCTTGGCAATCCCATGGTGAGGCATATACCCCAAGAGACTGAAGATAAAAAGGTCCATACTTGCCAAAATAAATTAAAAGAATAAGTAGAAATGATGAATAAGAAGAATTCAGAGAATCTTAAGAAGAGATATATGAACCCATGCAGAGTAAAGCAAGCAGAACCAGGAAATCAATATACATGTTGACTACAACAATACAAATTTTAATACTTGGTTGATGTGTTGCTTAGTTTTGATGAACTGCTTACCCCCCCACCTTTTCCTTCTTTATTCTTTGTTAAAAAGATGCCTGGCATACATTGGAAAGGGGAAGGACATATTAAGACATGAAGGTGTTATAAAAAGAAAAATTATCAATAAAAAATGAGCCCTGAAATTCTGAGTTCCTACTTTAAAATAAAGCAGAAAATTATTTTGCTATATTCTCAATGCAATATTTGTTTATATAAATCATAAAAATATTCTCAATGGTCTTTTGTACCTTTAATTGCCCTCTGACTTAACATTTTGCTATTTGTCTCTAACTGAAAAATATTAAGGAATCAAAAATGCAAACTGTCTGGCATAGAGCCAGTGAATTTGCAGATAAGAAACACGAGTATTATGTTTACAATGTACAGGCCATTTTTTAAAAGCCAGAAGCATAAACATAAACTGAAGATATTCAAAGTAAAATCTGAGTACAACTTTCAAACAGGAGAGATGAAAAGTGATACCTGTACTTACTGTCGTTGGATCCCATGCTAATTAGGTCATCCGAATCAACATTGTGCACTATGGCTGCTTTATAGCCTGCTTTCTGTGCATGTAAAACCTGTAAGTCAGAGAAAGTACAGAATGTAAGGAATATTGATTTCTCATGCAATGTAGTCACAGGGATAAGGAAAGGACAGGAACAGGACCTGCGTTTTCACTGGTATGGGAAGCCCCAGCTATAGAGGCAGCCCCTTCTCTACAAGGAACAGCCTTGCAGGGTTGTCGAGGAGACTGACAGGGCTCACAGGCAGGAGGCAACAGTGGAAGGACTTCCTGGTTCTAGGCTATTTTTTTTTTTTTTTTGCAATTGGGCAATTGGGGTTAAGTGATTTGCCCAGGGTCACACAGCTAGTAAGTGTTAAGTGTCTGAGGCCTGATTTGAACTCAGGTACTCCTGACTCCAGGGCCGGTGCTCTATCCACTGCACCACCTAGCTGCCCCTTAGGCTAACTATTACTACACAACCCTGACTCCTATTTATAGGACTTAAAAATTTAAATCTTGTTTCTTCATGAGTAATAATTTTATATTTCTTTTAAAATATTGTATAAAACCTGTATCAGATTGGTTGCTGTCTTTTGGAGAAGGGAGGAAAGGGAGGGAGGGAAGAAAATTTGGAACTCTAAATCTTATGAAAATGAATGTTGAAAACTACCTTTACATATAACTTGGAAAAAATAAAATAAATATTTGTTACAAAAGGAAAAAAACATTAAAAAATAAAATAAAATATTGTATAAAGACGGATGCTTTCCTGCTCCGATTTCTCATTCAAACAGATGATGACAACAACGATGACGACAACTTAAGTACTAGGTGACTCTGGATTCCATCTAGATGGAATTTCTCCCTTAATCCCAGGCCAATCACAGTGCTCACACCTAAACATCTTCTGGGATCTCACCTGATTTTTAGGCTTACTGAAATCACTGGTGGAACAAAATCATTGTACAAGGACTCTGTGGCACATGGATCCTTGTTAAACTCTTCTAGTCCTTGTTCAACCCACACAATGACTATACCAATACACACAGAAAGAACAACAAAACAATTGAAAGCAAATGCTATGAAATTATACAGACCAAGCCTGACCCTCTTCAGAAAGGGATATGAGACTACACGTCTCCTTCCTTCTAGCAGAATGGGGGGATGATGGGCATGGAATGCTACACTGGACAGCAGATTTGGCTGGTATGGTTGTTAGTTTTGCTGAACCTTTTTTTCCTATTCTTTGTTATAAGGGATAGCTCTCTGTAAGAAACAAAGGGGAAGGGATGTATTTGGAAATGTAGGTAATGTAAAAACAAAAGTTAGCAATAACTTAAAAAATGAACAGGGATTGACTTAACTCTTCTCAGCAATACAATGATCCAAGACAATTCCAAAGGACTCATGATGGAAAATGCTCTCCACATCCAGAAAAAAGAACTGTGGACTCTGGATGCAGATTGAACCATGCTATTTCTACTTTTTTTTCCTAGGTTTTTCCCTTTTGTTCTGATTCTTTTTTCATGACATGGCCAATGCCGAAATATATTTAATGTGATTGTACATATATATCTACATATATATAACCTATATCAGACTGCTTTCTGTCTTGGGGAGAAGGGAGGGAGGGAGAAAATTTTGGAACTCAAAATCTTATAAAAACAAAAGTTGAAAACTATCTTTACACGTAACTGGAAAAAATAAAATACTATTAAGATTTTTCTAAAAAACAAACAGGCAATCTTAAATAAAATCTTATTACACAGATGCTTTTTATTCAGGCCAGCAATGTGGGGTCATGGGAAAAAAAACAAGTACTACACCTGGAGTCAGAAGACACGAATTTAAGTTTCTGCTTTGGCAATGACTAATGTCATCATGGACACATCATTCAACTTCTCTGAAGTTTCCTCCTTGGAAATATTAGCAAAATACAACTCATACTATCTATCCTCATTGGAGTGAGGATCAAATGAATAAAGAAAACTGTAAACTTTAAAGCTTCAAGAATCTGAGACTTTGTCAACAAGGGTATTTTATTTACTGACATCTATTACAATCTCCCTGCAAATTAGCAGATGGTTTTCAGAAGTGGCTGTTGTCAAAAATTCAATCACTGTGCAACCGATCAGGTAATAAGCCTCTCCAAACTTAGCTATTTACCCTCAGAAAACAAAGTCTGTCACAGTCCCATACTTGATAAAAAAAAAGGTTCTAAATGGATGGACAGATGGACAGACTGAGACAGATACCACAGGACAGGCAAGCAGATAAGGACCATTAAGTGTTTTCTATGTGCCAGGAACTGTGCCAAGAGCTTGGGCTACAATACAAGCAACTAACACAGACTTTGTCTTCACGGAACTTATATATTAATAGGTGAAGATAATACATCAAGGGATACTGGGAAGCAGGGGGAGGGGATGGGGGGGGAAAAGTACCCATCTAAGGCAAATGGCAAAAGAGATTGGAGGGAATAGTATGGAAGCCTGGTTCCCAGCAAGATAAAGCAAAAAGCTCACCTATCAGAGCCAGGGGATTCAGGGGTGAAGTCCATGTCTTAGGGAAAGGGGGATGGGAGGCATTGGATATGGTCTGAGAAAGAAGACAGAGTGAAAACACTGGAGGAAACAAATTTATCCCAAGTAGTGCTCTATTTGCATGGCCTTTGAAAAGTCACAGTCATCTTTACAACTCACTGGAGTGAGTGGATGAATTTAGTGGACGAATATGGTATTATAATGACACAAATAAGGTTGTGGGTTCAACTTCTGAGTACAAGGAACTGTGCAAGGAAAAATGTTTTTCCTCCAACATTAAAAAAAAAATATTCCACTATCTTGACCATAGATAATTATGCATGTTGAGTGGTCAACAAAGAATCTGGTTAAGTGGATGCATAATTCAGTACAAATACATCCAATCCAGCAAATTAAAACAACTCTGAGGTACCACCTGACACCTATCAGATTGGCTAAAATGACAAAAAAGGAAGACAATAAATGTTGGAGAAGCTGTGGGAAAATTGGAACACTCATGCATTGTTGGTGGAGCTGTGAACTGATCCAACCATTCTGGAGAGCAATTTGGAATTATGCCCAAAGGGTGATAAAGCTGTGCATACCCTTTGACCCAGAAATTCCACTTTTAGGTCTTTTTCCCAAAGAAATCATGGAAGGGGGAAAGGGACCCACATGTGCAAAAATATAGCTGCTCTTTACGTGGTGGCAAGGAATTGGAAGTTGAGGGGGTGCCCATCAATTGGGGAATGGCTGGACAAGTTGTGGTATATGAATACAATGGAATACTATTGTGCTGTAAGAAATGATGAGCAGGAGGAGTTCAGAGAAACCTGGAGGGTCTTACGTGAGCTGATGATGAGTGAGATGAGCAGAACCAGAAGAACACTGTACACAGTATCATCAACATTGAGTGTTGACCTACTGTAATGGACTATATTCTTCTCACCAATGCAATGGTACAGAAGAGTTCCAGGCAACTCATGATAGAAGAGGATCTCCAAATCCAAGAAAAAAAAAAAGAACTGTGGAGTATAGATGCTGATTGAACCATACTATTTCTTTTGTTTTGGGTGCTGTTGTGTTTTTTTTTCTATTTTGAGGTTTTGCATCACTGCTCTGATTTTTTCTCTTGTAACAGGATTAATGCAGAAATAGGATTAATGTTATTATGTATATATATATGTATATAGATATATAGATATAACCTATATCAGATTACCTGCTGTCTAGGGGAGGGGGGAGGGAGGGAGAAAAATCTGAAATTGTAAAGCTTGTATAAACAAAAGTTGAAAACTATCTTTACATGTAACGGAAAAAATAAAATACCTTATATGTAAAACAAAAACAAATACATCCAATCCAGATAAAAAAAGCACATCTTGCTGATGGTGTTTCTACAGCATCTCCTAAATAAAGGACAGCACATTAAAAAATAGGTAACACATGAAATGAAATGAGGCAAAGAGTAAGGGAGGACGGGGAATTAAGAAGATACAGCCCATTAAAACCTGATTTTATACATCTATAAAAATGACAAGAGACTTGGATAAGAGAAAGTGACAAAAAGGTATTTCTGGACAAACCAAAAAATGACAGGAGGCGTGTCTATTATTTTCTTCTCATGAATGCATGGTTTTCTATCAAAAAAAAATCACATATAGTTCATAGACACTATCATTTCGTAGGAATAATTGCTTTTGGGGAAGGAAAAAAACTGAAGAGAGTACTTTAGTTTAAAAGATCCCATTACTTAATTGTAATAATCCTCTTGATGTAATCTACGTGATAACTTAGGATATATCAAAGACAGTCACAAAAGTGCTTCATCAGCCTGTAGAAAGGATATTTAGTTGCAGTTAAAATTTATCTGTAGCTTGAATTAAGGCAGTTAGGCAGCACAATGGATAGAGCACTGGGCCTGGAGTCTAGAAGGCTTCAGGTAACTACTGGCTGGATGGCCCTGACTAGCTGGCTATCTTCGCTGCAGTTTCCTCACCTGTAAAATCCCTGTCCCAGGGTTGCTGTAAGGCTCAAATGGGATTGTGTTTGTAAAGTGCTCAGCACAGTATTTGGTACATAGCAGGCACTTAATAAATGTTTATTGCCTTGGATAACTTATTTTAAATTTCCTAAAGGTTAACATAAGCATAGTCCAAAAACCTTCAAAAGATTGAGGCAAATGCTCCTGTTAAGCTTCAAAGCCGCCAACAAAGCAGCCGCTTGCAGAGCTGTTGTGAAAGGAATGTGAAATCGCAATAGGGAAAGTGATTCCTTGTCACCCTAATACGTCTTAACAGGCAGAAACAGGAGCATGCTCAGCTCTGGAAATGGAACTACAGAGTTTGCCATCTTTGGGGCCTGAAAGTGACTTCAGACTCAGCAGTAATAAACAGCACAGGCAGAATCTTACTAAGAGTAGAAAGCAACTCCCCTCTTATGGGAAATTATCTCATGCTAAGCCATGATCTCCAACAACTAACAGCTCCTTGGGTGCTAGCTAGGAATAGCTGCTAACAGATTATTTGGGCAGTCACAACTAGACAAACCCAGCACCCGGGTCCAAGTAGCAGCAGACTGCGTAAGGATGTGTGAATTTAGACAATTTGGAAAAATGTTCCAAAGACTACCATGCTGGCAGGTCTCACTTGCTGTTAAGTTCTAAAATATCAAGAGAATATCAAATCAGTGCTAGGTTTCTGACCTTGGACAGTCAACAGCCAATGCAGTAAATCACAAAAAACCGACTGCCCTACAGGGGTTAGAGATCAAGTATCCTTATGTCAAGTCTTAGTGAGAAAAATCTGGACATATGTATTTTATTCTAGAAGTATACTGTATTCCACAGATTTTCAGCAGTTCCATTTTGTTTATTTTTTTTAAATGATCAAGTGTAGGTTATACAAATAAGGTGACAATTCATGATTTTCCTAAGAAGTGAACAAGTTTTCCAAATTTTCCTTATTTTTCCTTCACAAAGAAATCTTTCAGTTCTTTTGTAAACAAAAATCTAAATCTATCACAAAACCTGTAATTATCATGATTATTACTTGACATTATCAAATGCCAATAACAATTCTAAAGAACACATCAAGAGCAGAATTAGACATTGTTTTTACCCAGAATAGTTACTGTAATCAGTGAAGTTCAAAGGTATAATCCATGGCTATAGATGTAGTTAAATATGGCCACTGGCCGTGAACAGTTATTGCTATTAATACATTTATTGGATATTCTCTCAAAAAATAAAAATAAGCTGCTTCATGCATAATAATAAACTAATAATATTGATAAATGATAAACATAAGAGACTAACAAAATAGGAAAGTACTCAGTAGCCATAAAGCAAGCATTAACAAATATTAAAACATGTTTTCCAAATTTCAGAAAGTGAGAAAGCTTCAACAATCCCAAAAAGAATCAACAATTACATTAACATATGGACCAAAAGGCATATGAAACACAAACAAGGAAAACCCATCCAAATTTATGAACCATATTACATGTGTCAGTCAAAGTAACTTACATTTTTGACTAAGCAGCAGCTGGTATTTTTAAGAATACATGAGGCAGAAATAAAATCCAAATCTTTTTATAAGCATGTGAAGGGCTTCAAGTTTATAAAATGTAACTTTGCCAAACATATGGTGTCAGGGAAGCAACAGAATGAGAAAGAGAAGACAAAGACACAACACGTAGAAGAAAAAGGGTAGGGAGGATAGAAATGTACCCCCCAGAGTTTTACTGCCCACATCAGCTCAGCAAAGATTAGGTAAGCAGTCCACTTCCCTAAAGGTCCTCTTTGAAGACCTTTTTGCCACCTCTCTGTCAAAGCATAAGCTATGTTCTTCCAGTTTCTGTGTCCTCAGTGTTTTCTATACTAAACAAAGAGATCCCTAGAAACTACAGTGATACATTTCACTTTAATACTGGGTAAGAAAGGGGAATCTAAAATGAAGGATCATCTAACAAAGACAAACACAATCCACCACAGAAAAGTCAACACAAATCGTCAGAAGAAATCACAGAATCTACTATTCTTTAAGAACTCCTAAAAGAATCACAAGACAGCCTTATCCGCCTTATGGCTGAGGAAACAGGTGGGCAAAAGCAACAGTGATTTTGCCAAGGTCTTAGAAGCATTAAGTGGCCCACATGAGACTTAAACCTAACTCTTCTGTCTCCAAAGCCAGTGCTCTTTCCAGAACCTGAGACTTAGAAAAAGGTTCCAACAATGTTTTGCCCCTCTCATTCTGCACCGTCTCACATTAAGAAAAAGCACTCCATATGCACAAGTGATCCTGCTCACTCCTCTCTTCTCCAGCAGATTGTTCCTGCTATCATTCCTACTTCTCATCTTCAATAGCACCTATCCCGACTACGCAAAAACATGCTCATCTCCCCTCTCTTCTTCCACTCCAACTACTTATTATTCTATATTTCTCTGCCTTTCATGGCTAAATTCCTTACTAAGCTGCTCCACAAGAGGTGCCTCCACTTCCTTTGCTCTCACTCTGCAGTCAGGTTTCTGACCTCACCATCCAAATCAAACTCTCCAAAGTTATGATTTATTTCTTAATTGCCAAATCTAATGGCCTTTTCTCACACCTCATTCTCTGCAGCAATCTTTCTCCTTGTGACGTTCTTCACCCTAGGTTTTTGTGACACTTTGCCGTCCTGGCTCTCCTCCTACCTCTGTGACTGCTCCTTCTCTATCTCCTTTGCTAGACCTTCATCAATATCACGCCTACTAGGGGGCAGCTAGGTGGCACAGTGAATAAAGCACTAGCCCTGGATTCAGGAGGACCTAAATTCAAAACTGGCCTCAGACACTTGACACTTACTAGCTATGTGACCTTGGGCAAGTCACTTAACCCTCATTGCCCCACCAAAAAAAAACAAACAAACATATCACACTTACTAACTCGTGACTCTCCAAAGACTGTCCTGGTCCCTCTTCTCCTTCTATACTTTTTCACTTGGTGATTTCATCAGCTCATGGTTTCAATTATCTTCTCTATGCAGATAACTCCCAGATCTACCTATCCAGCCCTAACCCCTTCCTCATTTTCCAGTCTCACCATCTCCAACTGCCTACTAGATATCTTCCTCCACAAAGTTCCCTGTACCAATAAAATCACAAGCCCAGTCCCTATCCCTATCCTATTAGCACAAAGATTCACATCATTTAGACATCTTTCCCCAATACCTCTTCCTTCACTTCAATTTCTGATATAAAGACAGTTCTTTCAAATCTTCTACATGTGTCTTTGGTCTGGGTCTGGGCCTATGATTTCATCGATTGATCAGGCATCCCAGGTGCCTCCTCTTCCCCAAGATCAGCTCTGTGAATTTTCCCTGCCTCTCCCCCAGGCCTGGAATGCTCTCCCCATTCATCTATGCCTCCTCTTTGCCTTGGCTTCCTTCAAATCCCAGCTAAAATCTCACCTGCTACTGGAAGCCTTTCCCAATCCCCCTTAAGTAATTCCTTTCTTCTGTTAATTATTTCCTACTTATCCTGCATATTGCTTGTTTGTCCATATTTGTTTGCATGTTGTCTCCCTCATTAGATCTTGAACTCCTTAAGCCCAAGAACTCTTTTGCCTTCCTTTATATTCCCAGTGCTTAGCACAGCATGTGGCACAAAGTAGGCACTTCGTAAATGCTTACTGAATGACTTTCCAAGTAGATAAATGGCAAAAGGACATGAACCAAGAGTTCTCAAATAAACTTAGGGCTATTAAAAACCTTATAAAAGAATGCTGCAAATCACTAGTTCCAGAAGGTTTTACCTCACACTCACTAAATTGGAGAATCCCCTTCTATTGATGTCCTTCGTAGATATTTTATATCCCTCTGGTTGAATATAAGCCTCCGGAGGCCAGGGGCTCAATGGATACCATAATGCCTTGCTCTTACTCACGGAAATGGCTCCGTGATTTCACTGTTGTGGACACTATTTCAAATAACGTAGACCCCAAGCTGTCCATTGCCTGCCCATTCTGTGACACTTTTGTCCATGTTCTCCCATAAACTTGCCACAAGGAATTCATCCAGCATCTCAGAGGCTTTCCTCTCAATCACTTTACAAAACCCGGAAACAGTTGTATTCTGGCCATCCAGCAGTTGTATTCTGCTCCTGACACATGGCCAGCCATCTTTTTATTTTATTCTATACTTCTGTGATGAATGAAAATATAATTAAATGAAAACAACATTTGCTAAACACTTACTATGTGCATAGCACAGAAAAGCCAGAAAGTCCCTGCTCCTAAGGAGCTTACATTCCCATGGGGGGGACCACTCACATGGGAGATTTCAATTGCCAGTACATGAAAAAGTCCCATGCTCCTACGGCACAGGGAGAAAACTGACAGCAACTTCTTTTCCTTGATGCAATTTCTACTGATCAAATCAGTGTCTAGTGCTGATAGTGACAAGGACGTGGATGACAAGAGCTGTGCCCATAGCACCTGCTGAAGCAGCTGCCCGGTTGCTTCCCCACAGGGATTGCTTCCCAGGATGCTGACTAGGGGGAACTGGGCCGGAATCACTTGACAATAATTGGTTCATTCAACACGACTTTCTGCCACGTTTTATACAATGAAAACAAAAGAACAAAATCCAAGTATAGCCATAATAAAACTATTTTTAGGCTAAAACCGACTGAGGATAGGCTGTGGGAAATTTCCGAAAGTCTGTTGTAACTATTGCATATATACACTCATCCATGCATGTGTACATAATTATGCTAGATTTATTCAATAACAAAATGTTAAAAAATGTTCCTTAGACCAATCATAAAAAAGTAGTAGGCGAACTTAGGGCTATTTCATATAGGCCAAACCAACTGGTTATTCCCCATAGGCTTTTTTTCCCTATCTATCAATAAAATTTGAAGGGGGCACCTAGGTGATACAGTAGATATAGCACCAGCTCTGGATTCAGGAGGACCTGAGTTTAAATCCAGCCTCAGACACATGACACTTACTAGCTGTGTGACCTTGGGCAAGTCACTTAACCCTCACTGCCCTGCCAAAAAAATACAAACAATAAAATTTGAAAAGAAATGTGTCTATGGCTTCTATAAGGCAAATAACTGACTCTCCTCTTTGAAAACATGAAAGAAGAAAATGTAAAGTGGAAGTTTATGACAACATTAGTCAGAGAGCCAGCCCAGGGGAGACAGAGCTATGTGGAAACAGTACCATCTTTGTAAAACAATGATGACTGCACAACCAAATTCATGAGGAGAGAAGAGATTCTTGCTGTACTTCATTTTACTACCCGGAGTTACACTAAAATAAAACAGCACTGGAAGCCTCACCAATTGAAGCCAGTTAAATTGACACAGGTGATAGAGCCCATCCGCTGACTACAGGAGGGTCTTTGATCAAACAAATAAAACAAGGAAGAAACTACATATATTACCAATATTGCCCCTGCTCCCATGTAAAATTCAAGATTTGAAACTAAGAGAGGCAGGTAGGTAGCGCAGTGGAGAAAGCACCAGCCCTGGATTCAGGAGGACCTGAGTTCAAATGCAGCCTTAGACACTTGACACTTACCAGTTGTGTGACCCTGGGTAAGTCACTTAACTCAAAAAAAAAAAAAAAAAGATTTAAAACTAAGAGATGGAGATTCCCAGGTCTGAAAGGAGGCTAAGTTGGCATAAACAGCGATGTAAAATTGTCCTTTAAAAATGACAAGAAATTATACAAGTACCTTAATATCAAAATTACAATCAAGTCTTCTAATTAGCACAATGAAGGCACTAGTGGAGTTGTCTTTCAGTGGTGGAGGTGCTATGGGTTCACAGGCATTTTCTGGTTTTGAGTTTATCAGAAATCCCTGAAACAAAGAAAGAGAGAGGTAATGAATTGTTTAATAAGTGTCCCTTCTATTCCAAAGGTACCAATAAGCCAAGGACATGTCCAATTGTTTTTTAAATAGAAATTGACAATTATAACACTTTAAATTTTGTTAAGTACTTTATGGGACTTCAAATGAACCTCAAAAAAGCTGAGGTGGGTATTACAAGTGTTATTATCCTCATTACAAATATGAGGAAACTTGATGCTTAGAAAGGTTAAATGACTTGCAAATCATCAATAAGGAGCAGAGAATGGCTTGGAACCAAGATTTTCATCACACCAGGTCCAACACTATCATAGATACTGTATTACACTGCCTCTCTTTTTACTTAATTAGCAATAAATACCTTTTTCTTGCACACTGGAAAAGACCATGAAAATAAGTTCACATGTATATGTTAATAGCTAATAAATTAGAATGTGTCTATTAGCAATTCTATCATTCAAAGAAAATTAGTGAGTTATATACAACAGAGTATTCCTTTTAAAATTACTGAAGAAAATGACACAGTAAAGTCAACCATCAGACTTAATATTCTCCTCTGGTATGAACCTCATAAAACCAACTAAATTGATGTGCTTCATTTACAAAAACAAAAATGTCTGTGGTGCCTGGGCTATTCAGTCCTTGCTAACAGCTAATGGGGTAATAATGGGGTAAAGTTTCAGAACTGCTGCTGAGTCATGAGGATGGAAATATTTGGGGAAGGGCACTAAATGGTGGGTGAGATAGTCGGAATTACAAAACCACAGTGCTGCTGTGAGTGCTCAGAGATCATACAGACACACATCTGAACGAGACCCTGCTCTACAGATGCCAATTACCTTTGCTGGGAAATGCCAGGAGTGAGGACCTCCTTGCCCACCCCACCACCTGCTCAGAAGCATCTTCCCCATTTCCAAACAGGCTGGTCACTGCATCTTACCCAACAGAGACCCTAAATTTGCTTCTTCGAAGCTTCCACCCACTACTCTTGCTTTTTCCTTCTGGGACCAAAAGAAACAAAACTCTTCCACGGGCCAGCTCTTCAAGTACCTGAAAATAAGCTCTTGAATTCCCCAACTTCGCTGTTTGCTCATCTCAGGCTAGACATCCCTGGTTCTTCAAACTGATCCACCTACAAACATATGTTGAGGCCCTTCACCATCCTGATTGCACTCTGCTGGGACCCTCCAGCTTATCAAAGAAATGTCCCTCCCAAACTGTGGTGCATAGGATTGAACACTGCTCTGGACACAGTCTGAGAAGAGCTCATAGCATCATGAGCTTTTCAATCCTGGATGCCAAACTGCTTTGAATGTAGTCTCAAATAACAAGATCCTGGTGGTTTTTTGGGTTGTTTGGGGATTTTTTTGTCTGTTGATGCCTGACATATTACCAACATCCTTTGAATTTGAAAATAACCTTTTCAATGGTAACCTCTACCCTTCCAGCTCTCTCTGTTTCACTCTTACTTAGCCATTCTTTATCCTCACCTTAAAGCTCTAGTCACTCCACCTCTTTCTGTAGTCTCTCCTTCCTTTGCAAATCTGACCATAATGCTTGACCAATTCACAGTATAAAACCCTTTACCCTTGAATCCCTTATACCTTGCCATGCCAGTTAGTAGGACAGAGGTTGTATTTGGTGGTTCAGAATCAGGTACAGGGTAAAGACAAATGCAGTATAACTAAAGCATTCTATAATTTGCAGCCAGGAAAGGTAAGTGGAAATCATTACTTAAACAGCTACGTATGGGTTTACTGCTTTTTAAGCTACAATAGCTCAGATCTGCCTTATTTATTTCTGTCTGTGCAGCCTCTCTGAATTTAAGGAATCTGCAATGATTTCTGACCAAGGATACACAGAAAATAAGGGTCACAGCCATATTCCTTCTAGCCAGTGACAGCAATATGAATTCCTTCAAGCTACTGTAAACTTCCTGTGTGTCAAAAAGCAATTTATTAAATTACCAAAGTATGCAAAACCTTTTTTATTATGCAGTGTGGTTATTGCTAGGATGCACTTATCAAATACCCTAGCTGAATTACCTAATATAGAAATGAAATACAAATTGAAAATACAATAAAACACACAACACTTAACCTTACAAGGAATAGGATCGATTTTTTTATTCCATGATTTGGACGATATGTGATGATTTGGCAGCATCTTGGGAACTCCAGAAAGCCACACTAAAGCTTATGAGATAGGAACCAGCAGCTGAAGGTAAGCGTGCAGGTGGTGTTTTGAACAAGTGCTGCTGGATGAAGGCGAGTGTTTCAGAGAATGAAGTGAACGGCTGATTGAGAAAGTGATGGCTGAACACAGGCTTTGGATTTCCAAGTCACCGTTTGAAACACAGGGAAGTCGGGCTCTTGGCTAGAAATGGGACGCATCTTAAAAAGGGGTGGTTAAAATATATCTGCTGGGGCCCTGGAATTCCGATGCAAAAAGGCTTACACCAAAAAGGACTGTAAAAAAGAAAGATGCCTACACATGTCTACTCAGCAAGAGAGAGCTGCCACAACATAGGAAAGAATGTACGTGAGTTGTCACTATCCGTCACCTGACCAAGTATTCCATTCTCAGATGCCCGTCAGTGATTCTATCTGGAGACCCCATAGGCATCTGCACTTTCACACGTCTAAAACAGAATTTATCTTTCCATAAACAACCCCATCCTTTCTCCTAATTTCCCAATTTTTGTCAAGGGTATTAACATTCTTCTTCATTATCCACCTTCACAAATCAGGAGTCACGCCCAACTCTTCACTCTCATCCATCCTCCCATAGGCCATCAATCAGAAATCTCGTGGCCCCAAATCACCTTATGCCTTCACCGCCCTCTCCACACATACCACAGATGCCCTCATTTGTCATCACCTCTAGCCTACAACATTCCAAAGCGTTTTAAATTGTTCTTCCCACATTCTTCCCTCCCCCTCCAATCTCTGCAAATCTGGTTTAGGTCTGACCACTGTATTACTCTTCTCAGGAATTTGCAGTGACATTAAGTGGTAAAAACTAAAGACTTTGAACAAACACTCTTCTTGCCTCCTCCTGATCTCTCTCAGGTGACCTCTGCTTTCATTCCTGTCTCTCATGAAGAGGGGACCTTCTCTAGGGGGCAGGTAGATGGCGCAGTGGATAGTGGCACCAGCCCTGGATTCAGAAGGATCCGAGTTCAAATCCAACCTCAGACACGTGACACTTACTAGCTGTGTGACCCTGAGCAAGTCATTTAACCCTCATTGCCCTGCCAAAAAAGGTGGGGGGGGGGGTGGGGGGGGCAGCTAGGTGGCACAGTGGATAGAGTACTGGCCCTGGATTCAGGAGGACCTGAGTTCAAATGTGACCTCAGACACTTGGCACTTACTACTAGCTGTGTGACCCTGGACAAGTCACTTAACCCCAATTGCCTCACCCCCCCCCAAAAAAGGGGTACCTTCTCCTTACCAAGGCATCCTTGATTTCATCTCTTCCCTTCTTCTCCATCAGATTCTCCTTAATCTTAAATCTGGCCCTGTCTAGTGTTTACAATCATCAATTTGTTTACAAAGACAGGTCTCTTCCATCATTAAAAAACTCTGGCTTGAACCAACTATCCTTAGCCTTTCCATTCCTCAGATAAACACTTTGATAAAATAGTATACAATCCATGCTTCCAGTTTCTTTCTTTGTTGTTGTGATTGTTCAGTTGTTTCTGTTGTATCTGATTCTCCGTCACCCCATTTGGGGTTTTCTTGTTAAAGATACTGGAATGTGGTTTTACCATTTCCTTCTCCAGCTCATTTTACAGATGAGAAAACTGAGGCACAAGGTTAAGTGACTTGCTCAGGGCCACACAGCTAGTGTCTGAGGCTGGATTTGACTTCATCTTCCTGAGTCCAGGTCCAGCCCTCTATCCACTTAGCCACCTAACTGTCCAAGCCTTCAGCAATCTGGATTCCAGCACTGTCACAAATGATCTTTTAGCCGACAAATCTAATGGCATTTTTCTCAATCCAACTGCTTCCTAACCTTTATGACAACATCTGACATACCCTTTGACACCATCCATCACCCTCCTATCCAGGAGATCTGGCTTAGCTGAGTCTCATGCCAAACTTTCTCTATACTTGTTTTGGTGCCCAGGGCTTTTCATTCTCTTATGGGGTGATACTGCATGCAAGATTCAATGATACTTCTTTATACTGTAAAATCTCACTATCCTTGGTTACCACATCTTTCTAATTCACTAGGAAATCAAGTGAATGATAAAAGCATTTTCTGTTCTTTTTGTCATCTACTTGAAGACACTTCTATTGAGAAGCACAGAATGAATGAATGACTTGCTCAGGGTGACCCACCTAGAAGGTATCTGAGAGCAGGATTCAAACCTGAGTCTTCTGGATTCTAACTATAGCATCCTGAGTATTTACATGATGCTTCAGTGGGCATTATAATCCACTTCAAACTTTTAAGAAGTGACCTCTTTCCTTTGATGGTCCTACTGATTTATTAAAGTACTTCAGAGAGACTTCTGACTTGAATTTCCAGTTCTCAAACTGGGCATTGTGAAAATGTGCCTAGAGTCCAGAGGAAAATAAAATAGGAAAGTCACATGGCCAGATCCCCACTTTATGAAAACTATTTTGGCAGCTGTATGCAGGATGGACTGGAATAAGATGAGACTTGAGGTAATGAAACCAATTAAAAGATTGTTACAATAATCTAGGTAAGAGGTAAAGAAAACTTGAACCAAGGTGGGACCTGAGTAAGTAGAGAGGAGGGATTAGATGTGGGAGATGTCATGAAGGTAGAAATGTCAAGATTTGGCAAATAAGTGGATGCATGGAGTAAGAGTATAAGAAGCAGGATAATGTAGCAGTTAAAAATTTGGGAGATTTGAGATATCTTTTCCTGAAAGAACCTTGAAATGAAACTGCCAGGGACATAACAGCCAAAATTCAGAATTTTCAGGTCAAAGAAATTCAAATATCAAGAAGCTACAGTCAGGATTACCCACTAACTGTGGGACTGTGGGCAAATTGCTCAGCTCCTAAAAACCTTAGGGTCTATCTGTTAATAGATGTTAGCATGTACAAGGCAAGTCAAATCACTACCACCATCTCCTTGACTACCATCTCTCCTGAGACCCTAATGGAAACAGCCCAGGACTCTGAACCCAAAAGCTTTGAGAACAGTAGTGTCCCCTAAACTAAGGCTTCTTAAATTTTTTCCACTTGTGACCCCTTCCCCCCCCCCGAAATTTTTATGCAACCCAAGTATATGAAATTGGTATACATAAACTTTTACTGTTGCCAAATTTTTCACAAACCCCACATTCAGTTAGTTACACAACCTTATATGGGGTCACAACCCACAGTTTAAGAAGCTAGGCCCAGGGCAGCTAGATGGTACAGTAGATAAACCACTGGCCCTAGATTCAAGAGGACCCGAGTTCAAATCTGACCTCAGATACTTGATACTTGCTAGCTGTGTGACCCTGGGAAAGTCACTTAACCCTCACTGCCGGAGGAGGAGAAGAAGAAGGAGAAGAAGAAGGAGGAGCAAGAAGGAAGAAGGAAGAAGGAAAAAGAAGGAAGAAGAAAGAAAGAAGCAGCAGCAGCTAGGCCCTAAACCACCATAAACCACCAGACCTACTTCCAGTCCCACCCTCATAGCCATCATGAGGGAAAGCAAGCCTTAAAGGGCCAGCCATCCCCAACAATAGCCAAGCAAATGCCATACACACAGCAGTAAGGCCTGACTAGCTGGCAAAGCAACATACCCTGAGAGAGAAACAAGATGTAGCATGTTTGAGGAAAAGTCAAACTACCATCACCATATTGGCTACCCATCTCTCCTCTGATTAATGGAGATAGCCCAGGATCTATTTGAACAGCAATGTTTCCAGCCCACCATGCTTGGATGACAGGCACCCTGGTACAAGTGTTGGTAGAGCTGCGAATTAGTTTGATAATGTTTAAAAAGCAATTTGGAATCCTAAAAATAAAATGACTAAAATGTCCATGCCTTTTGACCCAGAAATTCTGCTCTTCGGCTTACACTTAAAGTTGGCCATTGACAAGAAAAGTACCATACTCATCAAAATATTTATAGCAGTACTTTAAAAAAAAATTATTGTTTATTATGTGCCTACAAAGACCTTTTTTTTGGGGGGGGGGCAGGGCAATTGGGGTTAAGCGACTTGCCCAGGGTCACACAGCTAGTAAATGTTAAGTGTCTGAGGTCGGATTTGAACTCAGGTCCTCCTGAATCCAGGGCCAGTGCTCTATCCACTGCACCACCTAGCTGCCCCTATAGCAGCACTTTTTCTGAAAGCAAAGAATTGGGGGCAAAGTAGATGTCCATCAACTGAGGAATGGCTAAACAAATTATGGCATGTGAATGAAATGAAGCATCAATGTACTATAAGAAATGATGGATACAAAGAGAGGAACAGAGAAAGATCTATATGAATTGACGCAAAGTGAAGCAATCAAAAACAAAGGGACTTAGCCATAGCTCAAAGTGAAGTAGATTCCTGGTTGCAACAAAAAGACTTATTAGATTTAGGGCCAAGTCAGTCATGCTAAGGAGCATTATGGGCTATTACCTTTTTTTCTGTTTAAATTTATTTTACAATGCTCAAAAGAAAAATGTGGTTTCATGATTTTGATTCACTATTTTTAATTGCAAATATTTGCTATGCAACGAGTTAAATCAAGTTGTGTATGTATCATCAATCACTGATACGGCAGACTGGTACAATGAAAAGACTGCTAGATTTTTAAGTCAGGTGATCAAGCTTCAAATGCAACCTTAGGCACGAAGCACTAACTGTGGGACTGTGGGCAAAGTGCTCAGCTCCTCAAAACCCTAGGGTCTATCTGTAAAACTGAGATATCAATACCTGCAACCTGCACTATGCATTTCACAATTCTGTTTGAAAGAAAAGTACTACATGCCACGTAAATATAAATTATTATTATTAGAGAGAAATGCACTCAAGATTTCCAAATTCTGGCATTAAAAATGAATTACTGAAACATAACCTCTTTACATAAACTGAGGACAATCTATAATGGATATCAAAAATTGAGGTTTGACTGGTCAAAGTGTTATAAAACATTTAGGGAATCATATATCCATACTTTTAGATACTCTAAATAGCATCAACAAAATATACTAGAATAAAATAATGACATTAATAGTTTTATTCTAAATACTATTTCTTACCTTTAAGCCTTCAGTTGGAAGTCTATAACCAAATCTTGCTGGAAGGTCATCAAATGTCTGCGATACATTTTCAAAATTATACTAAATGTAAAATTAAAAAGGTCAAGTTAGATTCACATTATGCAACAGAATGAAAGCAATACATTTATATTTATATTCAATCAATTCTACTGCTACCTCATCTATGTTTATACATATACAGAAAATCCTTGTAAGTTCTTGCCTACAAATGTATTTTCATATAAAATACGGCAAGAAATATGCCTAAGGCCTATACTACGTGAATGAGCGGTATGCATTCTCCCATCGCCAATGCAGATCACAAGCCCTCTTACCACCTTGGCTCATATTCTTGAGGTTTTTTGAGCTTCCCTCAAATTTAAGTAGGCTAGTCAATGAAGATATTAAGAGGTCGATACCCAAACTCTTAACAACTTAGTAGGACCTTCTGGAACTTGCACCATAAGGCACAAAAGGACCACAGGGGAGAATTTTCATTTAAAATTAATGAATTATTTTTAGTGACCTATAATTTGTTGCAAAATTTTCACTAAATTCTAAATGATTTCACATACACACAGATAAAGGATTTCAAATGGGATGATTTCTTCTCAAACAATTAGCATAACAGACAGGCAACTTTTATGGGAACTAATTTACACACAAATTACTCCTCAGAAGACATCCATTTGATTTTCTTCGTGTCAAGATTACTGGAAACAGACTACATTTTCTGACCCCAATCAATACTTTTATAACTATACTTCCTGATGAAAAGAGTTTCAAATACATTTTTGAAAGCAAAAGAAGTTTGCTTCAATATATCTCCATATTTGTTTTCAAACGTCTCTAAAGCTTCAAATTTCTTTTAAGGCTCAATAAAGAAAAATGAAATACTAGGCAGAACCCAGCAAAAAAGTATACATATCTGCTCAAATAAGATCTTATATTTCTAAGACAGTATTTGAACAGCACACTCATATACTCCATGACAAGTCTTTCATGCTAGAACAAACAATAGCAATACTATTTCTTTATTTCATTACTCTGCTCATATTTTGTTTTATGACCTTAGGCAAGTCATTTAACCTATTTAAGCTTCAGTTTCTTTACCTGAAAAATGAGGGAGTTGAACAAAATAATCTTTAAGATCCCTTCTGGTTCTGATTTTCTTTGATTCTATGGTTTTTAGATTTTTACCTGAAGAATGATCTAATGTTTCAAATAGAGAAAGGGGAGAATTTTTTTTTAAAGAAGACCTGCTAACAGGAAATTAATTGTACCAATTACATATGTAAGAATGGATCATGAGATTTAGAACTAGAAGAGACCTCAGAGATTCATCGTACAAATAAGGAAACTGAGGCCCAATGATGTTAAATAGCTCCCAAAGTTTACAGTGTTAGCACACCTCATAAAAAAGGAATTAATGAGTCAAATCCATAGTATCATCTCCATGCCTACAATTTCTCAACCAGTTGAAATAACATTCTATTAGTGTTAGTCCAGGGCAGGAAGAAGAGTCCAACTTTGGGCTCTCGTGCCATGAAAGGGTACAGTCCATACTTCAGATAGAATCAAAAGCACCTGGAAACTGATTCAATATGTAAGGTGAAGGAGATCAAGGCATTGTTAGTGCCAAGATTTTGAACTTAGGTGACTGAAAATTTTATCTCTTTTACAGAAATCAGCATATGGGAAAGAGTTTGGCCATGAACAGGAGGGGATAATGATAATAACAGCTTCAGAGGATGGGAGGGTCAAAAGAAAGGATTTTGAGGATGGGGTAGTCCTGGACATGTTTGTAAAAAGCTGGGAGGGAATTAGTCACAGAGGTGTAAAGATTATCAAGAAGCCCCAAGAAAACAAAGTGAAACCCTAGAGTAAGAATCAACAAAAATGTATTGTGCACCTACTATGTGTTAGATGTTAGAAATACAAAGAAAAATAAAGGTCTTTGCCCTTGAGGAACTTAGATTCGGATTCTTTTGGATAGAGAATAGTGAAGAGTTGGGAATGTGGGAGTAAGTGGCACATTTCACGGAGTCATAGAATTGGAAGGAACTTCCGACATCATCTGGGCATAGTAAGGAAACACCACAGCAATAAGACATAAGTACTGACAGCCCTGGTTCAAGGCAGCCCAGGCCCTTGAGGACCCGTAGTCTAGGCGCTATGGAAGAGGACCCGTGCCGTATGTAGGCAGCTTCCAGGTACAAAGTCCCAGTATCCCCATAGCCTCCCATAGACTAAAACTGGCCATTTTAAAAGGCTCCTCCTATAATACCAAGGGATACCCAAAGTTCTAGTCTGGCAGGTACTAAACATATATATACCTGTAGCTTAAGGCGAGAGGAGGACCCACACTAATGTATGCTGCCTACCACAAAGCATCTCTAGCTCAGTCTCACACCATGAAAAAAATCCAAGACCTTCAGCCCTCATTTAGAATGTGCATTTGCATAAATAAGGTCAAACAGAACCATACAGGTCAGCTTCTTGCTAGGCCTAAATAAAGGTTCCTGGTCATTCCATCACACTTCAAATTCTTAGCTCAGTTTTATTAAGCAATACATAATCAATAAAACTGTAACTTCTTTGTGACATTAATAGTTCAAAGAAATGAGGCTAGGAAAAGTTTAAGTGTGTTTCAAGTACAAGTACAAGAAGCAATCTTAAAACTGGTCCAAACAGTTGTTATTTCTAAGAAAGTGACTAAAATCACTATAACCATTTGATCCACACAAGACAGGTATTCCAAGGAGGTCAAGGATAAAAACAAAGGTCTCATATAGATCAAAATATTTATAGCAACACTTTTTTTTTTTTGCGGAGCAATGGGGGTTAAGTGACTTGCCCAGGGGTCACACAGCTAGTAAGTGTCAAGTGTCTGAGGCTGGATTTGAACTCAGGTACTCCTGAATCCAGGCCCGGTGCTTTATCCACTGCGCCACCTAGCCGCCCCATAGCAACACTTTTAGTAGTAGTAAAGCCCTAAAAAAAAGTAGATTCCTGTCAGCTTGGGCATGGGCTAAATGAATTGTCATACACTGATGTAACGGATTATTGCAGCACTATAAGAAATGATCAATATGATATATGATATCAATATAGAGAAATACAGTAAGATGTATAGGAACTGATGCAAAGTGAAGGAGAACCTTTACAACACACATAATGACTATAACAATGGAAATAGAAATAAGACAACAATTGAAACTGAATAGCTATAACATTATAAAGAGCAGCTTGGACTCCAAAAAGAGATCTAAGACTACATTCCCTCTTCTTTGCAGAGGCGAGGGACTCTGAATGCGAACACCGCATGTGAGGACAGGTCTGGCTGATGTGCTAAATTAATTCTGCTGAATTTTTTTTTATTCTCTTGTAAGGGACACCCCTGTGAGTAATGAAGGAGGAGCAATATTATTGAATATATGTGACTGAGAAACAAAAACTATCAATTAAAATGTTTTAAAAAATAAAACTATCTTAAGGTCTGAGCAGCAGTCCCAGTTACTGATGGTAACTTCCCAGACCATTTTCACAGCTTCACAGAACTGATAAAAGCAACAGAACTACAAAATGCCTGCATAGTCTCAATCGCTCTTATTTAAATTTGTGTCAATCTTTTCAGTAAAGATTACTCCTGCCTGAATCACAAAACATTTGTGTCAAGATAGTTTCAAGCCATTAGGAAAATCATAAAGCTCTAACAGTTGCACACACACAGACAACCACCTTGGATGATGTGTTTTGTTAAATTTTTCTTCCACATATTTCAGACACATTAATTTGTTTCAGTTGTACTTACCGCTAAAATGTCCGCCTCTACAGGTAACAGATTAAAGAATGCAAAGAGTTGGACAGTCAAAATAGTATATATCTGCGTTGCTGACAACATTAACATCCCTATGGATAACAGCATCTTAATCACCTAAAAAATAAACACATAAAAATAATGAGTGGGCCCCCCAAAAATACTGTTTTCCTAATGTAGAATTCACAATATTCCACTGATCCTGTCAATCTAGCATGTATCTACTCAACAGCTATACAGTCGTTAATAATCAAATATTTATTTTTCAGACATTGTTTCATGACATTAATAGCACAGGCTCTTTATTCAATGGAATATACACATACATATATAAGCTTCTCTATATAAATTCTTTTTTGTTTGTTTGTTTGTTTGTTTTTTGGTGAGGCAGTTGGGATTAAGTGACTTGCCCTGGGTCACACAGCTAGTGTGTAATTTAAGATTCTAAATGTGGATTCTAATGTGTTCCCCCAGTTTGGGGGAAACTGACTAAAAATCACTGATAAAACGAGTTTAGGTTTTTAAGGGTTTATTGGAAAATAGAAAGAAAAAGATTGAGAACAGAATTCTAACAGCCTGGCATTCCTATCTTTCCTCAAATTTCCTGTGAAGTCCTCTGCCGCCACCACCATCAAGTCCGGAAGCCAAAAAGGCCAGCGCTCTCTGCGCAGGCTCCCTTTCCTCCTTCCTGTCTCCTCCCAGACCATAGGAGGCTCCTCCAGTTGACTGGCTGGTAGACTTGATAGACAGCACCCATGAGCAAGCGTCATTTCCTGACGCCAAGGAAAAGCCACAATGCCTCTGAGGCATTTTCCTCATGGTGGAGCTCTCCACAGCAAGTCTCCAGTAGGTGGCGTCATTCCAATCATTACACTAATAAGTGTCAAGTGTCTCAGGCTGGATTTGAACTCAGGTCCTCCTGAATCCAGGGCCAGTGCTCTATCCACTGCGCCATCTAGCTGCCCCCTTTATAAATTCTTAAACTTCCAACAAATCCTTATTTATTAAAAATATGATTAATGTTTCCAGTCAAGCCCATATGTTAAAAAGCTTTTTATTGTTAATAACTAATTAGTAAAAACATGTATATGATAAAAAGTTTATAAAGCATTTTTATATGTACAACTATTATTATCCCCACTTTACAGGTGCAATTCAATCCAAGTTGACAAATACATATAAACACCTATTAAGGCATGTACAAAGTACATATGCTGGGAACCTGATATACAAAGAACAAAAACAGTACTTGCCCTCAAGGAGCTTACAATCTCCTAGGGATACAACACATATAGACGTATGTAAATACAAAGTAAATTCAGGAGGGAAAAAGTAAAACAACTTTTGGGGAGGAAGGGGCCATGGGATTTTATATAACCAGTTGTGTCATTTGAAATATTGGGGAGGGGGCAGCTAGATGGCGCAGTGGTTAAGGCACTGGCCCTGGATTCAGGAGTGCCTGAGTTCAAATCCGGCCTCAGACACTTGGCACTTACTAGCTGTGTGACCCTGGGCAAGTCACTTAACCCCCATTGCCTGCAAAAAAAAAAAAAGAAAGAAAGAAATATTGGGGAGACTAGCCTTTTTATGCCTATATTATTGGGGAACTTGGCAGAGATATTCTAACAAATATGTAGTGCTACTTACAAATTAAAGGCCATTGCACCAGTTTGGGCAGCAATCATTTATTGTTAATTAAGATCATAAATTACTAAAGTATTAACACGTGTCTGACTAACCTCCCCATTAGTTATAGGCCTAAGCAATTACAAACCCAGCATGGAGTCCCAAAGAGAAGAGAAAGCATAGCTAGTTCACACAGGTCTCAGGCGCAAGAGAGGGGAGGGTGCTGCCTTGGCTCCAAGTAGAGTTCAGAAGCTCTACATTACCTAGAGAGAGAGAGCTCAGCCTTCCTCAGCTAGTGTCCACCCAGAATATCATTCATCTTGTAATCTCTGTCTCTTTTCCTCTTTTGATAGAGGTGGCTCTTACACACTAATCAAAACTAACTGTCCAGAATCATTCAATTCCATTGGTTGACGTGACCTGAGGGTGGCCCATATTAAAATGTACTGTGCAGAAGTCAGGGCCTTGTGCAAAGACAAACCCTCAGAGGGCAAAGGTGCTCTTGAAAAGGTGTGGTTTTAATCTCTATAGAGGTAAATCAATCACCATTTCTATTGATCCACCCAGGGGCTCCTGGGCTTGGTCCCAAAAGAAATCAGCTAAAGTTTCTGAGCTAAGCCTTGGGGGGAAGGGTGGGGTCCCTGTGTCCCCAAAAAGTCCATAATTGATAACTTTTCTCACACAGTGATACATGAGCTAGAGGTTCTAACCGTCAGAAGGTGGGGAGGAAGTGCAATCCAGGCATGATTATTCCAAGCAGAGTCATTTGTATTTTATCCTAGAAACAAAAGGAAGCCATGTTTAACTTTTGAGTAGATTAGTGACAAAGTAAAACCTACATCTTTGCAATATTAATATAGCAGCCAATAGGAAATCTGGTAACAAGATGATAAGAAGTCACTAGCTAGTGATAACTGCAATTTACTGAGAACTGACTGATCCCCACATACTCCCCATTCCCAGGCCAATGAATTACCTGGGGCTGACCAACCTTTGTCAAATCCAGACTCTTGATTGATTCATGGATCTCCCCCAAACAAACTATCCTCTCCCAAAGATTCCCCACCTTACTTATCTTCTATACTGAATTCAGGGGCAGTCTCATAGTTCCCTTTGTTCTGTTACTCCATATAAACCCCATCCTCAGTGCCCATCTTTGGGGATTCCTAGCATTCTTGTTGTGTGATACTCGAGTTATAGCTCCTTTACCCTGATTAAAGACCTTATTTCTCCTATATTAATTGTTACATTAATTTTCAGGTTAACAATAGCATGTGCATAGCGCTTTAAGGATAGCAACATGCTTCAGAAATATCTCATTTGAGTTAAATACACCTGAGCAAATGATGAATTGTGCTTACAAGAGGCAAGTGTCCTTTCAACTAACATCTTCTAAGGTCACAGAGAAAGTTAAATAAGACAAACACAAGAAAAACAGAGGTGAGGCTGTGTGTCTGTCTGTCTGTCTGTTTGGGTGTTTTTGCTTTGTTGGTATTAAGAAATGAAAGAAAAAGTGGAAGGAAAGGAATATACTAGGGAAGAAAGTGGTAGAGAGGAGCTTAAAATTTCACATAAATGCAACCCATGAGAAGATGATACAAAAACAGAATCAGGAGTGGGAAAACAGGCTTCTCACTACCTAACTCATATATGAAACAGATAAAATTCAGTTGAAGTTGAATACACACACTTACTTACTGCAGAAACAAAAGGGAAATGGACAAGATATGGGGAAGGAGAGACGTAAGAGGGAGAAAAGTCCCTAGATGTCATCTTTAGGAGGATTCTGAGGAGAAAGCTGCACAAGCAGCAGCACAGGAAAACATCTGTATCCAATAGCTGTTAAATGTAATATCCCACATTTATAGGAAATTAAAACAAATAATAAATAAAATAAAATAAACAAAATAACAAATGGATAAATGCTCAAAGGCTATGGGACAGTTCCCCAAAGAACTGCAAACTATTAGCCATAGGAAAAACTGATGCAAAACACAAAAGAGAACCCTAAGGTTCCCCCTCAGACCCAGCAAATGACTAAAAACTTACAAAAGATAGCAATGGTTTTCAATGCTGGAAGGATCATGAAAAGTTTGTTGTTCCATTGTTTCAGTCCTGTCCAACTCTTTTCTGTGACTCGTTTTAGGGTTTTCTCGGCAAAGATACTGAAGTGGTTTGCCATTTCCTTCTCAAGCTCATTTTACAGATGAGAAAACTAAGGCAAATAGGGTTAAAAGTGACTTGCCCAGGGTCACCCAGCTAGTAGTGTCTGAGGCTAGATTTGAACTGCAGAAGATGAGTCTTCCTGACTTCAGGTCAGCCACTTTTATCCACTATTCCATCTAAGTGTTATAGGAAAAATAGGGTGGGGGTTTTAGGATAGGGGTTGGGGTACGGGTCCTCAGGAATTCCTCTTTAAAGAATTACACCCTCTTGCACACAAATCCAATAGAATAAGATAATAGTTTATTTAGGGGCTAGGGAAGGGAAACCAAGAGAGAAATCCTTGGACTTCTCATGGGGAGAAAGGCATGGCACAGAGCATGGCTCTGAGATACCAATCTCCTCGAGCAGGAGATAGGCAGATACTTCTATAGAGGACTGATGGAAGTGATCATCAGACTGTGGAAAGTTCCCTTATTGGGGGAGGACCACCCCCCACTGGTGGTGGCTGGGAGGGGGGGGGGGAGTTGGGTGAAGGGTGGCTTCAGATCTCTTAAGCGATCTTTCTCCTCCTCCCACCACAAAGGCAGCAGCCACACCTAATCTTATCTCCCCAGGGGTAGGGGAGACTGGAATGAAGGGTGATGGTCCTGGAGCTAGCTTAGTCCCGACCCGGTTCCACTTGGTTCCACTTTTCTCTTTAGGTGTGTGTCTGTCCTTTGGTTTAATTTCTCAAGGAGAAGGTTCTTTGATGTACACTAGACCCATAACATAAATGTCTGATCATGGAAAGAGGCACATTAATACACTGTAGAGCCGGTGAATTACCTGAGATTTTTATGGAATTTCTAAAAATAACATAAAGTAATTTATGAATTATTGCCTGACTCCTAACAGAATATACTATCTCTAGCTCCTATTAATGTGTGTATTATCTTCATGAACTAAGTGCCTGTTCTCTCAATACTTTTCACTACAAGTCAGATAGATAACAGGTAAAACATTTAAAAAATAGTTTTGGAAAAATAAAACCCCAATTTTTTTTTCTGGGCAATTGGGGTTAAGTGACTTGCCCAGGGTCACACAGCTAGTAAGTGTCAAGTGTCTGAGGTTGGATTTGAACTCAGGTCCTCCCGAATCCAAGGCCAGTGCTTTATCCACTGCTCCACCTAGCTGCCCCCAAACCCAAATATTTTTATAAGCTAATCTAAGAAATAGTCACTTGAGGAACTGATCTTTACAAATATGCATGTATGTATTTGGCTGATAATTAATTTCTTCTTAATGTTTGCAGCTATGAGGGGAAAACTGATAAAAATCAAGTTTATATTTTATGACAATGTGACAATAAGTATATATTAGGACATTATGGAGATACTTAATTCAAGGAATCAAATATGCTGAATGTTTTCTAGCTTCTCATCTGCTTCAACAAATAATATATAAATGTGGTATTCAAGGAGTTCAAGAGGCAATTTCTGGGTAATAAATCATTTTATTAATAATGCTAGCATATTTTTGTTGTTGTTTTTGTGGGGCAATGGGTCTTAAGTGACTCGCCCAAGGTCACACAGCTAGTAAGTGTCAAGTGTCTGAGGCCGGATTTGAACTCAGGAACTCCTGAATCCAGGGCCGGTGCTTTATCCACTGCGCCACCTAGCCGCCCCAGCATATTTTTAATAAAAGGGCCAGTGACATTCTTGAATGCCAAAGACCTTTCATGGAATCCACTCAATGCTTATACTGAAAGCCTTGAAAAGGTGGTGTTCCTGAGGGTGGCAATCTACTGACTGGTTAACAAGTAAAGAGAAAGAAGGAATATCATAATGAAATGGACTTTTTCTAATGAGGGCTAGGGGCTAGGCACTAGGCTTTGATTATCTTATAGACTTCCCAATCACCCTCAGACTTGGGTAATTGAATCAAAGATTTCACCTCCACCCAGACAAGTAGAACACACTAGGGATTTCCCACCTGGGTGGGGTCTGAACAAGACTGTTAAGAAACTTAATCTGAGAGAGAGAGAGAGAGAGAGAGAGAGAGAGAGAGAGAGAGAGAGAGAGAGAGAGAGAGAGAGAATCCAGTTTCATTATCAACAATGTCCTTCAGAGACTGAAAAAATCCTGGTCCTAATTCAATAACTGATTAATATGAGAGAGAAATAATCATTTCTCTCACAAAGAAACAGCTTACATTTCTTATAAAATATTCTTCTAATTATTTCCTTCACATACTAATTCAGATTTAAATTAAGAACTAAAAGGGTTTCATCTCCAAATTTTATTTTTAATTTTTTATTAATATTTTTCACAACCCTCACCCATAATACTACTAATCTTATTAAGAAATATTATAAAACTAATAAAACAGAAGTTACATCAGTTCAGTCAATCAATAAATATTTATTAGTGCCTACAAAATGCCAGGCACTATGTAAACACTTGGGAATACAAAAGAAGGCAAAAGGCAATCAGTCTAAAGAGGAAGACAACTACAGACAAATATGTACAAACAAGCTATAAACGCGATAAATAGGAAATAATCAAAAGAAGGAAAAAACTAGAACCGAGAAATACTGGAAAACGTTGTCAGTACTAGCTGGAATTTGAAAGGAAGCCAGGAAAGCCAGCAGGAAGAGATGAAGAAGAACATTGCAGGCATGAGCAACGGAGAGAGTCTTGTTTGGGAAACAGTCAAGGATCCAGGGTCACCAGATCAAAGAGAATGTGTCAGGGAGTAACATGGAAGAAAACTGGAAAGGTAATAGGGAGTCGGGTTCTGAAGGGCTTTGAATGCCAAACATAACATTTTACAGTTGATCCTAGAGGCAACAGGAAGCCACTGGAGCTATTGTGGGGTGTGGATGACTTAGACTTTAAGTGGCTAATGGGATTGAGCAGAGATTTGAGGCAGGTAGACCCCCACCCCAAGCAGGCTATTTGCAATAGTCCTAGCATGAGCTAAGGAGGGCCTGTACTAGAGTGATGGGAATGTCAGAGGCAAGAAGGGCATGTATTCAAGAGATTTTATGAAGGTGAAATAGACAGGCCTTGGAATAAATTGGAGGCAATGGATATGAAGGGTGAAAGAAAATAAGAAGTTGAGGATGACACCTATTTTCCAAGGCTGGGAGACTGGAAGGACAGTGGTGCTCTTGACAATGATAGGGAAGTTTGCACAGGGGGAAAGTTATGGGGGGGAAATGATGAGTTCAGTTTTGGACATGTTGAATTTAAGATGTCTGCTTAGCCATATATTTCGAAATGTCTGAGAGACAGTTGGAGATGGTGATCAGCATAGAGATTAGGCTGGAGAGGTAGATTTGAGAATGGCAAAGAGATGGTAAGTCCACGGAAGCTGTATAGAGAGAGAAGAGAAGGCGGCCCAGAATAGAACCCTGAGAGACACCTACAGTTAGAGGGTATGATCTTGATGAGGATCCAGCAAAGGAACAATAGATAGGTAAGAAAACTAGGTAAGAGTAGTGTTCTGAAAACCTAAAGACACCTAAAGTGTCAGGGGCTTCAGAGAAATCGACAAGAATATGGACTGAGAAAGAGCCATTGGATTTGGCAATTAGGAGATCACTGGTAACTTTGGAGTGGGTAGTTTCAGTGGAACGAGGTCAGCAACCAGATTGTAAGAGATTAAGACAGTTGAGAAGAGACAAAGTGGGGACACCTATTATAAATGGTCTTTTTGAGGAGTTTAACTACAAAGAACAGAAGAGATATAGGATAATAGTTGACAGGGATGGAAGGAACAAGTGAGGTATCTGGGTTTTGGGGGGTGGAGGAATCACTGGCATATTTTTAAGCGGTAGAGAAGCAGCCAACAGACAGACAGATTGAGAAAAGTGTGCGAGTAGGGATGATTAAAGAAGGCAAACTGCTGGAGGAGACCAGATGGAATGGAATCACTTGTGCAGGTGGAGGGAAGAGCTGCCTTAACAAAGAATAGGGCTAGCTCTTCTTGTGAGACAGGTGAAGGAGGAAGTAGTGGAAAGAATAAATGACACAAGGCATCTTACTGACAGGAGATAAGGAAGAGGGGAGAAGATGGAACTCATGGCAAATGGTGTCAATTTTTTTTGTAAAATATGAGCTGAGAGGATATGGGAAGGAGCCGTGGGAGGTTTTCAGTCAATCAACAAACATTTTTTAGGCACCTATTATGTACCAAACACTGTGACACTGTGCTAAGCACTTGAGAAACAAAAAATTCCCTGCTCACAATCCAATAGGGGAAGACAGTACATTTTTTAAAACTGGGGGGGGGGGGGGAATGGGAAGAGTACCCAGCACTGGATGGGGGGAGGGCATAATAAAGTCCTGCAGGATGAGGCGTCTGCTCTGGGTCCCCTCCTTAAATAGAAGATCTGGGAGCTCTCCTCCACCCTTTCCAATAAAAGGGAGGAAAGGGGCCCAAGGAGGCAGGAATACTGAGAAGGTGCGAGTTTCAGAGCTGATTTTTCAAGATGAATTTATGGAGACAATGATAAAAGCCAGGTGAGCAGCCAGGGGGAACAGGATGAGGTTCGAGGAGAGATGAAAAGGTTTGTAAAAGCCACTGGGAGGGGGCAGCTAGGTGGCGCAGTGGATAAAGCACCGGCCCTGGAGTCAGGAGGACCTGAGTTCAAATCCGGCCTCAGACACTTAACACTTACTAGCTGTGTGACCCTGGACAAGTCACTTAACCCCAATTGCCTCACTAAAAAAAAAATTTTTTTTAATTAAAAAAAAAAAAAAGGCCACTGGGAGAGTAGGATGGTGAGTTTTGAAAAGGGAAGTGAAGAACTGCCTAGCAGCCAAGATGACTCAGTTTAGGCTGTGTAACATACATTTGTACTGGACTCAGAACGGCTACATGATTTTCTCCAACTGTGTTTGGCAGTATTGCGTAGGGGCAAAGGCATCGGATGATGAGAGTGATTCAAGGATGAAGTTTAGCTTCAGGGAATATAAGGAGGCTAGGGACTCAAGAGAAGACATATAACATATAACTGCTTCACCAGAGTGTCAATATGGAGAATGGGAAGTTCGGTCCTAGGAATGAACTCAGGCATTAAGGAATTGGAGGTCATGGTGTGAACAAAAAGTAAGATTTGGTATGAGAAGGCAGAGGGCAAGGTGGTAAGTCAATCGAGTGTGATTAGATGATGAGATTTCAGCGTTCTTGAACATGGAAGTGGTGTATTTATCAGTAATGGAAAGACCAAGAATTTGACCATCACTGTGTGTAGTTGAGGTGGGATGGAGAATTATGTAATGAGAAGCGAGTAGACTGAGGAACTAAACAATTATGGTGTTTCAGGAAGTGTCAATGTGTATGCTGAAGTCCCCTAGTATTAGGGTAAGGAGTTAGAAAGAAGAGAGACTGTGAGCCAGGTACTGATTCGTTTAAGGAAGGAAAGGCAGTGTCTTGGAGATCTACCAAGATAACTTATCCATTGTTTTGCCAAGAGATTCAGAGCAGGGGAAGCTAGGTGGTTCGGGGGATAAAGCACCAGCCTTGGATTCAGGACCTGAATTCAAAATCTGGCCTCAGGCACTTGACATTTACTAGCTGTGTAACCTTGGGCAAGTCACTTAACCCTTATAGCCCCGCCCGCCCCCCAAAAAAGAGATTCAGAGCCTATCAAAGACAAAAAACATCTAAATATTTAATAGTTTGTGTAATTCTGAACTTAACCATGAAAGAAAATGAGCATCTCCAAAATAGTGTATTCATACCTAAAACTGTAAATTTCTATCATATAGAATTAACTTTTCGAATATATAATAAATTCAATATTCAAGTTGTCTTGCTTGTCTGTTATTACTTCTGGATTTCCTTCTATTCTCTTCTTATGTTCTTCTTTCTTTCTTTGGGGGGAGGGGAGAGTCTATCCCTAACTCCAACTCTTCCTCAGAGCTCCCTCTCCTATTAAAAAACAAAAATGAAACCTTTGTGACAAAAATGCATAGTCAATCAAAACTAATTTCCACATTGTCCATATATGTCTCACTCCACATCTTGAGTCTTCAATCATGTCAGGAAATAAGTAAGATGCTTTATTATCAATCCTCTGAAATCATGCTTGATCACTACATTGATTTTAAGTTTTTAAATCTTTCAAAGTTGTTTTTATTTACAATGTTTTAACTGTTAATTCGTTCCCTGGTTCTGCTCATTTCACTCTATACAAGTCTTCCCAGGCATCTCTCCATTTCTTATAGCACAAGAGTATCCTATTATATTCATATGCCATAATCTGTTTAGCTAATTGATGGGCACCCCCCCCCCCCTCTCTCCCAGTTTCCAGTTCTTTGCTATTACAACCCTGTAGTTTTGTACATATGGATCTTTTTCCTTTTTCTTATCACTGAATCAAACAGAGTTGTTGACTTTTTAGGTATAGTTCTAAACTGCTTTCCAGAATGGCTGGACCAATTAATTCACAGCTCCACCAAAAGTAAATTAATAGGGGGCAGCTAGGTGGCACAGTGGATAAAGCACTGGTCCTGGATTCAGGAAGACCTGAGTTCAAATCCGGCTTCAGACATTTGACATTTACTAGCTGTGTGACCTTGGGCAAGTCACTTAACCCTCACTGCCCTGCCCCCCCAAAAGTAAATTAATGTACCTACCTTCCCAAAGCTCCTCCCACAATTGTCATTTTCCCCTTTTGTCATTTCTACCACACTGATAAATGTAAGAGGAAACCTTAAAGTCGTTTCAATTTTCACTTCTCTAACGTTAGTGATTTGGAGCACTTTTTCTTAATATAGCTAGTGATAGCTTGGATTTCTTGTTATAAAACTGAATCAATTCCTAAGGAAATGGAACTTTTTCAGAGAAACTTTCTGCAAAGACTGTTTTCCCTTTTAACTGTTTCCTTTCTAATTGTAACCGCATTTGTTTTATTTATGCAACAACTTTTGAATTTCAAATAACCAAAATTGTTGTATAAACCTAATTTCTGCCAGAGCGCTTTCTAGTTTTCACAGTTTTTGTTTGGTTGTGAGCCCTCATCGAAGTTGGTATGGTCTTTGAGTTTACTGAACATTATGCTATCTTCATTTCTTCCACACACTGTAATCTGTTGCCATTAATGAACCTCTCTATTTTGTAACCCGTACCAAACAGCTTTAATTTTTATTGCTTTGTAATACACTTAGATGAATTTGTATATCAAAGGAGAAAGTACATAATACATTTAACAAGATGATATCCCATTTGTATCTTGGTTAGAGTGGTTACTGGCCCTGGTTTGGGGAGAATGTTTTAACCTACATAGACATGTAATAATCAGATAAGTCATGGTAATGGTAACAAAATAGCATTCCAAAAATCAATACTATCAGCTCTTCTTTATGTGTGGAGTAATCCCAACAACATTCAATCTCAGTCTGCTTCTGGCTATAATGGGTTCAATTACGGACAATCTCTATGAATCCCTATGGGTATAGGGAACAAGAAATCATTTCAGTACTATAATGCATTCTAAAATCCAAAACAATTCTACTTCAATAGTACAAATAATCAATAGTTTACTATTTGTAAAAAGTATAATGATATCTTTCAGAACCTAATTCAATAAGCTTTTAAAATTATACCTTCAGGTTTACAAAAACTAGGTTGAAAGTCCCATTCTTAGGTTCATCAATGACTGAATACATGATTTTAAGCAACTAATAACCTCTTTGTTCTTCATACTATTCACTACTACCCACTTACCTGTTAATGAAATCCTGAGTCTTAATATTTTAAAATTACTGACAATTTTGGAAGTTTTGTGTTCTTCCATTAGATAACAAAACTTCTTTATAATTGCTTTGACACTACTACTAGGGAAAGAAAATGGGTGATTCGAAAATGGTTGTGCAGTAAAAACCAATATGCCAATAAAATATGTAAAATAGGTATGTATCTGAATATATGTATGTATGTATGTATGTATGTGTACATAAATGCCCAGATATATGCTAAAGAAGAGTTACTACTATCAGTGATAAATAATTATTCAAGACAATTTATCTTCAAATTCATTCATAGATATGAGGTACTCTGTAATAGATTAATCAACTTTTATATCACATTATTTCAATAGCAAAAGAACACACTCATAGGAAGCTTGTTTTTTTTAAATTTTGCCCTTTTCACCAAGTTTAAAGAAAATGAAATTATTCCATCTCCCTTTCTATCAGGAAAATATAGAATAACAACTAGAATTTTAAAAAAAAAACAAATAGGGGGCAGCTAGGTGGTGCAGTGGATAGAGCACCGACCCTGGAGTCAGGAGTACCTGAGTTCAAATCCGGCCTCAGACGCTTGACACTTACTAGCTGTGTGACCCTGGGGAAGTCACTTAACCCCAAGTGCCTCACCAAAAATTAAATAATTAAATGAATCAATGAATGAATAAATGAAATCTTTTTAGTCAGATCACCATCCAATCCTTTCATCAAGTCCTACTCCCTACTCTGTTTGATGATAATTTACGGGTGACTTTATGTCCTCAAAGGTTATACCATATAATGTACGAATGAATATAAGCTGTGACAGTTCCTAAACTAGAAAAGTTCTGAGTGTGAGTCAAGCAATACCTTGCTGGATCTATATGACCACTCCTTAGTTTTCTCCTTTTTTTTCTTTGTAAACATTTATTAGTGATCTTTTTTAAAAACTGCTAACATTTCCCATAGGTCCCCTCTCCCTACAGCAAATGAACCCTCTCAACAAATAAGTCACTATTCCCCAGTAAATAATCAAAGAATATGAACAGGCAGTTGGAAAAATGCTTCAAATCACTAAATAACAAGAGAAATACAAATTAATGCAACTCCAAGGATATACTTCATACCCGTGACAAAAATGACAAAAAAGGAAAATGACAATTAGTGGATGGGATGTGGGGGGACACGAATTCTAATACACTGCTGGAGTAGTGAAATACATAGCCATTGTGGAAAATAATTTACAACTATACCCAAAAAGTCACAAAACTGTGGATACCCTTTGACCCAACATTATTACTACTAGGAATACACTGCCAAAGAGATGAAAGAAAGTGGGAAAGGACCTTCACATGCAAAAATATTTATAGCAGTACTCATAATGAAGAATTAGAGCTAAGGGGGAGTGTCTATTAACTGAGGAATAGCTGAATAAACTATGGTATATGAATATAATAATACTGCACAGTAGGACATACGAAAAGGACTTGCATGAATTGGTAAGAGTCAAGTGAGTAGAACCAGGAAAAGTAATTTATGCTACTACAATGTTACAAAAAAAGAGACTTAAAAGAATAAATGCAATGACCAACTACTATTCCAGAAGACAGAATGAGGATGAAACACAGTTTCCACCTCTTGACAGAGAAGAAATGGATTAGAGGTACAAAATGAGACATACATTTTCAGATATGGTCAATGTATGGATGGAGAGTGTGTGAGTGTGTGTGTGTGTGTGTGTGTGTGTGTGTGTGTGTGTGTGTGTGTGTGTGAGAGAGAGAGAGAGAGAGAGAAAAAGAGAGAGATTGATTGATTGATTGATTGATTGATTACCGGAGCTTGTTCCAAGAGAGGTGGGGTGTTCTGTAGGTGCCAGATTCCTAGTTCATGATCCAGCAGAGCCTCAGGCTTACTATGTGAAGGTGGTGAAGGACACTCCCAACAATAGGAGGCCTGCCTACCCATAAGACTTCTGCCCAGACACCTTTCCCCAGAGCTTCTATGCAGTACCTAAAAACCAAGGTGAAAACCCTCTCAGTACCGCTGCTGTGCCATTTCATCCTGGACATGCAGAAAGTACTTGAAGTCAAAACAGTGAGAACTTCAAGGAAGGAGTGACCATGGCAATGTTGTCCCCAATGTCTGGGTAAAAGATCAGCCTCCTGATGCAACTGCTCTTCCCCAAGAGAGCATCATTGTATAAAAGATGATAAGAGAATGACCTTTGGGTTCCCAATAGTCAAAATTCAATCTGAACTGTGTCAGTCTTCACACAGTCTGAACTGTGTCCCAGAAACCTCTTCATCTGTGAAACTGCCACCTAGGCACACCTTCAGCCAGTGTGGCCGTCCCCTCTTCTTGGATGGCTCCTCCCAGTGCCTGCATTTAAGGTCAGTCATCTCTCCATCTCTCACAAGGTTGTAGTCTGGGCCTTCCTAGATGACATGCCCCCTCCTCCCCTTTTTCTGCTTCCTAGGTGTAGCTTCATCCCATGAGAATGTAAGCTCCCTGGGGTCAGAGCAGCAACTCCCCCCCACCCCACCCCCACCCTATCACCTTTAAGCTTATATTTGTATTTTCAGTGCTTATCACAGCACCTGGCATATAGTAATGCTTAATAAATTCTCATTAACTGACCAGTGCTAGAAAAGCCAAAAAAAAGACAAGAGCATCAATGAAGCAATTTTTTAATGCACAGAAGAGAACAGAAATGGAATTTCAGAGGGAATGCTGACAAGTGGGACAGCTTTTGGCACATAATCTGCTGAAGTGAGTGAGTATATTTTTTAATAAAACAAGCTCTATATTATTATATTTAGTTTCATGAGCAATACTATTTCTGTTTTTTGTAAATTAAAAAGCTCCCACCTCATTTAATCTCACCTTTGACAGTGTAACGATTGGAATGACGCCACCTGCTGGAGACTTACTGTAGAAGAGTTCTGCCCATGAAGCGAAGGTCTTTGAGGGCAAGACCGGGCGTCAGGAAGTGACACGGGCTAGTGGGAGGAGGAAGGAAGAGACTGGCGCTCGGTCTCACTCGCTTTCCTTTGGACTCTGGTGGAGAGCGGAGCTAGAAATGTGCTCTCCCTTTAATAGATAGGAATCTAGGCCTTTTTCTCTCTCTTTACCAAATTCTTATTCTCCTTAATAAATGCTTAAAAGTCTAACTCTTGCTAAAGCTTATAATTTATTGGCGACCACTCATTAGATATTTTAGACAGTTTAGCTAGAATTTTAGCCCTTAACAACAGAAATGTAGAATTCAAAGAGATGGAGTTGACCTGAGAGTGTTCCTGATTTGCTTGTTAGCCTGTGCAAAAGCACAGAAATGGGACATAATAAAAAGTGGAAACAACTACTGTGAACTCTGGGGAAAAGTAACTGGAGAGTGTCCCTTTCACTTTTTGAATAAAAAAGTTCTCAAAAAAAAAAAAGCTCCCACCTGTTAGTATTTATCAAGTTCAGGATAAAAAAAATCTGAAAAGGTAAAAAATATAGCCACACTGATTTCTTTTTTTTATACATTCATTAAACATCCTTTTTAATAACACATTCTACAATTCTGTTCATAGAGGTATAAGTGGCAGAGCTTATTCAAATTAAGCCTTTTAAACACAAGTACAGCATTCTTTTCACATCACCACATAGCTTTTTCTACCTGTCTCTATACACTACCTAGAACACTACTTATGAAGATATCAAGTACTTAATATTTGTTGAATTAAATTCTATGACCTTTGTGCATGAACATCTACTAGTAAAAACATAATGACTGTATGAATAGAGAACTAAAAAAATCAACTATATAGCAGTAGGAAAATGTGGCTAAATTCACATACTAGAAGGATGATGCTGACCCTTCTTCCTTCCCCCAGCAGAAAACTAGACTGGGATCTTATTTCTAGTAGTAGCAACAGCTTTGCACAAATCTGTCATATTCATTTCTCCCTTCCCACTACCAAACCCAGTCTTTCTTGCAACTAGTTATTTTCAAAATGGCTAGTCCAGATTTCTAGCTTTGAAAAACAGCATATCTAAATGTGAAGTAAAAGGAACATATGAATGATTTCATTTGCACTAAATGTCCAGGTTATTAAACATCAGTTCCTTTCTCATTAATAAGATATTCAGTATTATATAGCTTCTAGGTTTACATATTCATCACTGATTCCTCAACTTTTTTTACCATACCTTTTCAACTTTACTACACATTACTCTCTTCGTACACTCTCTCTTAAGTAAAACCAAGCTAGCCTTTCTCAAGTTCCTCACATCTTCCTTTCCATGAACTACACCCCCCCACACACACCCCCCCCCACTAGCATGTACATCACATTTTAGAAACCCTTTTTTTCTTCCAAACTGCTCAAGCTTCATCTTTTTTCTACATGAAGAATTTTCATGATTCACTAAGCTGCTAGCACCTTGCCCACAAAAAACATACCATGTAGACACATATCTATGTGGTCTCCTTCAAAAGAATATAAGCTCCTTAAGGCCAAGGGAGTGTTTCATTTTTGTCACTATATCCCTGATGCCTAGTATAGCGCCTGTCACACAGAAGGCACGAAACACTTGATTAATAAGTAATAGCAATGTATTTGTCTAAATAATAATTCTGGTCCTCTCTTTTAAGAATCCTAATTTTGTCCCAATTAATAAAATCTTTTCGTAATGCCTCATGTCAAAATGCCATGTGATAAAATATGGTGACACAATATGAACCGGCTGAAAATACTTATTCTGAATTCATTTTACTTTCTAGCAAACACTATTACCATCCAATCAATAAAGACTTAGTAAGTACCTACTATGTGCCAGGCACTGTGCTAAGTTCTGGGGATACAAAAAGAGGAAAAGACAGTCTAGACAGTTCCAACTCTTAAGAAGCTCACAATGGGGCATCTAGGTGGCACAGTGGATAGAGCACCGGCCTTGGAGTCAGGAGGACCTGAGTTCAAATCTGACCTCAGACACTTAACACTTACTAGCTGTGTGACCCTGGGCAAGTCACTTAACCCCAATTGCCTCACTTAAAAAAAAAAAAAGAACAAGAAGCTCACAATCTAATGTGGAAGATCACATGCAAACAAATATATACAAACAAGCTATATACAAGATAAATAAGAAATAAGTAACTGAAGGAAGGCACTAGAATTAAGAGGGAATGGGGAAAGCGTCCCACCATAGATTACATTTTAGCTGGATCTTAAGGGAAGGCAGGGAGGTCAGAGTGGAGGAGGGAGAGGATTATAGGCAGTCAGAGACAAAACCTACAGCCAAGTGATGGAATGTCTTGTTTGTGGAACAATCAAGAGACCAGCGTAAAGTGGACTGAACAGTATATGGAGAGGAGTAAGATATAAGAAGACTGGAAAGGTAAGTCGGGAGCCCAGAATTTACACACAATAATGTCTAAGACAGAATTTTTCATTTAAAAAGTAACCATTTTAAAATAAAAAGTTACAAAGCAAAAAGGAAATTATTTTACTCTTTGTTTCCATTATGTACATAGCAATCCAAAAAAGTATGTTCGCACTAATTTAATGGTAGATACTATCACAAGATCACAGATTTAGAGCAGAAAAAGATTTGAAATATCACAGCCCAATTTCCTCATTTTACGGTTGAGAAAACTTGCCCCAAACTTGTCTAAGGTCACAAGGTATGTAAAGACCAGACCTGATTCTTTCCACTACACCACACTACTCGAATGGATTCAAGGACGAGCACCCAAGGCACGCCACCAGTCCTAACATAAGACTCCTGGAATCAGCATCAAATGCCTTTGATGAGACATGAGGCAAAGTAACATTAAGAAGAGCTGTCTCTGTCTCTCTGTCTGTCTGTCTGTCTGTCTGTCTGTCTGTCTCTCTCTCTCTCTCTCTCTCTCTCACACACACACACACACACACACACACATACACACACCAAATAAATAAGAGCTGTGGGGAATGTCCATTATGGTTGGACTTATTAATTTTAAACAAGAACATGTGATGACTCTCCCAGCTAAACCGCAAAGGCCGTCTATTTAATCCCATCCTCTCATTTTAAAGATGGGGATATTGAGCCTCAAAGAAGGTAAACGACTTGGCCGTGGTCCTACGATGTCAGGGGCGGGATTTGAATCCAGGTCATCCTGATTCTTAATGCCAGCATTCCACACTACCTCTGACCAAGAGTTGGTCTCTGCACAGTCACACAGCTGATCAAACTCTGCTCGGCTAAAAGGAAGCAGCTGCAGGTATAGGACCCGCTGCTCCATCTGCCTTGAGCGCTGGAAGAGCACCCTTCACCAAGTCCCTTTGGCTGCTGCCCGGACAATCAGCCACAACAATCCAACTGTCCAGTTCCTCCACTAAAAGCAAGGAAAACTAACCTCGCCCCGATACAGTTCTTAACGGCTCTCACTTTTATGCCCGTCTCTGAAGTTTGCAAAGTATCCTAAGGCGCCTCTGATCGGACCCCGGAGGTAGGTACCATTCGTCAGGCTCACCGGGGCGGTTTGGCTGCGGAAGGTCAGCCGCGGGAATCCGGGTTTTCCCGGCTCAAAGTTAGGAGGCCCCCGCGGTCCGAGTCAGGCCCTCCGGAGTTTGGAGGGCCGGAGCCCCAGCCACCACCAAGCCCGGCTCCGGCCGGGGACCCTCGGTCTTCGGGGTCTCCGCTTCGGAGCGGCATCTCCGAGAAGGCAGGTGAGAGCGGCCCCGGACCTGGGCAGCTGCCCAGGGTGCTGAAGCTGAAGGATGACCTTCCAAGGGGCGATTTGCCGCCGGCGTATGGGGGGGGGGCGGGTACCTCCTCCTCACTGTACCCCGGAGAGGCTTCGGGCCCCCCAAAATAACCCACTTCCAGCCGAGGTCCGAGCGTAGCCCCCGCCGTGGGCACCCTCGTGGTCTCTCCTCTTCTCCCTGGGGGGGTCTATTGCCTTTTAAACCGACAGCACCGACCCAGCTAGCTGGGCTTAGGTGACCCTTCCACGGCCAGGAAGACACGAGTGGACTGGAGCGCCCGGGACCAATGTCAGGAGGGTCAGGGGCATCCCCGGGCGGCCGCCCTCCCTCCCGCGGGGCCCCCAGCCCGTCTCAGGGGCGGGGCAGAAAATACCGAAACGAATTAAAACTTCAAAACACCCTCTCCGCCCTTTAAAAAAATAAGTGTGGGGGGAGGGGAGGGAGCGAGGTTAGGCGGACGGGTCACGGCAAGGGTCAAATCCCGCAAAGGCGCCTGCACCCTGCCCCGCCCCGCCCCGCCCCGGGGACTGGGGGGAAGGGAGCGGGGAACCCACGTTCCCGGGACAGATGGTCAGGCGGATGGAAGGACGGGCGGACGGACGGACTGACAGCACAGGCCCCCGCCGAGGCCCGGCCACGGCGCCCCGCACTGCCGGCTCTCACCTGAGGGAGGAGGGGCCAGGGGTGGTGGGCGTGGACCCTCCTGGTGAAGAGCGAATTCGTTCCGAGTCCCTCCTCAATCGCGTCAAGAGAGCCTAAGCGGCATCCATGACCCCGGAGCTCGCTCTGCGGGCCCAACGGCGGAGAAGCCAGAGAAGAGACGACAACACGGCGGGGAGGCGGAAATCCCGCCTTCTGCGCGCTCTCATTGGCGGAGGGGCGGAGGGACGGGGAGGGGCTGCGGAAAGTGATTGGCCGGGTCGGGCTGTCCGTTAAGAGAGCGCCTCGGTCGAACTCGCTTTTCTCCGCCCTCTTTCCCCTCCTCCTTCTACCCCTCCGCCCCTGCGCTGTTGTGGTTGCTGCGGCTCCTCCTCGTCCTCCCTCCCTGCCGCAAGACCACGCTCACGAGTGGACGGGCGGAGAGGAATGGCTGAGATGGGGTGGAGGGGAGAGTAGAGGGCGGCTTGGCGAGGATGCGCCCTGGAACCGTCGCAGCTCCAAGGCGCCGGCCTGCACCCATATTACAGAGGCGGACCCCGGAGGCAGGTTCTGCGACTTGCTGAACTCAGCTGGGAAGGACCCACCGGGTCCCCCTTTTTTCAGGGCACACGCCCATCCGCGCCTTTGACTGCCTCCCTCCCCCTCCCCCCAGGCCTTAGCACGGGCCGGACAGGACTGGTCCGGGATGAGTGGGAAGCAGAGCCAGAAGACTGCTCCCCGCCCCTGAGCTAGAGGAGGCGGGATCCCATGAGTCTGCAACTAAGAACAGAAGCCGAAACATGCCCGAGGGCCGGGGTGGGTTTGGGTCTGTTTTGTCATTTGTTTGCCCTTCCTCGGAGGCCGGGCTGAACGTGGAGAGGAGTCTGGAGCTGAGATCCCAAGACTTTGTCTTAGGAAACTCAGTCCGGGATCTCGAAATCGGAAGAGACGTTGGACACCGGGAAGTCCTGGCCCCCCCAAACTGTGTCATGCAATCTACCACGTACCCATAAAGCCCTTTGGGCTTGAGAATTCCCAGTGAGGGGGAACCCACTATCAAATGAGACATCGGTAAAGCGGGAAGCACCAGCCTGGTACCTAGGAAGGACTGAAGAAATGTTCTTTCCCTTCTTCCCTGAAACCACCTATTCCATTTGAGGGTAGCTAATTGTCCTGGGACGTTTCTTCCAAATGAAAAGTACTTCTTCAACTTTCGCCTATTGTACCTAGTTCTGCTTTCTGGAGCCAAACAATGAGTCGATTTGGGGGGAGGGAGGGTCTTTTTTTTTTTCTCCAAGCCAAACGTTCCAGCTCTTTCACTTTATCCTGATAGCATGAGCTCCCCTACCTGTTCACCTTGATGGGCATTTTCCAAGCACTCTCTAGTTCATAGACAGAACATTCCTAAAATTTTCCTCTGGCCTTCCTTCAAGTCACATTAAAACCCCACCTTCTACAAAAAGCTTTTCCCAGATCCCCTTAACGCTATTGTCTTCGCTCTAAGTCTACCCCCAATTCTTTACATGTTTTCCGCCCCATTCAACTGGGAGTCCTTGACGGGGACTAGTTTTTTCCTGTCTTTATTCTAAGGATTTAGCACATACATGCTGCCTAATAGATGCTTCTTGACTTGCCAAGAAGAACAGAACACAATTTTCTAGATGTGTTAAGGTAAGGTGGGATAGAACATATTATCACTCCCAATGTCCCCACAGCTAAGTGACAGAGCAAGAATGAGAGTTTGGGTGTTCTGACCCCAATATTATTACTCTCCATTATAATTTTTAAAAATAATAAGAGGGCAGCTAGGTGGCGCAGTGGATAGAGCACCGGCCCTGGATTCAGGAGGACCTGAGTTCAAATCCAGCCCTCAGACACTTGACACTGTGTGACCCTGGGCAAGTCATTTAACCCTCATTGCCCTGAAAAAAAATTAATAATAATAACTAGCTTGATATAGCTATTATCCTCACAACTCTGGCCAAGTAGGTGCTATTATTATTCCTATTTCAACAGATGAGGAAACAGGTTAAGTATGAGCCAGGGGTCAGGTCATACTGATTCAGTGTCTCAAGCTGGTTTTGAACTCATGACTTCTGAACTCCAAGTCACCTAGCCTCTGCCTCCTATCTGGTTAGTTTGGTTTTGTTCATTCCCTTCCTTTGTTTTTATTTTTGCTATGCTTGACCAGGCAACTTCAATGCAGATGAATTTTCATTGCCTTTAACAAGACTTGTTCCACTTCATGGTTTCCAAAATGCTTTATTACCTCCCCCACCCCATAAAGAAATAGACTCAAAGGGGCAGCTATAGATGGCGCAGTGGAAAGAGCACCGGCTCTGGAGTCAGGAGGACCTGAGTTCAAATCCGGCCTCAGACACTTAACACTTACTGGCTGTGTGACCCTGGACAAGTCACTTAACCCCAATTGCCTCACCAAAAAAAAAAAGAAAAGAAATAGACTCAAAGGTTCTAAGTGACTTTCTCCTGGTGGTAGAGGTAGGGCCATGCAGATGGATTTGAACTCAGGTTCTCTCACTTAAAAATCCAGAGCTGTTTGCACAACACCAAGCTGTTTCTTAGTTACCTAAATGATTATTTTTTTAAAAAGACATTTCAAGAATGATAAAGATAGAAGAGAACTTCAAGATCATCAGCTCTCATTTTCCTAACAAGGAATACTGATAACTTTAGAAGAAAGAATGTAATTGCAAGGCATCACAGGAATCCGATGACAGGATAGTCCACATTAATATTTTCTCCATCATTTTCTTAAGTCTAGACAATAAAAATAAACCAAGAACTGATTTATAGCATTTGCCAGTTTTCAAAATGTTAAGGCTCATACTTAAAATGTAATGATGGCAGGAGCTGGTTGGGGCAGGCTCCAGCACACCCCTGCTTTAAATGGTTCTAGTATAATTGGAAAGGAACCATTGGAACATTAGCACTAATTAGCAATCATCTGCTTTAAGTAATGAAAGCATAAAACTACACAAAGACTTTTGGGAACCTCTGTATTTCCCAGTCACCAGGTACATACGGGTCTGCAATAATTTTACTGCCAAAGGTGCTTCAATTAAAACCCATAAGCTTGGAAAAAACCAACAACTAAACGAACTCTTTAGCTCTCTAGACCTAGAAAGGCCTCAAGAGGATGTAAAGATCATGGATGGCATATGGATTAGCAAATCTTGTATCTAGATGGACCCCCTTGCTTTACAAAAGAGACCTAAGTAAGCTAAATGTTTTGATATGTTTGTATGTGTGTGTGTAAATTATATATGTGTGTGTGTGTGTAAATATTATTTATATACACACATAGCTCAGTGAATTGAACACTGGGCCTGGAGTTAGGAAAACCCGAGTTTAAATCCAGCCTCAGACACTAGCTGTGTGACCCTGGGCAAGTCACTTAACACTGTTTGCCTCAGTTTGCACATCTGTAAAATGAGTTGGAGAAGGAAATGGCTAACCACTCCAATATCTTTGCCAAGAAAACCCAATGGACAGATTGAATCAGACATGAACAACTAGATGATAGATAGCTAGGAAGGAAAGAAGGAAGGAAGAAAGGAAAGAAAGAGAGAGAGAGAGAAAGAAAGGAAAGAAAGAAAGAAAGAAAGAAAGAAAGAAAGAAAGAAAGAAAGAAAGAAAGAAAGAAAGAAAGAAAGAAAGAAAGAAAGAAAGAAAGAAAGAAAGAAAGAAAGAAAGAAAGAAAAGAAAAAGACTGCATGACTCCAAGTCTATTTACTCCAAATCAGGTATTCTTTCTTCTTTGCCACACTTCTTCCAAGTAAAAGCTAAGGGATACAATTTTGAAAATAAATGTAACTTGATAGTAATAATGTTTGTTATTCTCCTGTGTGAATATTTATTGCATCACAACTTTTAATCTTACAAGTATCACCTGTTTCTGTAGCAGCTTAAATATGTCTATATAGTACCACTATTCTCTATCCCAGGCTCATAACCTCAGCATTATTGTGGACTCCTCACTCTCCCCCACCTGACATTGCCAATCATTTACCAGATATCATGCTACATCTCCCTTCACAATATCTCCCACACCTGCCATCTTTATAGACACACAGCTGCCACCTTAGCTCAGGTTCTCACTACTTCTCACCTAGATTATTGCTACACCCTCCTCATCAATTGGTCTTTTCACCTTGAGTCTTGCCCTACTCCAATCCATTCTCCATACTTCTGCCAAACTATTTTTCCTTATGCACAGATCTGACCATGTGACTCCCCTACTCAATTAAGTCTTTAGTCTTGTGTTGCCTCCAGGATGAAACAAATTCCTCTGTTCAGCTCTGAAAGCCTTACACAACAGAGCCCCACCCTATCTTTCCAGCATCATTAGATTTCAATTCCCACACTCCGAGATCCAGTCAAACTTGCCTTCTCTCTTTTCCTGGAATACAAGACCCCATTCCCCATCTCCAAGCCTTTGCACTGATCTTCCCACATGCCAAGAATGTACTTTCTCTTTACTTCCACCCCTCAAAACATCCTTCTCTTCCTTTAAAGTGGATCACAAGTGGGGGCAGCTAGATGGCACAGTGGATAAAGCACCAGCCCTAGATTCAGGAGGACCTGAGTGTTCAAATCCGGCCTCAGACACTTGACACTTACTAGCTGTGTGACCCTGGGCAAGTCACTTTACCCTCATTGCCCTGAAAATAAAATAAAATAAAATGGATCATAACCACCACCTTCTGCATAAAACCTTACAGATAAACCTTCCTAAAATGTGTCTCCAGCCTTCCCTGGCTTCAAGGCTCAATTAAAATTCACTTTCTGCAAAAAGCCTTTCTCAGACCCCATTAATGTCTTCCCTCTGAGACTATCCCAGTTTATCTTGAATATGTCTTGTTTGCACATGATTGTTTGCCCCATTCTACTGGGATTTCCTGGAGAACTAGATTTGTTTTAGCCTTGCTTTCTCTCCAAGGTTTAGCTCAGTGCCTGGCAAGGAATAAAAGAGTTGGAGTCCTCTCTCTTATGCTTTCTTATATTTAACTACTTTGTATATGTTCACATTTATTAACTTTATATTTATCTTACATACATTTTTATATTTACTTGTCCTTTCCATTAGAAAGTAAGGCCAATGGGGGCAACTAGGTGGCGCAGTGAATAGAGCACCAACCTTGGATTCAGGAGGACCTGAGTTCAAATCCTACCTCAGACACGACACTTACTAGCTGTGTGACCCTGGGCAAGTCACTTAACCCCAATTGCCTCACACACAAAAATAAAAATAAAAAAAGAAAGTAAGGCCAGTGCAAGTAGGGAGTTTCATTTTTTGTACTTGGAACCCCAGAGCCCAAAATGGGCTCAGTATGTAGTACTCACTCACTTAATGAATACTTGTTGAATTATTGATATTTCATTATCTTTCCTCAAAATAACTTATGCATTTAAATCTATGATTTTTTTTGTATAGCCCTAATAGAAAACTAGTAAAAAAATTTTCCCATTTTTATAGATAGAAAAAAATAAGGCACAAATAAGGTAAATTTCTTTAAGTTTATTCAAGTCAAATAAAAGCATGTGAAAAAGTATTTAACATTTCTCATTCCAAGTCTGGTGTTCAGGAATATTATTTTACTTAATTATGATCAGCCAATAAAACATTTATTTAGTACCTGTTTGTTCCAGGCACTGTGCTAAAAGCTAGGGATACAAAAAAGAGGCAAATGTCAGTTCCTGCCCTCAAGGAGCTTATAGTCTAATGGGAAACAATCTAATAAACAAGATCATATGCTGTTTGTTTTGCTTTGACAGCCCAATTATCCTCTACTTTGCAAGGACATTAATTAGAAGAAACACAAAGATCCTAATCCAAATTACTCTGCTTAACTAAATTAGGCTGAAAGGAGAGCAAAAAGGAAAGGTGAGGAAAAATAGGTCTATAAAATGAAAAGAATTAAAAGTCCAAGAATAATCTCCTTATTGATAAGGCTAGTTAGTAATTACCAATAATTGAGCTGAATGATACCTTGGTGACCCACCCATACAATCAGAACATCCTTTTATGCTGTCTGGTTATATAAATTAATAACATAATGTCAACTGGTGTCAACTAAACTAAGACTGTGATTGGTCCATAATTACACTGACTTGCAAAAGGGGTCTTCTAGAGCCAATGGCAACAGGAACACAGAGTTAGTCAACATCCTTGGAAAGTCCCTCACCCCACACTCCTTTGTACTAAAGAAAATGAGTGCTACAAAAACATCCCATGACCAGGTTGAATCATTGTCCATTCATTTTCTTTATCTCTTTCAAGAGGCAGGTTCACATTAAGTGACATGCATAGTCTTTTTTTAATTTTATATTTAGAATTTTTCTTTCCCAAATTACATGTAAAATACACATTTTGACATCAATTTTTTTAAACTTTATGTTCCAAATTCTCTTCCTCCCTCCCTCTCTACCCCACCCCAAGAACTCAAGCAATTTAATATAAGCTATACATGAGCAGTCATGCAAAACATTTCCACATTAGCCAGGTTTTGAAAGAAAACAAACAAAAACAAAACTTCAGGTAAAGGAACTAACAAAAAAATTATGCTTCAGTTCTCTCTGTAGATGGATTGCATTTTTTCATAAGACCTTCAGAGTTGTCTTGGAACACTGCATTGCTGAAAATAACCAAGTCATTCACAACATATCACCTCACAATATTGCTATTATTTTGTATACAGTACATTTCACTTTGTATCAGCTCATGCAGGTCCTTCCAGGTCTTTCTGATAGCATCCTGCTCATCATTTTTTTTTTTTATCGTAAACTACATTTATATAGTACTTTAAAGAGGGATTTCCTTGCAACAAACCCATGAGGTTGATTATTCATGCATAGTCTTCTATCAAGTATCACTACCAAGACCTATACAAAATAGTTCTAGATCTAAGCCTTTAGAATGTAAAATTTTTTGTTTGTTTGTTGGGTTTTTTTGTGTGGTTTCTTTTTGGGGTGGGGGAGGGGTGTTGTGTGTGAGGCAATTGGGGTTAAATGACTTGCCCAGGGTCACAGGGTAAATGTCAAGTGTCTGAAGCTGAATTTGAACTCAGGTCCTCCTGACTCCAGGGCCAATGCTCTATCCACTGGGCCACCTAGCTGCCCTAAAAATGTTTCTTTTATAAAAGAAATGAAGGGGGCAGCTAGGTGGCGCAGTGGATAAAGCACTGGCCCTGGATTGAGGAGGACCTGAGTTCAAAGCCGACCTCAGACACTTGACACTTACTAGCTGTGTGACCCTGGGCAAGTCACTTAACTCTCATTGCCCCACAAACAAAAAAGAAAATGATTAAAAAAATAAAATAAAATAAAATAAATGAAATGAGAACACTAAAGAAAAAAATGGAAAGGAAATGAGAATTTTGGAAGATATAATTGGAAAGGGAAGTAACAGCTTGGCACAACAAGGACAAAACAACAAATGCCCTGAAAATTGTTGTTGAGTCCTTTCAGACATGCCCAGCTCTTTGTGACCCCATTTTGGAGTTTTCTTGGCAAAGATACTGGAGTGGTTTGCCATTTCCTTCTCCAGCTCATATTACAGATGAGAAACTAAGACAACACACAGTGTTAAGGGACTTGCCCAGGGTCATACAATTAGTGTCTTGAGGTGAGATTTGAATTCAGGTCATCCCAACTTCAACTTCAGGACCAGTGCTCTATCCACTGCCACCTAGAATGGAAGGAAAAGAAGATGAATATCCTGGGGGTGAGAGGAAGGGAAAGGAAGATTAGCAAAAAATTATCCCACATGATTGGGGTGTGAAAGTAGAAGTCTATACAAACAAGGAGGAGGGGATGACACTTGAATCAGCTGACACTTAAACAGTCACCCTCATCTGAAGTGGCGAAAGAAGTGAAGAACACCCACAGAGATTGGGAAATAGTAGGGAAAGGAGAGAAGGGAGAATTAGAGGGACAGTAGATTTAGGTAGGAAGCAATCCTAAGCAAAGCAAATTCTAAAGATGTACAAAAATATTTATAGTTCTTTGTGATATGGCAAAGAATGGGAATCAGTTGGGTATCCATAAATTCAGGAAATAGATGAACAATTTACAGTATATACATGTGATATAATACTATTGTGCCATAAGAAATGATGGAGAGTTTCAGAGAAATATAGGAAGACTTATACAAACTGATGCATGGTAAAATGAATAGAACCAGTAGAACAATTTATCTAATAACAAGAATATGCTAAAGACAAACAATTTTGAAAGAATTAGGGGCTGCTAACAATGTAATGACTGATCACCATTACAAAAAGACTAATGATGAAACATGCACATGTTCTTCTTTTATAAATGAAATTTATAGGGGCAGCTAGGTGGCACAGTGGATGAAGCACCGGCCCTGAATTCAGGAGTACCTGAGTTCAAATCTGGCTTCAGACACTTAACACTTACTAGCTGTGTAACCCTGGGCAAGTCACTTAACCCCAATTGCCTCACTAAAAAAAAAATAAATAAAAAAATAAATGAAATTTATAAAATTTATACTTCTCAATAGAGAAGTGATAAACAGCACAAAATGAGAAAAATATATTTTTGGACTTTACCAACATGAAATTTTTCTTGACTGATTATACATGCTTGTAAAAGGGTTTTTTTGTTTTTCTTTTGTTCTCAGTAGGGAAGAGAATTTTGGTGGGAAGGGGAGAAGGCAGGGGTTTGGGGTTTTTTTTTTTACAAAATATAATTCTAGGGGCAGCTAGGTGGTACAGTGAGTAGAGCACTGGCCCTGGATTCAGGAGGACCTGAGTTCAAATCTGGCCTCAGACACTTGACACTTACTAGCTGTATGACCCTGGGCAAGTCATTAACCCCCAATTGCCTCACCAAAAAAAATATATATATATATATGTGTGTGTGTGTGTGTGTGTGTATGTGTGTATACATATATACATGTATATATAATTCTAAAAAAATAATTGGAAACTGAATTGCTTAATTTTAAAGAATAGTTGGGTTAAGAATAACATCTGACGGGGGCAGCTAGGTGGCGCAGTGGATAGAGCACTGGCCCTGGATTCAAGAGGACCTGAGTTCAAATCCGGCCTCAGACACTTGACACTTACTAGCTGTGTGAACCTGGGCAAGTCACTTAACCCCAATTGTCTCACCAAAAAAAAAAAAAAAAAGAATAGCATCTGATTTTAAAGGTATGCACATGCCAGGGTTTTTGTACTAAGTGATGGTATTTTGGGGGGAGTCATTTCCATATATTTTCAAGAATTCTCCAGATGTTGGTGATCTCTGGCCAAAAAAAAAATGTTAAATCACAATCTAAGAACAAGCAAAAACCTAGTATCCCCTTCCAGTTCTTCTCCCTATCTACACCTGAACTGGAGGTGTTGAGGAACACCACTTATAAGTATAATTTGTACTATTATTCCCTAAGTATGTTACTTAGCTTTCCTGACACTAAAAGTCCTCCACTATCTATATTCTTCTACTTCTTGTCATTGGATTCTGTATTATTATGTTGCATTAAAAAACAATTCTTCTTATCAAAACATAGTCACTTGACAAGATTTACTGAAATCCCATAATGTGTTGTTCCGTCAAGGAAACATTTTGTTTCTTGAGGAACAACAGGGGGGACTGTAACGATTGGAATAACGCCACCTGCTGGATACTTACTGTAGAAGAGTTCTGCCCATGAAGGGAAGGTCTTTGAGGGCAAGACCAGGAGTCAGGAAGTGACGCGGGCTAGTGGGAGAAGGAAGGAAGAGACTGGCGCTCAGTCTCGGGCTCTTTCCTGAGGACGCTGGTGGAGAGCGGAGCTAGAAATATGCTCTCCCTTTAATAGATAGGAATCTAGGCCTTTCTCTCTCTCTTTACCAAATTCTTATTCTCCTAATAAATGCTTAAAAGTCTAACTCTTGCTAAAGCTTGTAATTGATTGGCGACCACTCATTAGATATTTTAGACAGTTTAGCTAGAATTTTAACCCTTAACAGTGTAATGTACATATTCAAAATGCTCTTCAGATTTTCATTGTGGATATTTAAGATCCTGTGGTAAGATTATTAGAATTTGGCAGACTGATTGGGATGAGCCACACCTAACCTGCAATGAGTAGTGTGCTGCTGATGTCAGCAGGAGAAACCACTCTCCACAGGCAGTTTTGAAGGACCTCCCCTTTTGGGGGAGGGAGAGTAAACACTCACTGAGGGGAGCTCAGTCTCTTCCAGAGTGACTTTCTTCCCGGTGGTGTGAGCTGCAGGAGTAGATGAGTCCTGCGGGCCCTGACTGCAAAGCTGGTTTTCCACTGAAGCTATGGACCCCAGGTGGTGAGTTAACATAGGAGCCCTGTCTTTTGAATTAGCTGAACTGGAATCGAGTTTGGGGATTGTATAGATTTAGGTTAGAGTTAGGAGGATTATCCATATTTCTTTTTCCCTATTCCCTTGTCTTGGATTTTATTAATTTCACCTTTCCTGTTTATTTTATTCCCATTAATAAAACCTGATTCGTTTGTGGAAAAGAGGCTGTTAGGCTCCCTTCTTATTGGCCTGGGAGAAATATCTAAAAAGGCAGTTTGGAGGAGAGGGAGCTTTGGACCTAGAGGTCCTCATTATTTCCAGGACCCCAACATTATGGTGAGCCACTCAATTAACTCTCCCTATATCAAATTTGGCCCTCACAATACCATGATCCCCAATAAAAAGAATGTTTAGAAAAAAAATAGTTGGGTTAAAGAGCAAAACACAGAAACAGTAGATTATTTCATCAAAGACAATAGCAACAATGAGAACATGCCAACACTTTGGGGATGCAGCCAAAGCAATTCTTTGGGGAAAATTTATATCACTAAACACTTGTGCCATTAAAAAAAAATAGATCAATTCATTGAGTGGGCAATTAAAAAATCTAAACAAAATAACTAAAACTTCAATAAATATCAAAATAGAAATTCTAAAAATCAAAAAAGAGATTAACAAAATTATTAGCAAAAGACCATTGAAATATTAAAAACTTTAAAAAGCAAGCTATTAGTTCATTTTATTTTTGCAAAGAAAAAAAAAACAGTATCAAAAATGGAAAAGGAGAATTAACAATTATTTAAAAGGAAAATACAGTATTAAAAACCCTTTTGCCCAATTATATATGAATAAAACCGACAACTTATATGTGTATAAAACAACTCTGAGGTTTTGCCTCATACACTTCAGGTTTATAAAGCTGACAAAAGAGGGAAATGACAGTTGTTGGAGGGGGCTGCAGGAAATTAGGCACATCCACTATTGGTCACAGTGTGAATTAAACCTGCCATTCTAGAAATTAATTTGGAACTATGCCCCTAAAGTTATTAAACTTTACATCACTTTTGACTCAATGACACCACTACTAGACCTATATTCCAAAGAAATCAAAGAAAGAGGGGGTGGGAAGGAGTATGTAAAAATTGCCTGGAAATTCAGAGGGTTTCTATCTATTGGGAAATTAGTTATGATATATGGATGAAATGTAGCATTATTTCAACATAAGAATGATGAAAGGGACACTTCCCAAGAAACCTTGGGAAAGTCATATGAACTGAAGTAGGAAGTGGTGACCAGAATCAGGAGAACAATGCATTCAATAAGAACTATGATCAATGCAATAATTCACCATAATTCTATAAAGATAGAAATGGGGGGCAGCTAGGTGGCGCAGTGGATAAAGCACTGGCCCTGGATTCAGGAGTGTCTGAGTTCAAATCTGACCTCAGACACTTGACACTTAATACCTGTGTGACCCTGGGCAAGTCACTTAACCCCCATTGCCCCGCAAAAAAAACCCCAAAACACAAACAAACCAAGATAGAAATGACCCAACTAATCCTTCTTTCACAGCCTTTAAATCCATGAAAAAATACTACCCAGCTATATGTGGGCCTGTGAGAAAATTATTAATAATAGGGTGTTTTGGGGACTCAGAGACCGCCCCCCCCCCACCCCTCCAGGAAATCTAGCTGGTTTTGCAGGGCCAGCCCAGAGTTAGGAGAATTTCAAAAGAAATGTAGATCGACCTAAACCCTGGAGAGGGGTCTTTTGCTCTCTTGGCAAGCTCTTATTTATAGTTTTGGGTTCCAATTTTTATCCCTCCTTTCCCCTCCCCTTACCCTTCCCTGAGGTGGCTTTGTAGTCAGATTTGACCTGGATTTGAATTCCACCTCTGCTCAGTTTTCTTCATCCAAAAAATGAAAAGGTTGGAGAAGATGGTCTATGAAGTACCCAGCTACTCTAAACCTATGATCATATTTACTAAAGCTCTTTTCCCTCCTCACATTAATGTGTATGTACTTACCTACACCTTTGTAAAATGCATCATAATTAGATTGACAAAGTGTCATAATGCAAGAAATGAAACACAGAGCCCGTTACCCTAAGCTAGCTACCGAGAGATGAACACTTTCTTGTTAAAAAGGAGGAAAAGGGGACAGCTAGGTGGTGGAGTGGATTGAGCACCAGCCCTGGATTCAGGAGGACCTGAGTTCAAATCAGACCTCAGACCCTTGACACTTACTGTGTGACCTTGGGCAAGTCACTTAACCCTCATTGCCCCACCAAAAAAAAAAAAAAAGAGGAAAAGGATCCATAGACATTCCTAGAGCATAAGATAAACAAGTTAAAAAAACAAGAACTATACAAATACTTGGGGGGGGGCATATATTACTTCACTGGAGTCAGCTGGAACCAGGAAGCTGATTGTTAAATTTTCAACTTAAAGCATTAACACCTTTAAAACTGGCAAAGACTACATACAATTCAGGTCTTGATTTACTGTTTTGCTGATTGTTTGGACTTAAGAAAGTGATGGAGCAAAATGTTAATAATTAATGCAGATTAAGAATAGTGTGTACATTCCCCAACCCACCCACCATTGTTCAATATTTACCAGCACACGGACTATATGTCATCTGTTTGCTCTAGTTTCCTAAATTTAAAATGAGTATAATTGCACCTACCTCCTAGCATTGTTGTAAGGATCCAATGAGATATTTGTAAAGTGCTTAGCACAGTGCCTGGCCCATAGTAGGCTCTATGTAAATGTTACTGATGATGATGGTGGTGGTGGTGATGGAGAAGATATGGAAAAGAGTAAGAGAAAAAGAAGGACATTTGGATTAATTTTTCTGCTGGATATCGAATGAAAATGTGGTCATTTGGTGTTGCAATTGCATTTTAAAATACTGGAATGACATCACTAATTTCAACAAGCCTACTGGTAACTTAGACATTAATTTAGCTAATCCAGTATTTTATCTAACTGTTTTCCCCCAGATAATGCTTCTGTTTTCTTAATTGTATTTTTTCACCCCTTCTTGCTTGGTATTTAGCATATTTTTTGGAATTTCTTCCCATCAAACCCATGTTTTCTTTTTCTAAAAGACTGTGATCTGGGGGCAGCTAGGAGGCACAGTGGATAAAGCACCGGCCCTGGATTCAGGAGTACCTGGGTTCAAATCCGGCCTCAGACACTTGACACTTACTAGCTGTGTGACCCTGGGCAAGTCAATTAACCCTCATTGTCCTGCAAAAAAAAAATTTAAATTAAATTAAAATATATCTTCCAGTTCCTCATGTCTATGATGCTAAAAGCTTTGTAACCAACCATACTGTTTTCTCCATGTATGATGCTGCTTCTGTACTTGGAGCACCTGCTTTTGTCCATAAAAGAAAGTTGTCCCCTTCATTCAGGGTCTTAGCTTTTCTGAAGAGGCTGAGACTCTGTTTATTGGCAAATTCGTGCTATGCCAATAAATTGCTCATGCTTAGAAAAACAAAAAAATATATATCTTCCATTTTTTTTTTTTAAAAAGGCTGTGATCTGAGGATGCTGGACCCACAGTAGATATCAAGAATCCTATAGTTAATGATTGATAATGGCTTAATGTTTATATGCTCCATGGTATTAACTGTATAAAGGGCAAAGAAAAAAAAAAGGACCTACTTCATCTTCTGACTTCCTATTACAAGCCTTTGGACTCTGTCCACCATTCCTCAAATGCTCTCTCTCCTCACCCCCTCCTCTTAGTTTTTCTGGCTCCTTTCAAGACTTGGCTCAAATCCTACCTTCTAGGGGGCGGCTAGGTGGTGGCTAGGTGGCTCAGTGGATAAAGCACCGGCCCTGGATTCAGGAGGACCTGAGTTCAAATCCGGCCTCAGACACTTGACACTTACTAGCTGTGTGACCCTGGGCAAGTCACTTAACCCCCATTGCTCCACAAAACAAAACAAAACAAATCCTACCTTCTAGAAGAGGTCTTTTCTAGTCTTTGCCCCTCCTGTCCCACCCTCCTAATTCCCTCTGAGATTATTTTATATTTACAGTATATGTTATATGTACAGTAATTTGCAGGGCCTCTCCCCATTAGTATGAGGCTTCCTTGAGGGCAGGGAGCATAATTTTGCCTTTCTTAGTATCCCCAGTGCATTGCACAGTAATAAGTGTTGACTCATAGTAAGTATGTATAGTACTGCACATAGTATTTAATAAATGCTTGTTGGCCAACTAACTCCTCATGACCATGATGCCTTAAAGCCAAAGAGAAATTTCCTTCTCTTAAATAAATATTAATAATTTACTGTGTGAAGGGGCAGCTAGGTGGCACAGTGGATAAAGCACTGGTCCTGTAGTCAGGAGGACCTGAGTTCAAATCTAGCCTCAGACACTTAACACTTACTAGTTGTGTGACCCTATGCAAGTCACTTAACTCCAATTGTCTCACCAAAAAAAAACCAACAACAAAAAACAACAAAAAAAAACCCCACACACACAAAAAAGAATTTTCTGTGTGAAAAGCACTGGGATAATTTATGTAAAGTTCTCTGCAAATCCTAAAGGACTATGTGGACGTCAACTATTGTTTATTATCTGGCCCTGCTGGCAAAGCATTTCACTCTATTCAACCTTTTTCCAGTTAGCAAAATGATACTGAAATGAAGGTCACCAAAGACATTTCCCTCTCTCACAAAAGACACTTTCTATCTCTCCTTTGATCCCTAGGCTTTTCATCCCCTTAGAATTAGTGCTAGGGGGCAGTTAGGTAGCACAGTGGATAGAGCACCAGCCCTGGATTCAGGAGGACCTGAGTTCAAATCCAGCCTCGTACACTTAACACTTACTAGCTATGTGACCCTGGGCAAGTCATTTAACCCCAATTGCCTCACTAAAATAAGAAAAAGAAAAAGAATGTACACTAAATGGGTTTCTCTCCTCTTTTTTTTTTTTTTTTTTTGGTGAGGCAATTGGGGGTAAGTGACTTGCCCAGGGTCACACAGCTAGTAAGTGTTAAGTGTCTGAAACCAGATTTGAACTCAGGTCCTTCTGACTCCAGGGCTGGTGCTTTATCCACTGCGCCACCTAGCTGCCCCTTTGGGTTTTTTGTGGTTTTTTAAAAATATATTGACTAAGGGGTCAGCTAGGTGGCGCAGTGGTAAAGCACCGGCCCTGGATTCAGGAGGACCTGAGTTCAAATCCGGCCTCAGACACTTGACACTTACTAGCTGTGTGACCCTGGGCAAGTCACTTAACCCCCATTGCCCCGCAAAAAAAAACAAAAACAAAAAAACAAAACAAAAATGTATTGACTAATACGGCATGCACTCAAACTACACCTTTGCATTCCTTCCAAGGTCCTTTCCCAAAGGTTCCAACACAGAATGCAAAGTCTATGGGAGGCTCTGATGGCTCAGCATGCAAGTCTCCTCTTGCCTCCTTCTAACAGAATGTCATGCCAGCTATAAATACTTTATCATGTTGGCAGGCCCGCAGGTACTGGCTTACTTCTGCCATTGCCCAGAAGTCCTTTGCTTCGGTGTTATTTCTACTTTGTTCTATTATGTAACATGGACATCGGATGGTAGAAACAGAGGGGGGAGGGTTTTTTCAAATATAGATCACTTTGCTAAAGTAATCTGCTGAGTAATAACCTTTTGGCATTACAGAACCACATCCAGATTGTTATGACATAGCAGGTTGTAATCCCCTGTTAAATTCACAAACAGAATTTCACGGATGTTTTTGGTAAAAAGGATAAATAAATTAATTGGATTTCCAGGAAGTGGTTACTTTTTATAATTGCCATGCAAATATCACATATCTTTCTCTGTGGCATAACTCAGATGTTTGTGACCACACTAAAAGCAAATTGTATTATAATCAACTCTCGGTTCTAATATCCATGATTGAGAAATTGTTTTTGCTCATGGAGAATGCTATATTCAGATTTGATGTTTATCCTAAGACTATAATTTTGTAGCAGATCTTAGTTTTGAATCAAGAATAGAACAAGGGGCAGGTAGATAATACAGTAGATAGGGCACCAGCCCTGGAGTCAGGAGGACCTGAGTTGAAATATGACCTCAGACACTTTTACTAGCTATGTGACCCTGGGCAAGTCACTTAACCCCCATTGCCTCAAAAAATAAAAAAAAGAATAAGGACAGTGGTCTTGAAACAAATTCTTCCGATAGAGTGTAAGCATCCTGAGAGCAGAGACAATCCTGCTTTTGCATTTGTATCCCCAGCTCTCACCACAGTCTCTGGCACATAGAGGGCACCTAATAAATACTTACTGATTGCTGACAGGGATTGGAGTTTGCTGACAAGCAGAATTATAAATAGGTTTGCATCTATGTTGAGGATCATTAACTGTACTTGGGTCATTTCATCTGGACATGAGGGACAATCTATACCAATAAATATGCTGAAACAAAAGAAAATAAACTGAGATTAGAGAACAGTTAATACTGTAAAACAAGCCCAGAAAGGTAGATTGTAGCAGGATGGCAAAAGGCCTTAAATGGTAAGCCAAGGATGTTGCCTTTTATCCTACAGGCAATAGGCAGCCACCTAGAGTTTCTCCGCAGGGAACGACATTGTCAAACTTGCATATTAGGAAGATTAATTCAGCAACTGTATGAAGGTGGGATTGGAGGAGATGGAGAATAAAGGTACCGAAAAAACTTAAGAGGTTATAGGATGGCCCAGGTCAGTGGAGATGAGGGTCTGAACTAGGTTAAGCATTCACTAACTAGTTTGAATAAAGGGAAAAGGATATCATAAAGGTAGGATCAAAAGAATCTTCCAAGTAATTGAATAAGGGGTGTGAGGGAGAGAGAGTTTGAGGACTGGGAAAATGGTTGTGTTATCAACAGAAATAGGGAAATTGTGAGGAGCAGGTGTTACGGAGAGGACCATAAGTTCAGTTTCGGACATGTTGAAATTCAGGCAATGTCAAGAGGGGAAGATTTAGCAGGCAGTTCAAAATGCATGGTGAAAAATCAGAGGGAGAGATTGGAGCTGGATACATAGCTATGGAAGTCATCCCTACCAAGATGACATAAACTGAGGCATAGTAGTGGGTAAGAGGCAAGATCAGAATTACTCAGGGGGGAACTTGAGGACTGGAGGAAAAAAAACAAATGAGCCAAAGAAAGAGACTAAGTACTAATGTACAGAAAGATGCAGGAGACTCAGCAGGGAACACTGTTGTGGAAACAAGGGAAGGAGAGAAACATCCAGGTTTTTCCCATGATTGTCTATGACTTATGCTCTTTCTGTGACCTTTCCTGCCCCACCTCCATTTCTAGTTCATAGTCTATCAACTTTCATTAAGTGCTTACTATGTACCAGTCACTGTGCTAAGAGCTGCGGATATAAATAAGAAACAAGAAATACAATTTTTGCCCTCAAAGAGCTTACAATCTACCAGGGGAAGACAAGAAACAAAAGGAAGCTGAAAGGGAGTTGGGGGTACCTGAAGATATCCACAATGAAGGAGGATGTTCGAGTCAAAGGAGAACAGCTGCTGGGAAATGAAGAGATGTTTGGAAATTCTGAGCCATCTAAAAAAGGGAGGCTTGGGGGAAAGGAGAGTTTTTTGCTCTACCCTCCAGCCGCCAATTAAAGGGTTATTGAACTATTGAATTCTACCCGTCCAATTCTGCTTCCAACCCAGATGCTGCAGCCACAATGGAATGGAGCAATCCCACTGGAAAGTGGACCCATCCTGACTACCACCAACAACCATCACCAGTTTCCACCAATGGGCAGGTAAGCCCATGAGCCCTGGAAAGGGCAACAGCTTCTCCTTTTTTTTTTTTTTTTTTTTGGCAGGGCAATGAGGGTTAAGTGACTTGCCCAGGGACACACAGCTAGTGTCAAGTATCTGAGGCTGGATTTGAACTCAGGTCCTCCTGATCCAGGGCCGGTGCTTTATCCACTGCATTGCCTAGCTGCCCCATGATATCTTCTTTTTTTGTTGTTTTTTTTGTTTTTTGGGGGGGTTTTTTGTGGGGCAATGAGGGTTAAGTGACTTGCCCAGGGTCACACAGCCAGTGTCAAGTGTCTGAGGCTGGATTTGAACTCAGGTCCTCCTGAATCCAAGTCCAGTGCTTTATCTACTGTGCCACCTAGCTGTCCCCCATGATATCTTCTTAAACCACAGTTCTTATTTCCACCCTGCCCCAGCTACAGAGCCGAGAAGCAACCTTTGTGGAAATTCAAACCACAGGCTGCCCTCACTTCATTTCTTCAGGTTCAGAGTGGATATCAATTTATTAGGCACACAGATTTATACACTGCAGAGATGATTCTCTGTTATGGAAGATATGTTGGAGCAGTTGACCTTTGAGGTGTCTCTCAACCCTGAGATTCTGTGAATTATATTAATTTCATGTATTTATCACATTCCAATATGAACTATAGCTATTTGTTGCCTACTTATCTCCCCTACTAAATTGTTAGCTTCCTAAGGCCAAAGATTATGGTTTCTTTAAAGTAGTACTTAACTCACTGAGTAATATAGCACCTTACAACTTGCAGGTGGTCAAGAAATTTGTTGAATTGCAAGTGGCTCATTTTCTTTCTTTCTTTCTTTTTTAAAAAAATATCTTAAATAACTACTAAATGGGGGCAGCTAGGTGGCACAGTGGATAGAGCACCGGCCCTGGATTCAGGAGGACCTGAGTTCAAATTTGGCCTCAGACACAACACTTACTAGCTGTGTGACCCTGGGCAAGTCACTTAACTGCAATTGCCCAGCAAAAAACCCAAAAACTGCTAAATGGAACTTGGCTATTCCCATCAGTCATCTACTAGTCACATCTAAATAAATTGTGTTCCAGTTATGTTTTACTATTACTACTTTTAAACAAGTCAGAAAACTCACTGAAACTATTTTTAGGCTGATTTTTTTGGGGAAAAAAACCTCAACAACATTTTCTCCTAATTTCCTTCTCATTGAATTAAGAGACAGCTGCACAAACTTGGATTTATGATGCACAGTTTCTAGTAATTAATTTTTTCCTGAAACCTCCAAACCAAAACAAACACTCCCTGCAATTTTCAATGTAGCTTGAAAACATAGCATCTATTTTACACTTTCATAGAAGGAAGAAACAAAATGCAATGGATTGAAATAAACAAAAAGTTGCAATAATTATGAAGAACATAATTTTTGATACTTTGCTAGCTGTGTGACATTAGACAAGTCTCGTAACCTCACTAGACCTCAGTTTTCTCTTGTATAAAACTAGAGACAGTCATTTGCATTCATTTTTTGTCTTTTTTTTTTTTATTCTAACAGATCTGTAGTCAGTCAAGAAATATTTTTTAAGGGCATACTCTTTGTTAGGAGCTATGCTAAGTGCTGGGGATACAAAAAAAAAAGGTAAAAGACAGTCCTTATCCTCAAGGAGAGCAGCTTGGTGGTGCAATGGATAGAGCACTGGGCTTGGAGTCAGGAAGGCTCATCTCCCTGAATTCAAATCTGGTTTCAGACACTTACTAGCTATGTGAGCCTGGGCAAATCACTTCACTCTGTTTGCTTCAGTTTCTTCATCCATAAAATGAGCTGGAGAAGGAAATGGCAAACTGCTCCAGTGTCTTTGCCATGAAAACCCCAAATGGGATCAGGAAGAGTCGGACATGTCCAAAAAAATACTAAACAATAATGCCCTCAAAGAGCCTGCGATCTAATGGAGGCAACCACAAGCAAACAATATGTACAAACAAGTTACAAAAAGGATAAATTGGAAATAAACCACAGAGGGAAGGCACTAGAATTAAGAAAGGTCAGGAAAAGCTTCCTATAGAAGATGTTATTTTAGTTGGGTCTTAAAGGAAACCAGGGAAGTCATTAGGTAGAAATGAGGAGGAGACCATTCCAAGCATGGGAAATAGCCAGTAAAAATGACTAGTTTGAGAGATGGAGTGTCTTGTGTGAGAACAGCAAAGAGACCCACGTTACTGATTCAAAGTCCATGGCAAAGGGATGGGGTAAAGGATAGAACAGTGTAAGATGTAAGAAGACTAGAAATATAAGAAAGGGCCCAGGTTATGAAGGGCTTTGAATGCCAGACAGAAGATGATATATGTGATCCCAGAGGTGATAGGGACCCACTGCAGTTTTTGGAGCAGAGGAATGATGTGGTCAGACCTGAGCTTTGGTAAGATCACTTTGGCAACTAAATGAAGGATGACTGAAAGGGGAAGAAACTTGTGACAGGCAGACCAACCAACAAGCTATAGGAACTCACCACACCAAAGTACTATAATGGAAAAGTACTCATAATTCAATTATAAATGCTATAAATACTCCATTTTCCAATAATTCCCTTTAAAAATTGTTTTGAATGTACTTATATATGTATATATACATGTGTGTAAATATAGATATAGATATGCACACACAATATATAAAGGTTTGAGATTCATAGTTTCTGGGTAATCATTTTATTAATTATTGCTAGCAAGTAATTAATAAAAGGGTCATTTGGCTGTCTCTCCTAAACCAAAGACTGATCATGGTGGCTCCTTGACGCTAAAAAAAAGAAAGAGCAGGTGTTCCCTGACAGGTGGCAATCAACTCTGTTTGGTGAACAATTAATAAAAAGAATGAATATTATAATGAGAGGTGGGCCTATTCTAATGAGGGGCTGAAGGAATGTGACTTTAATTATGTCACTTACTCCAAGACCACCACCAGCCTCAGTAAGTACCTACTATGTGCCAGGCACTGTGCTAAGCCATGGGAATTAAAAAAAAAGACAATGAATCATCCCTGCTTTCAAGAAAATTGCCATCAATGGTGACAGGTCAGAGACCTGCTCTTTTTGATCAATATCCCAGCTCCTTCAGGGAATGGGGAAAGAAGTGACCCATTACTTTTAATTTTTAATTTAATTTAATTTTTTTTGTGAGGTGATGAGGGTTAAGTGACTTTCCCAGGGTCACAGAGCTAGTAAGTGTCAAGTGTCTGAGGCCGGATTTGAACTCAGGTCCTCCTGACTCCAGGGCCGGTGCTCTATCCACTGAACCACCTAGCTGCCCAAGAGGTGACCCATTACTCTCATCCCTTCAGGTGGATCAACAATCAAAGGTCTCTGGCCTCTCAATTGTCCTTGCTCAGTCACCATCCTACTTACATCAAGGGACGAATCTTTCCTGTACTTGATTTGAAGAGAGGGGAGTAGAGCATCGTTTCAGAAATTGATAGTTAAAAGAGTGATAAAAATGTCTCTTTCTGATTAGCCCAAAGGCTTCAGACTAAGATGATTTTAAAGCACTCTCTTAATATTTCTAAAAGGTGGAGTGAGGAGCTTTTTCTGCTTCCACAGGATTTATGTGAGATTAAATTCTTTATTTTGTAGGTATAGTTCGTTATTTCTGGATTGTTGCTAAACTTATGATAAAAAAATCATCAATGTACAAAGCCTTTTTTCTTCTCCGCTTCAAAATCTTAATTCGAATTATCTTTATTGCTATTTCTTTGTTTATTTTACTCTCTCTTTGAAGTCAGGTCAACCAGAAAGAGATGACACATTTTTAAAAAATTCTTTTGTGTTGTTGTTTATTCATTAGGAAGAGGAGATTGTGCATTAAAAATGAGCAAAGGAAAAAAACTAAATATGGTATTCGGGGTGATGGTGATGGCTACCCCAAAGAAACTAACAAAAAACATTCTGCCACAGCCTTGCCCCTATCCCCCAAATTCACAGCTGTTAGAAAATGTGTGAGTCCAGAGTAAAAAAAAAGGAAGGAGCCATGAGAAGCAGAAATTGTGAAAGACAGAAGTTCTTAACTTGGGGTCATGGACCTGATCAATTTTAGGGGACCTGTGAATTAGGACAGGGAAAAAAAAGACATCTCTTTTCATTAATCTCTAGATGAAAGTTAGCATTCCCTTCCATTTTCACATGATTCTGAAACGAAGTCCAAAGACTGCCAAAGGGTTCCATGGTAAGCACAGATTACCTTGGCACTTTACTACCTATCCTGAAGAGGAAGAGTAAAGTTAGTGACTTTTGTTCTGCATTCTTGTAGCTATGTACACGTTGTTGCTACTCCAAAACAAGTTACAATGAGTTTTCATTCATTTATAAATTTGTATAAATTAGTTCAATGGGTTTGCCAGCAGCACTGAGGGAATGGGGGATTTGATTAGGGGAGGGATGTAATTTTAGAATTTGAAGCCATTTGGAGGAGAAAAAGGAGGGGGAGGGGAGGGAGAGAAGGAAAAGGGGAGTAAGCAAGACCTTCACATATATTAATTCCTTTGATCCTCACAACAACCTTATGAGGTAGGTAAGGAAAGTGGTTTTATACAATTTCATAAACAAACAGAAGCTCAAGGAAGTTAAGTAGTGGCATAGAAAATACTAGAGCTAGGGGGCCGCTAGGTGGTGCAGTGGATAAAACACCGGCCCTGGAATCAGGAGGACCTGAGTTCAAATCCAAGCTCAGACACTTGATACTTACTAGCTGTGTGACCCTGAGCAAGTCACTTAACCCGTATTGCCCCACAAAAACAAACAAATAAACAACAACAACAACAATAAAACAACCCCAAAATACTAGAGCTAGCTAGCCCTGAGATCCTCAGACTGAAGGATGAATAACCGAGTCTAAACTTTAATATTCAAAAACCCTAAAACTATAGACCCAGCGCTGAACCTATTCAGGGCACTGTTTCTTCATAAAATAACGAAAATAAATGTGAATATGGATAATGATAAATTATCCAGAATGATGATAAAATAAGACAATAAAACAAGTATAATAACATATGCTCTATTTACTTCACAGGGTTGTTGCAAAGATATGCAGAGGTCCCATAACCTTTGACAACAAAGGGTCCCATTGCCTCAGGTACAGGTATACCTGAAAAAAGTACTTAAGGCCTCAAAAATAGGTTTTCAAGCCTGTAGTTCTCTCTGATCTTGTGTCACAGCATCATTGCTGGCCAGTTGTATTGGTCTATGCTTTGCCTTAAGATGGTGAACAGCTTCTAGTACAACCCATTGCACAAGATTCTCCCCAGGGCCACACAAAACAGAAGAACAAACACAGATACAAAAAGGATACCACCTAGGAAACCAGACATCCAAGGGTGATGGTGTTTAGCCATAAGGAAATCTCACCTGACTCTTTCATTCTCTTTTATGCTTTCTACTATAAACTCTCAGTATTATATAAAACTCGGTTTAGGAACTCCAGCCCAGAAACTTGTACTAGAACTTTTCTCAGTTAGCTATGGCCAGTCTAAGAGAGCAAGACAAGATTGTTTCCTTATTGGGGATAATGAAAAAGTTATTTCTTTCTACCCCCATGGATAATTGCCCTGTCTTTTTGGTTTTTACAACATGAAAGTACCTTTCAGGATGAGATAAATGAAAACCCCCAAGAGGCAGAGTTTCTGGATAATTAACAATCAGTTTATTAATTAGGCTAGCAGGCAATCAATAAGTTGATGGTTAGTGGTTTCCCTCGGTAACCAAAGAAGCCAAGAGAGACTCTGAAATGCTGTAAACCCATTCTGAAAGGGAACACCTCTGACAAGTGAAAAATCAACCCTGATTGGTGGACATTGAATGAGGAGGTGGGCCAAAGTCTTCAACTCCTCCTGCTCGATTGTGAGACTCAGCAGCCTCAAGGCATCTGGGCAAGGAGAAGCTATCTCCCTCCACACCTCTCTAGCTGGTTTTCTCCTTCCTGAGCTGAGTTGCCCTAAACTCTAATGGAGGGGGGTCAAGGGCAGGGAGTTCTTCCTCCAGGCAAAGGCTCGCCCAGACTGGATTCTGTTTATACTCTAAACAGAAAGTAAGTCTTCCAGTTGGGTGGGGTGCCGCCCATGTACCTTAAGTGTTGGGAGCCATCTCAGTCTCTCAGCCATGCCATTCAGAGGATGACTGACCTTTTCTGGAGTTGAGTTTTAACAGAATAAGAAGACAGAGTGTAGATCACAAACTAATAATTAGTTATCAATATAATAGTATAATATTAATTTCTCTCAAGCATTATATAAACATGGGCTATTGAGTAACTTAAATGAGATAATATTTGTAAAGACTTGAGGACAGTGCCTAGTACATTGTAAATGTTTAATAAATGCCTATTCCCTTCTCTTCCCTTGCCCAAAGTGACTGAATTAATAAGTGCCAGAGAGTGGATTGTAACTCCTTTGTAAAATGAGGATTAGGAGAATTGAGTTCATATTGAAAGGATTTTTAAAGAAAAGCCAATGTTTAACATTTAGAACGTTGAAGGAAAATACTGGTTTGACTTCTGATGTCAAACCATTCATGATATATTTATGATTGAATCCTGTGACATATAGGAAGAAACCTATTCCCAAAATGATGTATTCCCAATCATTAAAGATATTTTTTCTGTCTCCTTCCAAATCCCTTGGTACCATGGGAGAAAGAAAAGCAAAAGGATTTTTTGGGGGGTGGGGGGAGCAATGAGGGTTAAGTGACTTGTCCAGGGTGACACAGCTAGTGTCAAGTGTCTGAGGGCTGGATTTGAACTCAGGTCCTCCTGAATCCAGGGCCTGTGCTTTATCTACTGTGCCACCTAGCTGCCCCCAAAAGAATTGGTTTAGAAGTAAAAAAGATGTATAAATTGTTAGGCACTTAAGATGATTTTATCTTCTTTACTGTGACTTTAAGACCCAAAAAGTGGAGTTTCTAGCCAGTCAGTGAATGATTACCTATATATGTAATTATTAAGAGTAAACTCCCTAGGGCAGCTAGGTGGCACAGTGGATAAAGGATTGGCCCTGGATTCAGGAGGGCCTGAGTTCAAATCCAGCCTCAGACACTTGACACTTACTAGCTGAGTGACCCTGGGCAAGTCACTTAACCCCAACTGCCTCAGTAAAAAACAAACAAACAAACAAAAAAGAGTAAACTCCCTGAAAATAGGCAGTTCTCAGATGATTTGATGTACACTACTTATCTATTCCATGTGCTTTCCATTGAAGGCCTACCCTTCAAGTCTTGAGATTCTAACCTTCTCTCAATACTAACAGCATCTCCCCCCCCCTCCCCAACTAGGTATGCAACAGGTCCAAGCTTTAAATTTTTTTTGGTATAACTATATCAATAATTTTTATTTCTATATTTCATTTGATGCAATAAACATTTAAAAAGAATGAACAATTTGTTAGGCAATGTTCTAAGCACCATGAATACAAAGGTAAAATAACAAGTAACCTGACATTGAGGAGGTAACATACTTTTTGGAGGGGAGAAAATATTAGATAGAAAAGTAATAATGTATATTCATAGATAGATATATTTATATACACAAAAATGGACACATGCATATATAATGCCTTTGATCACTCTCTCTGCCTTGATTCTCTCTTCTGTCTAGGTTTTTGGCCTGATTCTCTCTCTTTTGCTACATCTTTATCTAGGTCGTGACCTCTGGCTGTAGATGGCCCACAAGGTCAAGCTTTAATCCTAACAAATAGCATTTATTTACTTTATATAAGCCTGAGTAACTCCCTAACTTTGCTTTGTTTGTTGGTTCTTTATACAATAGAGTTGAAAATACTTTCTATGAACATCACAGGAGGGTTCTGAAGATGAATGAGATAACAATGGTTGAGTGTTCTAAGTCTTATAAAACAGAAAAGTGAAGGAGGAAACACAGAGTAATATTGTGTTGTTAAATGGCAGCTCCCATTGTGCAGAGATGGGCAGAGGAAACAATAGAATCACTTGCCCACACATTCATCTCCTTGGTGTAAGGCGTCACTGTTCTGCCCTCTGCAAAAAACAAGCTTAGAAATGTCATCAGGGAATGAAGTGTGCAAAGTTGTTATGGAAACCAGAATGCCTTGCCTCAGAGTTATTTACAGAATACTTTAAGGATTACTGCAGTCACCAAAATCAATTTAGGTTTAGCCTGATGACCTGCACGTACTCTTCCATCATTCTCCAAAGATTTGGTGATTGACTCTGTTCTGCCAGAGCAAATATGAAGCCAAGAACAAGTAGGTGTCACTTATTATAATATCAGTGAGATCTGGGCAGCCAATGTTTGTAATGTGTGTGCTAGGAGGTGGTTCAGACTTGCCTTCACCAGTGAGAATTCAATTGGTTCCCTTAATCTGAGCATGGGGTGGTGTTAGCCTACTCTCACTTTGGTTCCCTGAGCACAATGTAACTACTGTCTGCGGTCGCCTGGTACTGTGGGACTTTCCCTGGGAAATCAGTCCTTCTCCTGGAAGAGAAGCTAGGCTTTGTGGTGAGATATTTATAGCTGCAGCTGGTTATCATTTTTTTGCCCTCCATTGTGCAAATGAAGACTTTTGCAAGTGTGTTTTGTTAGCTCAGCAAGATCCTTTGGATTTTTTTTTTTAAAACAGGCAATTATAAAATGAGGATTTTCATTTCTTTTGAGGGATCTTTTGAACCTTTTGATGTTGCAGCAGGGGACACAGTCCGAGCTGTAAAGCTGATGATAAAGGTAAGCGCTTCATTGGTTAACCTATGAGACACTGATTCATTTCTCCTTTTGTCATTTAAGGTTCATGAACTGTGGTATATATTCTCGTAAAAATAATGACCACTGATGTTTCTACAGATTTGCAAATCACTTTACAAACATTATCTCATTTCAATTTCCACACAGCCCTGTGGGAGAAGTACTGTAGAGATAGCCATATGGAGAGCTGGAAGGGCCCTTAGACACCACTGAATCCAACCGTCTTCATTTGATACAAAAGGAAACTGAAGCTAAGAATTTAAGTGAATTGCCCAGGGGTCTCACAACTCATGAAATGCCTGAGACAGGATTTGAATTCAGGTCTTCCTGACTCTAACCTCAGTACTCTATAGCACAATCTAGTTGCCTTGTAACTTTCCCTTCTAAATAAACAGAAAGTTGAAAATGTGAGGGGCAGCTAGGTGGCACAGTGGATAAAGCACTGGCCCTGGATTCAGGAGGACCTGAGTTCAAATCCGGCCTCAGACACTTGACACTTACTAGCTGTGTGACCCTGGGCAAGTCACTTAACCCCAATTGCCTCACAAAAAAAAAAAAAAGAAAAGAAAAGTTGACTCATTCACTTGCCATATACCTTTTAAAAACTCATTTTATATGTTTTATGGATGCTCTTTTCTTTTTCTACATCATTGTCACTTTTTATTGACCCCTTCCCCAATACACACATACACATACAATGGAGCCCTTTCTTATAGCAAAGGAGTACAGTCAAGCAAAACAAATCAACTCATTGGTCATGTCTGACAATGTGTGCCTCATTCCATGCCTCTGTTTGCAGAAGGGTGTGAGGTCATGTTTTACCATCAGCTCTCTAAAGTCATGATTCTTGTGATGAATTGAGCAACTCTGACTGGTAGCACAGAGTCAAGACTGGAGCAGAATGAGAGACAGAAGGAACTTCTGACAGGATGTTCAACAAAGGACAGCAGGGGAAGGATATCTGGCAAGGACACAGTAATGAGTCTGTTGAGCCAAGCTTCTCTGCCTTGGTGTTACCCATGCTGGTACTCCAGTCAGAAGCCTGAGGGAGAAGTAGGACCAGCTTTTGTACTATACCAACTGACTAGTCCTTTGACCCTCTGGGCCTATTAAGTCTCAAAGATGGTCTGAATACATTTTAATGAAAAACCTGCCTCATCACATGTGGGGTATGGCCTTAGGACCTCTGACCACACTTAACCATCTTAGTCTGAGATAAGGATACAGAGAGGTAACCTGAATATAACAAAATTAACTCACTTGCCTTTAGGAAATATTTGAGTTGTGACAGAGCCTATAGGAATCAGACAAACACTTAAAGCAACAAGGAAAAAAAGCAGGAACGGCCCAGTGTGACCTAAGATTGCTAGGCTTCAAAGAAATCCCTTTAGTAAACAAGTAACTCACATGATAACCCAGTGATGCATTTCCTGGGTAAAAAAGAACTCTTTTGGAAACTAGAAATGTTGAAAACTATTTATTTCTACATGTAACTAGAAAATAATAAAATACTTTTATGATAATAATAATAATAATAATTTTTAAAGTACTCTTTTGTAGAATTTGACTGCTTCTATACTGTTGGAGATAGGGCATCTAAACTTCACTGGTGATTTGATTAGGACTGTAAATTCCTTGAAAACCAGACTGTCTTATTTTTCTTTAAAAAGCATAGTACGTTATACACAGAAGGTGATATTCAAATGTTTATTGGATTATACAACTTGAGGAGAGTGGACCTCAGATCTCCCCTGATTTCTCCCAGGGCTCTTTCTCTCTCTCATTCTCATTCTCTCTCTCTTTTCTTCCTATTTCCCTCCTGTCATGCTATTGTCAAAACTAAAATTCCTGCTAGGGTGTTGACTGACCTTCGGTGCTTATAGCAGGCAAGTAAACTAACTAGGTTTATGATTTATACAATGTTTATTCCAAATATTCTTTATAAATGTAGTGATTTGTTGTTGTTCAGTTGTTTTCAATCATTTCTGACTCTTTGTGACCCTATTTGGGATTTTCTTAGCAAAGGTATGGAGTGGTTTGCCATTTCTTTCTCCAGATTTTACAGATGAGAAAACTGAGACAAACAGGGTCATGTGACTTGTCTCGAGTCCCACAGCTAGTAAGTGTATGAGGCCAAGTTTGAACTCGGGTCTTCCTTCACTCCAGGCTTGGTGTTCTATCCACTATGCCACCTAGCTGCCCACCATTTAGTGATAGTAATGTTTAAATATTCAAACTGGGCAGCAGAGAAATTCTAACCAAATGTTTTCCCTTTTGCCACCTTGACCCTAGCTTGACTGGTCAGGACCTACCACTGAGAGTTCAGTCACCTGAATAATTGGAGGTGCCCTAATAAAGAGATTCCACTAGCACACAATAAGCTGTGTCAACAAACAGGTGACCCAATATGGGAAATAACCAATTTGATATTCTCATAGATAGCAGGAGAACTAAAAAACCAGCTTTACTAAAGCCAGGTAAAGCTGTCTAGCCAACAATCATGTTGTCTGACCTTGATCCAATCCAGTCCAAAAAGAGGGTGGGAAAAATAGAATGTCATGAAAGGTTTAAGGAAGGTCTTTGTGTGTGTGTGTGGGTGGGTGGGGGGAATGAGGGTTAAGTGACATTGCTCAGTGTCACACAGCTAGTAAGTGTCAAGTGTCTGAGGCCGAATTTGAACTCAGCTCCTCCTGAATCCAGGGCTGATGCTTTATCCACTGTGCCACCTAGCTACCCCCAGGGTCATTTTAAAATCAGGAGATTAAGGAAGGCCCCAGGAAGGGGATGTGTTAGCTAACCTTGGAATAAAGATAAGGACTTCATCAGGCAAGAGATACAGGAGAAGCCCATTTCCCATGTTGAAACAGAGACTGTGTAAGTAAATATATAGCAGGGGGCAAGGTAAGGGTAGTCAGAATGGGAATGTAACCAAGTTTGGCTGAAGCATAAAATGTATAAGAGGTGGTGGTGTGAAATAAGGCTCTAGGAAAGTTGGAGGAAGATTGGGACGGACCTGGAATGTCAGATTAAGGAGTTTTTAATTAATTCATTAAACTTCTAGTGAAGTTTTTGAGTTGGGGAATGAAAATTTCTCTGGATTAGGAACCTTCTTTGATAGCTGTGTGAAGGATGAACAGGAAACAGGAAAGAGTGAAGTCAAGGAAACCAGTTAGAACTGCACTGGGAATTAATGGATGTGTTTGCCAGCGTGACTTACCTAATATAGAAGGACATTTTGGATGCTGATTCAGACGTTTCACTTTTATTTCAAGGTCATTAAGCTTCAGAAAGGTAGAAATTCACAAAGTTCTTCAGTCTTGCATAGCTAAATCCTTTCATATCACAATCAATAAGCATTTATTAAATTCCTACTATGCGCCAGGCACTCTATAGGCATTGGAGATACAAAGATAAACATGAAACAATACCTCCCCTCAATCTGGGAGAAAACATAAGGTAACTGTATACAAAATAAACCAAAGGATAGGCAGTTCTGCTATGACACTTGTTTAGAAAACTCTAATTTGCTCCAACCTGCTTGCTGTATTAAGAAACAGTTTGGAAAATAATGCCATAGGACAATTCCTGGAGCAGCAAAACCCACAGAAGAATGTGCTGAAATCATCTTCTAACCAAGAAAGGCTTAGAAGGTCAGAAGGAGGGAACTGCTGTGCTGATACAGGAGTGGAGCCCAACCCCACAGTTACCCTGACACAGATCCAGGCCCAGGAAGGCCTCACCAGAGAAAGAGACCCCCCCCCCCAGAGCCTCTGAATCAGCTGCAGTGCCAGTGTCCTTTGGAACTAAGCTCACAGTCTGGTGAGAGGGCTGAGCCCTTGGCAGGGGGGAGATTACAGGGGTCTATGCTGGTGCTGAGGCAGAACTTGGGTTTTTCACCCCTGCTGGGAACCAGGAGGTAGGTTTGAGTAGCAATGGCCCAGGTGGGGGAGGGGCACAGGCTCGTTGGAGCTGACAACCACAACACACAAAGTTGGTTGATTAGCAAGTTGGTCTGGGGTCATCTGAGGACCAGGGAACAGGCCAGGCACATGAAGAACCTGATCCTCCTTAAATCATATCACCTGGGACCTTCTGAAGCTTGGGATAGTGCAGCCTGGAAACAGTGCCTCACTTTAAGGAGCTAAAAGTCAAGTAAAAGAAAGGCAAGATGAGCCGACAGAGAAAGGTGAGGACTGTAGAAAGTTTCTTTAGTGCCAAGGAAGATCGAGGTGCACCCAACCAGCATGCCTTGCTGCCTATGGGAAGAGATGTCTGGCTCCGACCAACTAGGAGAAAGTGCTGCACTGGCCATCTTTCTCCACCCAGGATGAATTGAGATCTGTTGGGGAGAGTGGGACAAACAACTTAGGGAAATGAGAGATGGGGGTTTGGAGAGGCAGGCCAGGAAGCAAAAACAAGGAGCTCCCAATCCCCCACACCAGAACAGATACCACAATGACTCAACCTCTTTAGATCCAGTATCCGAGATCCACTTGCCTGAGGAAAGTCCCAGCCAGAGATGGTTAGGGCACATGGCCTCCAGGACAATGGACCCAGTATTGTGAGGGTAGTGGGGTAGGTGTCCCCCAGAGGCTGTACCAAAGGTCTTTTGTTTCTGGTCAAAGGATGATCCTATCTATGTCCCTTATGGGGCAGCTACATCATCATTGACCAGGATCCTTCCATGAGAGTTCCTCAAGTCAAGGTTGTGGTGGCTTCTCCAGGACTGTTGTGCCCCTAACCCTATATCCCCCATAAGCCCTGTGAATTTTATTGTGCAATGTGGCACAGTGAGTTGATTTTTAGGAATACCTATGTCACGACTGTTATGGCAGAAATACCTTTAATTTTGGAAGAGATACTTGGGGCTGGGAGGGCTCATAAAAGGCTTCATTGAGAAGGTTGAGCATGAGATAAACTATGAAGAAATCTAGAGATTCCAAAAAGGCAGAGGTGAGAAGGGAGTGCATTCCATTTGCCTGAAAGAATATGAGAGAATAGGCACCTATATACATTTCCTCAATGAGTTTTCCTGACATTACCCTCCTGATTCTCTTCTCACTTGCCTGAACACTCTTTCTAAGTTTCCTTTGCTGCCTCTGTTGGTTCAAGCATTATCTCTATGCAGATGACTCCCAGATTTACAGATCCAGTTCTCATCTCTCTCTTGCTCTCACATCACCAACTTCCTGTTGGGAATCTTGACCAGGATGCCCAATGGACACCTCAAACTCAAAATATCCAAAAGAGAATTCATTAACTTTTATCCTAAACCCAACCTTCTTTCTAACTGCCTTATTCCTGCTATAAGAACCATAATTCTAGTCATCCATGTTTAAAACTCAGTGTCATCTATGACCCTTCCTTGTCCCTGACCTCCATTTAGAATTTTTGGAGGCAATTGGGGTTAAGTGACTTGCCCACGGTCACACAGATAATAAATGTCTAAGGCCAAATTTGAACTGAGTTCTTCCTGACTCTAGGGTTAGTGCTCTATCCATTGCAGCCCCCTATTTACAATTAATTGCCATGTCTTGTCACTTCCACCTTCCCAACATCTCTTCCATCCATTCCTATCTTTCCACTATGACAACCACCACTGAATTTGAGGCCCTTATCGCTTCTCACCTAAACTATTGCAACAGTCTCCCAGATGGTCTTACTGGATCCAGCCTCTCTTATCTCCTATACATCCTTCAATCAGCTGAAACATTGATTGATATTCCTAAAGTAGAAGTTGGACCACATTAGTGCCCTCCTCATGAACATTCGATGGCTTCCTATTTAACTTCTGGGATAAAAAACAAACTCTTCTATTTGACATCTAAAGTCCTTCTCAATCTGCCTTCAGCTTATCTTTCTGGAATGGTCTCACATCCTCATGTTCTCGACTTTGCCAGGCTTACCTGCTCTTCCCCACATGCCACATTTCCTCTCCTGCACCTCTGGATAAACTATCCTCAATTACAGGAGGATTTTTTCCCCTCACTGCTACACCTTAAAATCTCCAACTTCTTTCAGCCTGAACTCAAGTGTCACTTTTGAACCTAAAGCTTCCCCTCATCCCCATCCACCAGTGTTCTCTATCTAGTACCCAGAGCCCTCCAAAATTTAGCACTGTTTCCTATCCAACTATGTGGATTGACACTTGGCTATTTTGATGGGTCTGTGATCTCAATGAACCATCAAATCATGGAATCACAGAATCTCTCTGAGTTAGAAAGAACCTTAGAGACCGTCCAGTGCAACCAATGCCTAAAGAAGAATCCTTTCTACCATACATTCAACAAATGGTTTTCCAGACTTTTCTGGAAGCCCAATTCTAATTTTAGATAACACTAATGTGGGGGGCAATAATTTTGTCCTATCAAACAAAGTCTTCCTTTTTGCACCTACCACCTATTGCTCCTAATTATCCTCCCTATACCAAGTGAAACAGAGCTTATTCCTTTTTCATAAATATTAGAACTGAAATGACAGTCCCTTAAATACTTGAAGAAAGCTATCATATCTTCTTCCTCCCTCACTCCCAGTCTTCTTTTCTCCAGTTTAAACATTCCAAATTGCTCAACTGATCTTTATATGGCATAATTTGTAATCTCACCATCCTAGTCAACCACCTTTGTCAATATCACTCCTAAAATGTGATGCCTTTAGCTGAACACAATATTCCAGGTGTAGTCTGACTGATATTGAATGGAACAGAATTATCCCTCTTTCTGTACCTTATTGTTTCTATTAATGCAGCCCAAGATGACATTAGCTTTGGGGGCCACCATGTTGCACAATTGACTCATATTGAGATTATGATCTACTAAACTCCCTAAATAATTTTTATGCTGTAATATGGGTTAGAAAACTAACTACAATTCTAGAATAGTTGGTTCAAGAGGTCAAGTGTTTCTTCTCAGCCCTGAGAGAGATTTGGACTATGCTGAAGTTTGGGCTGGGAGGTGGGCTTGAGTTACATCCAAGAGTTTTGAAAAAGAGAATTTAGTCTGAAGGAAGAGGATACTGTGAAGAAGAACCTGGGACTAAATGGGATGAGAAGAAGAAACAGTGAGGGAGGCAGTGTTTTCAGTCCCCTGCTAGGTACCTAATGAGCTGAATTAAGGAGAAAAATGATAGTGGAGGAGTTATGGCTGATCAAATAGAAAGAGAAGATATTCATTATAATAAAATTGATTTACATAAGTGATGCAAGGATGTTTCAGCATTAGGAAAACAATCAACATAATCATATTAAAATAAAAAAATTTAATACCATATGATTATCTCAATAGATGCATTAAAAACCTTTGATAAAGTACAACACTCATTTATGCTTTTAAAAAACCCTTTAAAATATAGGTATAGGAGATATTTTTTTAATCATGAAAAGACTCTGGGAGAGGGGGAAACTAAGATGTGACAAAGAGCAATGCTATCACCATGTTTGGTTGGCTTTCTCAAGGTGCCTTGGAACAAAGGATTAGGACTGAAGCTTCTGAAAATAAATTAGTAACATTAATGAACACTTATTACAATTAATAAAATAATATTAATAAGCATTTACGCTTATTCCTTTCCCTTATAATCATTTCTTCAAGGTCTGAAGGCAATTCCAAAATATCTATCCTTTCCTCACTTTCCCTCCCCACATCTATCTGATAATAGGAGCTGTTATCGATTTCCCCCCCTCATTTCTTTTTATCTAAGCTATTTCCTTTACATTAACTTTGCTTCATGAAAAACCTCATGCATAGTCATGAGGGCTTGCATTACACATCTGGATACTTAATGTGATAATATTTGTAAAGGTATTAACACAGTGCTTGGTACATAATAGGCACTGTATAGATACTTATTCCTTCCCCTGCCCCTCCCAGTCTGTGCTTTGAAAAGAAGAATGGAGGAAGCCAGGGGTTAGTTGGAAATACATACAATTTAAATATTAGGTCAGAATGTAGGAATTATTGTAACTGGGGGCTTTGCAGTATTTTTATTCTACTCATCATTTTTCATTGAATAATAGCAAAGAAAGGATCCAGATAGACATTATATTGTACCTAGATTAAAAGCAAAGGAATTGTTGTAACATGGTTTGGCTGATTAAATCTCCAACCTTGATCTTAAAAATAGAGAGAGCTGGGAACAAAAGGTATTGACCAGAGATAGTCACACCCTGAACTGGCCTTGTAAGAAGAGACTGGGGGGGTGGGGAGGCGGCGCAGTGGATAAAGCACCGGCCCTGGATTCAGGAGTACCTGAGTTCAAATCCGGCCTCAGACACTTGACACTTACTAGCTGTGTGACCCTGGGCAAGTCACTTAACCCCCATTGCCCCGCAAAAAAAAAAAAGAGAGACTGGAATGGTGTGGGAGGTGTTGCTCCAGCTCCTTCCACAAGGGGCGGAAAGAGTAGAAAGGGACAAGTACCAGTTGGCCAACTTGAGTGTTCTTAACAACACCTATTGTTTGTAATTCAAAATGTTATATCGCCTCAAATCCTACCCAAGTTTGTGCTCATGGAAAGTATAAGATTTTACACTTCTTCCTGAGAGGCAGCATGTTATATTTAGCATAACGTCTAACACATAGTAGGCACTTAATACATTTTTATTGTATTGTGTTGTATGATGAAAATAACAAAGAGTCAACTTAAAGTAAGGAGACCTGGGTAATAATCTCAACCCTGACACTTGGTAACCTTGTGATGATGGCCGATTAACTGAATATATTTGAATCTCAATTTTTGAATCTGTAAAACAGAATAATACTTGTACTGTTCATCTCATAGGGTTATTGTGAGCAAAGTACTTGGCAAACCAGAGAGTGCTATGTAAATATGAGTTATAGTATTATATGAATGATTATTATTATATACACTAAAATAAATCTTATTAGAGAACAGATTCCCTCGATATTCTTGACCTTTTGTTCTTCCAAATAAAATTTGTTATTATTTTTTTCTAACTCTCTAAAATGATTCTTTGGTAGTTTGGTTGGTATGGCACTTCATAGGTAAATTAATTTTGGTAGAATTCTCATTTTTATTATACTGGCTTGGACTACCCATGAACAGTGAATATGTCTCCAGATGTTTAGATCTGTCTTTATTTGTGTGAGAAGTATTTTATAATTGTGTTTGTATAGTTCCTGGATTTGTCTTGGCAGGTAAAGTCCAAAGTATTTTCTACTGTCTGTAGTTATCTTAAATAGAATTTCTCTTTCTCTCTCTTCCTGCTGGGTTTTGTTGGTAACTTATAGAAATACCAATGATTTCTACGGGTTTATTTTGAATGCTGCAACTTTGCTGAGAGTTGTTAATTGTTTGAACTAGTCTTTTATTTGATTCTCTAGGTTTCTCTAAGTGTACCATCATATCATCTGCAGAATGATAGTTTGGTTTTCTCCTTGGCAATTCTTATTCCTTCAATGTCTTTTTCTTGTTTTTTGAAAAGTATTTAAGTTCTTAGGATGTGCTTGGCCTGGTAATTCCTTTGTTTAGCTTTCTAAACTCTACACCATCAGCTCCCAACCTATCTTTCCATCCTTACTGGACATTACTCCCACTCCCACACTCTGAAATCCAGCCAAACTGGTTTTTAGTTTGTGCCTTACTTTCAACATTTCATCTCCTATCTCTGTATCTTTGTGCTGACCATCCCCCATGCCTGCCATGCTCTCCCCTCCTTATCTCCCCTCCTTTTCTCAAAGTCCCTCTCTCCATCTTTATCTTTATCTTTAAGAAGTAGCTGAGTCACCATCTTCTGCATGAAATCCTCCCTACTCCTCACAAATGCTAGAGGCCTCTTTCCCAAATTACCTTATATTTAAGTACTCTGTGTGTGTCTATGTGTGTGTGCATATATGTCTCTGTGTATATTTGTATTTAGATTATTAAAACTAATTCTCCTTGAAATTCTTTCACATTCTTAATGCAAGTATTCTGCTATTCTTGGGTGTATTGTAGTCTTTAAAGAACTGAAAATGAGTATCTCACATGAGAGAACTGCAGAGGTACCTGGTGAATAATGTATTACAACCTGGGAATTATGAAGGAAAGCTAGAGTAAAGGATGTAGTCAAGAACACATCTGTGTGAAAACAGATGATATGTCTGGTAGTGAGAGGGATGGACAAACAGCCTGGCTGCTTCACTGGTACCCACCCCATGCCAAGAGAATGCCCCCAACACAGTGAATGGCTTCCTTTTGTCAAATTTATGGGAGGACATGGACAAGTCATATAGGACAGGGTTGCATGGATGGGTTGCAATCTGATTCACTGAAGGGACTATATATATGGATGAAATCCCAGATCCATTAGAGTATTTGGGTCTAAGTATTAATGCAGGGACAATACATTTGCCGGATCATAGTACTATGGATTTCACAATAACCATTTCAAATTTTGGTTTTCCTAAGTTTGAACCATCTGAATATTTTTTAAAATGTATCTTTTTCTATTTAAGGCTTTTATAATTTTTTAAATTTTAATTTCTATTTTTGACTTAAGGTTTTATTAGAAATTTCATGGCAGTGTCCTATTTTTCACAATCTCTTCTTATTAATTTAAAGGATTATTTCCATATTCCACTATCTGAGGATAAACAAGGCAAGAGGTACCTACAACTGATGTATGCTGGAGCTGTCCTAAATGATAACTGGAGTCTTGCTGATGTAGGAATATCACTTGGTTCAAATCTCAAGTGCTTGGTCAAGGTATGCTCAGAGTAGTAGTTATTGAAGTTTTCTGTATCTGTGGTTTCACTAAATCATTGCTAATCTGCCTAAGCTAAGCTTAATGTTACTATTATTACCTAAATATATCTCCACACATAAGGATATTAGAAAGAATAACAAGGTCCTTTAGAAGGAAATCAATGAGTAAAAAGGATCTTTGAAGAGTTCTTTTGCAAGATAATTACAATGTAGAAGGATCTCTTGTCTATCCCCTAATTGAATTTGGGCTGTTCCTAACTTAGGAACAATTTTATAAATGGTGGTTAATTTTACAGGCCGGGGGCAGCTGGGTGGCGCAGTGGATAAAGCACTGGCGCTGGATTCAGGAGGACCTGAGTTCAAATCTGACCCCGGACACTTGATACTTACTAGCTGTGTGACCCTGGGCAAGTCACTTAACCCCCATTGCCCCACAAAAAAAAAGAACTCAGGGCCAACCTCCAACAACAGGAAGAAATATCAGTGAACTTCAGGGGAAGATTTAACCAATAATGTACTTGAAACACAGTCTTACTGATGATGTAGAACCTAATCACCATTGATATCAATGCTTCTCTACCACCTGGGCCCCTTTTCCACACATGTAGATGCTTAGAAAAGCTATTCCAAGTTTAAGATACTCCGTGGGTCAGGATCCACTTGAAGCCCCCAGTACTGCATTTACTTTTATTAGTTAGCCAGAGGTTGTGCTAATTCAAAACAAGACACTTAATCAAACATCATGGCAAATGAGGCTAAAAGAAAAGATAGGCCATGTACACATGGGATATACTCTTACCACACCACTAGAGGAGAGAGTTGTAGAGAACATATATATGGTCAGCACACATCAGGAACTCACAGACATCTAGAACATGTGTAGCTAAAGAAGACATGTGGCCAGGACATCTTAGACCTCCAGTGCTGTAAAGCTGCTCACGTACTCTGATGGTACCGTTTTGTTGCTCCTTGTTGCCTTTAGTTATCCCAGAACATTGTCTCTGCCAAGAATCACTTTTAGTCTGTCACCAGGCTATTCTCTGATGTCATTGGTTACTTCAGTTCCTCGAGGTCACCTATTGCTCTCCACTCCCAGGTGCTGAATTTAACTGGCTAGAAAATCTCTTCCTTATGAAGGGGGATTGATGTTCTTTTAGGGAAGAGTTGTCATACCCAGCTAGGAAGTTAAAGAAAGACAGCAGAGTGTTCCAGGAAAAGATTCAATCTATTCTTTTAACTTTCTCTTTCTGATGTTGATGAGGGTCCCAAACAATCTCCCTAGAGGTTAGAAAATTCCTTGCAACTCCTATTATCACTGAATATGAGCTTGGGGGGAATCCTTCCCTTAAAAAAACAAAACAAAAACAAAAACAAACCAAACCAAGAGTTCTGTGGGAGCCTGGGCTAAGGAGGCTGACCTTACTCCAAAAGTCTTCTTGACATGTGAATGAAGCTGAGGGCCAGAACAAAAACTAGAATAAGCAGGGAGTTCTCATCCCAGCCTTTATTACGAATATCTGCTGGGTTCATGTCATCCCCACCGACTTCCTCATTGTGTGATCTTGGCTTTTAAACTCTCTGGGCCTCAGATTTGTCATCTGTAAAATAAGGAAGTTGGGCTAGAAGAGTTCTTCTTCTCCTTCTTAGCGTTATGGGCCTCTTTATCAGTCTGATGAAGCCAATGGATCCTTCTCAGAATAATGTTTTGTTGCTATATTTGTAATTGATGGAAACCATTGTTTCAGTTAGAGGTTAGTCAAAATGAATATTTTTTTTCCCCATCTAAGTTCACAGACCCCTGAAATCTATCCATGGATGACCTCTGAGGAGACCTTTCTATCTCTGAATCCTATGATCACCTAAGAAGACAGTAGGACTCTACTATGTCTAGAGCCACTTATAGCCATAAAAACTACTCTCTCAGGAAGGGAGGGAGAAAAAATTTGAAACTTGAAATCTTATAAAAACAAGTGTTGAAAACTATCTCTACATGTAACTGGAAAATAATAAAATACTTTTATAATTAAAAAATAAAACAAAACAAAACAAAACAAAAACAAAACCTATTCTCTCCCTAAGAATTTCTGGACTTGATCAATAAGGTCCCTTGCAATTCTAAGCCTCTGATCCCATGCAGTCCAGAGGGGAAGCCAAAGAGTACAGTAGCAGCAGGATCAAGCAGGAGAGCTGAGGGTACTTTCTACCCTACAGGGTAGAAGCTTGCCAAGACACAGGATTTAATAAATTCTCCTAATGTTTTATGGAATGTTTGCTGATCCCAATCATCACCCTTCTGTAGAGCTACCCTAATACCATTTCTGGTCACTAGGTTCATGCAGGACAATACTGTACTGTCTCAGAAAACAGCTACCATCCAACTCATAAACACCGGCCAACGACAGATTCAGGCTTGTCTGAGCCCTTGCTGAGGTTCTGTAATAGCATCAGCCAATGCAATAAGGGAGAAAAACCTCACGTCTCTGTGGCTGCAGTCCAAGATGGGCAAACAGATTTCTTCAATAAAAGGACCATACAAACACATTCTAGGATTCAAAGAATGCTGTTCTGCTAGCTGTATACTTCTTAATCTAGCTCAGGTGACTGAAGGCATGCCACTTCCCACAGCATAGTCTTGTATTGCACAATTGTATACATAAACATCGCCAGCAACCTAGGTGCTATTTATGCAATCAGATATACGTTCTCCCAGGAAGCTGTGGTCACATCTTCCAAGAAGCCTACTGAGAATTTAGGGAAACAAAAGCCACTTTACTGTTTTGTGTTTTTTTTTTCTGGCAGGACTAGGAAACATTAGTTAGCCTATGAATAAAATATCCTTCTAAGCTTACCCCAAATACTTGTGGGTAAGAACTTGTCCTTAGTACTTTCATCAAATGCTGAATATCGGCAGCTATTTGGTAATAAGCTACATTTGGAGAATATTCCATTTTGTTTGTTGTGTTTGTCTTTATGTTGTGATTGTGTGAAAGGGTGATCTGCCTTTGGGCAATTAAAAAAAAAATAACTAGTGCCCTTTTCCAGTTTTACAGGAATTGTTCTACCCCTAAAGGTATTACATGAACAATTCAAAATGACCTTATGAAAGGTATCTTGTAACTATCTTAGACTTTTGCAAAGGCTTTTTTTTTTTACAATTCCTTTACAAAGTATTATAGTTTTTAAGAAAAGAATCATAGATCCAGAAGGTACTTCCGAGACCGTCTAATTCAACTGTCCCATTTTTTTATAGAGAATGAAATTGAGGTGTTTAGGTGACTTTCCTCAGGTTACACAGGCAGAAGAAATTGTCAGAGGCAGGATTTGAACCCAGTTAGTTATTCTGATACCCACAGCAGCACCCTTTCCACAGTGCCATACTATCGCTTATAAAAAAGGCCCATTTTTTGGAGGGACCCAATGGAAGAAAAATAATAGAAACAAAGGGAAAATGAATGTGATTTTGGGTGGGGTAATGAAGTGAGGAACGAGGTAGTTTAGCCTATCATCTTCCATCTAGAAGAGAATGAGGGAAAGCCTTGTGAACCATACTTTTAAATTCATGCTTCTAAAATAAGAGAGGCCCTGTGTTTGAGTGGATGGAGAGCCAGTCCTGGAGTCAGGTAAACCTGCCTCTGATAGATACTTTTGGGGTTTTTTCCCCTTCCATCTTTCTCAATTTACTGTTTGTTTATTTATTATCATTATTCAATTATTGTATAATTTTTTTAGAATTTGGAGTTCCAAATTCCATCCCTCCCTTACTCATTGAGAAGGTTTGCAATATGATACCCATTGCAGAATTGGAACACCAATGCACTGTTGGTGGAGCTGTGAACTGATCCAACCATTCTGGAGAGTAATTTGGAACCATGCCCAAAATGCTATAAAAACTGTGCATACCCTTTGAACCAGAAATACCACTATGAGGTCTATATCCCAAAGAGATCATAAAAAAGGGGAAAGGACCCACATGTATAAAAATAATTAAAGCTGTTCTTTTTGTGGTGGCAAAGAATTGGAAATTAAGGGAATGCCTATCAATTGGGGAATGACTAAACAAGTTGTGGTATATGAATGTAATGGAATACTATTGTGCTATAAGAAACAAGGAGTGGGGCAGCTAGGTGGTGCAGTGGATAGAGCACTGGCCCTGGATTCAGGAGGACCTGAGTTCAAATCCGGCCTCATACACCTGACACTTACTAGCTGTGTGACCCTGGGCAAGTCACTTAACCCCAATTGCCTCACCCAAAAAAAAGAGAAAGAAAGGAAGGAAAAAAGGAAGGAAGGAAGGAAGGAAGGAAGGAAGGAAGGAAGGAAGGAAGGAAGGAAGGAAGGAAGGAAGGAAGGAAGGAAGGAAGGAAGGAAGAAAGAAAGAAAACAATGAGCAGGCAGATTTCAGAAAAACCTGGAAAGACTTACATGAATTGATGCTGAGTGAAATGAGCAGAACAAAGAGAACATTATACACAGTATCAACAACATTGTGTGATGATCAACTGTGATACACATAGCTCTTCTCAGCAATACAATGATCCAAGACAATGGCAAAAGGCTCAGGAAGGAAAATGCTCTCCACATACAGAAAAAAGAACTCTGGAATCTGATTGCAGATGGAAGCTTATTACTTTCACTTTTGTTATTGTTCTTTCTTCTTTCTTGTGTTTTTTTTTTCCCTTTGGTTCTGACTCTTCTCTTACAAAGAGACTAATGTGGAAATATGTTTAACATGATCGTAATATATAATTTCTATCAGATTGCTAACTGACTTCAGAAGGGGGGAGGGAAAGGAGAGTGATTTGGAACTCAAAATCTTACAAAAGTGAATGTTGAAAACTATCTTTATATGTAATTTGAAAAAAAAAAGGTCTGGCAAAATGAAAAAAAAAATTATGATAACCATTGTACAGGTGACACCTACTTTGAAGAGGCAACATGAAACAGTGGGAGGAATACTGGATTTGGAATTAGAGGTCTAGAATTTAAACGCTGCTTCTGATTCTATCTATTCAGGAAGGAAGAGCCACAGGAGGAGGGTTCAGGGAGTGCTGGCCCGGCAATTGACTCAATTCAACAAACATTAGCTGAATTGTTTGTTGAACTCAACTGACAGGCAAACAGTGAGGTAGGCCCTTGTTTTACACACACACACACACACACACATATATTTATCTATCCTTAGGAGAATGTAAGCTTCTTGAGAGCAGGTTTTGTTTTTGTATCTCTGGCTCCTGACATAGTGTCTCAAACCTAAGATTACTTTTTGAATTGAAATGAACTCAAATGAAGCTGACTCATATGACTAGGAAACTACTATACTTTCACGATGAGGGTAGAGTGTCTAGTTTTGAGAATTTTGGGGAACTTGGCATGGCTTCCCCTTTCTTCAGAAAATGAAAACAATAACTTACTGCTTATTAACGTTTAGAATTTATAAGGGTGTGTGTGTGTGTGTGTGTGTGTGTGTGTATGTGTGTATTTGTGTGTGTTTTGTGAAAAGAAAGACTGGGGTAGTTTGCCCCCAACTTTACAGTTTTCCGGTAACCTTTTTCTGCTCAAGAGCCTTAGCTACACTAATTTTGTTGCATCATCTACACAACAACAGGGGACAAAGCCAGAAGTTTTTACGAAACTAAATGAAGGACAAGGAGTAAACATTTCCTTTTTTTTGGTTTGCTTTGGGTTTTTTTGGTGGGCAATGAGGGTTAAGTGACTTGCCCAGGGTCACACAGTTAGTGTCAAGTGTCTGAGGCCAAATTTGAACTCAGGTCGTCCTGAATCCACCTAGCTGCCCCCAGGAGTAAACATTTCCAATAAAACTGGAGAGAAGCAGGGCTCTTTCCCAAACAAAATGACACAAGGTTATTTAAACTCTTTATCCCCTTAGTTTGTGGACTCAGTAGCAAGTCAAACTAAGTTACTCTTAATCCTAAGTGAATCAGTTAGAAGGGATAGGAGATGGAGGGTTGGAATGGACATCAGGAAAAACTGGTTCAAATCCTTCCTTAGTCACTAGCACAACTCTGGACAAGTCACCTAACCCCTCTGAGTATCAAATTTCCTCATCCCTGAAATGGCAGATAGCACCTACCTCCCTGGGTTGTTGTGAAGATTAAATGAAATAACATGTAAGGTGTTATGCAAACCTTATAGCACATATAAATATTAGCTGTTCTCATTATTAAAATCAAAAGGACAAATATCTTAACAACAGACGAATAGAGTACAGCTCAGTGGTCTTTGAAACTTGAATCTTTTCTTCCCATCCCTGCTTCTTGGACAGCAGGACTAAGTTATACCTCAATATGCATACTCTCTTTACTTTTTTCCCCTCACTTAGAAAGAAAACAAACCAACCCTCTACATCTACAATGCCGTAACTCAAGAAACAATACCAATAATGGGAAACATTTACCTCCTTGGTAAAAAAGTATCCTATCTGAAAACACTGATAACACTGAGATGTGGCTTTCCAGTGAGTATCTTCTGTCTCCGGACTCCTCAAGGAAGGGAGATGTATGACTGTAACACACTGATTGATTACCAAACAGATATAGGTACAGTATATGATTTTTTTTTAACTTTGGAAACTCTTTCTAAAACTTGTTTATCACAGGTCAATTTATCATACAACAAACTCCAAGGTTTTGTCTGAATCTTTTTTTTTTTGCGGGGGGGGGGGTACAGAAATTTGGCTTCAAATTAATATAAAAAATAATAACATTTTTTATATAATGTAGGTTCTAATATCCCCATTTAACAGATAAATAAACTGAGGCTTAGAGGAGTAATACTGAATATTACTTGAAGTAAATGAGTTGAGGATTGGAGAAAGGGAAGGTCTAGAGAAGGAAGACTTTTAGTTATACTATCTAAAGATACTTGTTATAATGAGGTTGAATTTGTGTTGTAAGTTTGGTACTAGTAGTACTTTGCTTTAGCTTTTCAAAACTGTAGAATTCATATAGTGGTAACATAAAAAATAACAAGCATTTATAGTGTTTTAAGATTTGCAAAATGCTTTATAAATATGATCTCATTTTATCCTCACAATAACCCTGGGAGCCAGGTGCTATATTTATCTTCATTTTACAAAAAAGGAAACCAAGGCAGCAAGAGGTTAAGTGATTTGCTTGGTCACATAGCTAGCAAGTATTTGAGAATGGTTTTTCTTTCTTTTTTTATTTTCTTTTATTTTTTTTAGTGAGGCAATTGGGGTTAAGTGACTTGCCCAGGGTCACACAGCTAGTAAGTGTTAAGTGTCTGAGGCAGGATTTGAACTCAGGTACTCCTGACTCCAGGGCCAGTGCTCTATCCACTGTGCCACCTAGCTGCCCGGATGGTTTTGATTTCTTCACTCTAAGTTTGGTCATTGAATCACCCAGCTGCCTCTTATCTAATGAAATCTCCAAACAGTTATGAAGACTTAATAATTTTCCTTTCTCTTATTCTTGTTTCAGGACCTCAAAGCCCTTTGAGATATATTCATCTAAACTCCCCAAACACCACAAAACTCTGTAGCAAAATTTTGTCCCTGTTTTATAACAGGGCAACTGACGGCCAGAAAAGTTACATGATTTGCCCCTTTTCACTTGCTGTATTGTGTAGCTTTTGTTTGCCTGGCACTGTACTAGACATTAGGGAGCATTAGAAGAAGTAATTGTTTGCCATCCTTTGTGCTAAAAGAACTTGCAAGCTGCTTTCTTATACCAAACATCAGAGCATCAATGGCAAGCTGGCAATAGACCCTGCTTTGCTTGCTTTCAGATGATCTTGCTGATCATTTAATATGACAACCCCTCTCTCTACCTCTATAGCAATCATTCAATCAATACACTTTCACTGAATGACTATTATGATGGTTGTTTTGATGTGGTTGGGATACATGGAACACTATAGTCTCCTTAGAATTGAAAACAATTATCAATTAAAGCCAAGGAAGAGACTTTTGTGGCTGTGAGCAGGCAGAAATATGTTTTAAAAAATGAGGAATTATTAAGAAGTAAAGTACAGATTATTAGGAGGGAGCAGCTAGGTGGCTCAGTGGATAGAGTTCTGGGCCTGGAGTCAGGAAGACCTGAGTTCAAATCCAGTCTTGGATATTTACTAGCTGTGTGACCCAGTGCAAGTCACTTAAACTCTCTCTGTTCACCTTAATTTAGTAGAGAAGGAAATGGCAAACCACTCCAGTATTTTTTCAAGAAAACTCCATGGATAGTATGATCCACAAGGTCATGAAGAATTGGACATGACTGAACAATAACAACAACAGGTTATGTATTAACAAAAAATTTAAGAGCAAAAGAGATCTGATGTTCATGTGGCAAGAACAGATGATAACCAGTGGAAAAGCTGTGTACTCATTTGGTATCCAAGAGAAGTCACTACAAAGTGAGGAACTTATGGGAGGATATAGATAAGAACTACCTAGGAATCCTAGAACTCCTCCATCCTGAGAGGCAACATGATATGGTAGATTCAGTGCTCCTTGCAGGCTCTCTCAAGTTTCACCCCCTTCCCAATACCATCTGATATTTCCTTGCATAGGAAAAAGATGTGTAAAAATTTAAAATCCCAGGCCATCTTTGTGGGTCTAGGCCATTCCTCCCCCTTGCAGAGGAAATATTGTAGATAGGAAGGGCATAGGATCAAAATATGTGTAATCTCACAATAAATTAGTATTTTATAGATAATTAAGTACCAGTAAATTAAATAATTGAATTTAGAATGGGCTGTTAAAACTCTGCTTTCTCATCCTATCACTAGGGAAATTAAATATCTTATTAGAAAAAAAAATTCAGGAGATGGGAACCCTTTAATAAATAAACTTTGAATTTCCAATTATGGAGTCTTTGACAAGTATTTTAATCAAAGCATTACTAAAGAACCATTGTGGCTCTTCTAGATATGGAATCACCATATTTATTATCATGGTAAAGCTAATCAGAGTCAGGGTCAAGTTATAGTAAATTGGGACAGGAAACACAAGATCAGCAACTGTGGGGAAATAAAGACAGCAAATAGGAAGGAAGATCAAGAACACATGATGTCTAAATTAGGCGTTGAAGCCAAGGAATATGCTGTTAGGTAGTCAAGTTCTGCTAAGTCAAGATCAAGACCACTGGGGAGCAGAACCAGGAGGATTAGGTTCAGTCACATGTTCTAGAAGAAGGTAGAACTCCAACAGGCATGATGGATCTTATATGATCCCCTCTCTGCTTACACATTAAGCCCTACATGCCAAGCTATACTTTCCTCTTGAAAAAAGGAAGAAAAGGCAAATTAACAAATAATGGGCAAAGGGGAAGAAAAGGGAAATAACAGAATGGCAAAAGGGGAGAGAGGAACAGCATAAAAAAGAAAAAGAAGAAAGAAAATAGAGAATGGAAGATACTGTCTTAGGTCATATAAAAGGTATCATATAGACTAAAATAATTATGACAGCATTTTTATGGTATTATATGCTACCAAGCATTCTTAGTATCCAAGACCAAAAGGGTTCAAAAGAGCATTTTTTAAAAATATGGATGTATACATATTTTTTGAAAACTGTTTATGTCCTTTGACCATGCACATGCATGAGAAACTTAATCAATAGTATAGATGAGGAAATAGAAGAACTTTGAATTCAGGGTGGCATTTCCAAATAAATGACTAAGCTGGAAGTAGAATCCTTCCAGACTAATACAGAGGCTAGTTGTGCTCTCCTGACAGAAACACACATTCCATCACATCCACAATAGCAAGCCAATTCCATTTTGGCCAAGCAAAGTCTGTGAACTACAAATCACCGTCAAAGACAAGGATGATAAAATGTTATTCATCTTCATCTACAGGAACAACTCTTCGCTTAGATGTATGGGATGGATGGAAAGAATTTCTGACTGGTTGTCTCCAAGGACAAAAGCTTAAAGTCCAACGGTATCTATCAGAAGAGGAGCCAGTACTCAAGTATGGTTGCTAAAAATAAATGTTAACTATATTAACAAAGTTAATTTTTCCCTGTAAGCAATATTCACAAGAACAGCTATTCCTAATAATCCTTGACACAAATCTGCAGTGTTGTAGTATATGGTAGTCCTAAAATACTCCATAAGAAATCCAGAGTTAGGGGGCAGCTAGGTGGTGTAGTGGGTAGAGCACTGGCCCTCGATCCAGAAGGACCTGAGTTCAAATCTAGCCTCAGACACTTGACACTCACTAGCTATGTGACCCTGGGCAAGTCACTTAACCCTCATTGCCCCTACCAAAAAAAAAAGAAACGAAAAGAAATCCAGAGTTAGAAGGAATCTTAGAAGTCATCTTGACCATTTCTTATTGTCTGGGTCTTCATCATATACAGCAAAATAAGGAATATATGTAGTAATGGTTCATAGCCATAAAATATGGTATTTCAGGTTGGTTATTTGTGTGAAGAAAGTGTCACTGGTCAAGGCTTTGAAACTTCCTGTGAAGTTCCGGCTTTAACTCCAGCCTAGATTTTTGTTGACCTACTTGGATATCTGTTAGGTCTCCCTCTCAATTACCCCGTCCCCACAAAAAGTGTGTTCTCTCTCTAGGCTTGTTGATTGCAAATGAACTCAAGCAATCCCAACTCCTTCATTCTCTCCATCTCACTCTCATAGTGGGGTAGGAACCTGTCAGGGAGAGTAAATAATAAACAGGCTCAGCAATCCAGGTTGACTTAATCTCTTCCCACCAGCTAGTGGACTCATCCACTACACTACTGCCCTCTGCTGGACTGTCAGCCATTGCTAGTGCTTCTTCCTTAAAACAAGGGTGGTTATCTTTAGTCTTGTTCATAGCCACACCCAATGGGAACAGAAAAGAAGCTCCCAAGACCTTGTTGTTGCTATTTGTCCTTTGTTCTCCAAGAGGACCGTCAAATCCTGGGTAACATCATGACTTGCAGTGAATTGGATTTAAGTGAGGGAGGGCTATACAAGGTCACCAACCTCACTCTCTCCTCCAGAGTCATCTTGGTCTAGTGACAAGATATACATCAGGATGACTGCAGATGGCCCCAGATGCAATGAGAGACCTTGACCTTTTTAAATTAAGGTCTTTCCCATGTCTCAGTTTGCCTGAGGCAGTGCCCCATTCGGGGGTTATGGCTAGGTAGGAAATGAAGCAAAGAGAGGCCTCCTTTACTCAGTCAAAACAAACAAACAATTGGAGAAAGCAAGCAAGCAAGGAAGCAGGAAAGTCCCTGAGGGGACCCCAGAAGAGTTTCTGGCCAAACCTTGCCTATAGTGTTAGTTGAGACAATCAGTGAATGCTCACTTCTGCCAGGACCTGTGACCCAGACAAACAAGAGCCTCTCAGTCTGATGGGATGATATTAAATCAGCATGAATTGCTGAGTCTGAATATCATTCACTCTTTTTCCTGGCTTCCTTCAAAACTCATCTGGCTTTCTGGCTTCTTTCAAGATTCAGCTCAAATCTCCCCTTCTGTAGGAGATCTTGCCCACTCCTCCCTTCCCTATCACCTTCTGAGATAACCTTCTATTTATTTGTTTGTTTGTTTGTTTGTTTATTCATTTATTTGTTTGTTTGTTTATCTATATGTCCATTTATTAATAAAAGTATTTTATTATTTTCCAGTTACGTGTAGAGATAGTTTTCAACATTTGTTTCTATAATATTTCAAATTTCAAATTTTTCTCCCTCCTTCTCCTCTCTCCCCCCTCCCCTAGACAGCAGGTAATCTGATATAGGTTATATATACATAATAACATTAAATATATTTCTACATTAGTCATGTTATAAGAGAAGAATCAGAGCAAAAAGGAAAAACCTCAAAAAAGAAAAACAACAGCATCAAAAACAAAAGAAATAGTATGGTTCAATCAGCATCCATATTCCACAGTTCCTTTTTTTTTCCTCTGGATTTGGAGAGCCTTTTCCATCATGAGTCCTTTGGAATTTTCTTATACCGTTGTATTGGTAAAAAGAATCTAGTCTATCACAGTTGATCAACACATAATGTTGATGATACTGTGTATAATGTTCTTCTGGTTCTGCTCATCTCACTCATCATCAGTTCATGCAAATCCTTCCATGTTTCTCTGAATTCCTCCTGCTCATCGTTTCTTACAGCACAATAGAATTCCATTACATTCATATACCACAACTTGTTCAGCCATTCCCCAATTGATGGGCAACCCCTCAATTTCTAATTCCTTGCCACCACAAAAAGAACAGCTATAAACCTTTTTGTACATATGGGTCCTTTTCCCTTTTTTATGATCTCTTTGGGAAAAAGACCCAAAAGTGGTATTGCTGAGTCAAAGGGTATGCACAGCTTTATAGCCCTTTTGGCAAAATTCCAAATTGCTCTCCAGAATGATAACCTTCCATTTATAAAGCAGTATATGACTTATAAATATCTTGTGCGTATGTGTAGTTATTTGTATGTTATCTCCCTTATTGGAATGTTAGCTCCTCAAGGGTAGGGACCCTATTTCATCTTTCTATCCTCAGTGCTTACCACAGTGCCTGGCATACAGGAAGTACTTAATAAATGCTTGTTGATTTCTGACTCTTCCCTCATCCCAGTTGTTCTTAGATTCCTACCAAAGCTTTACCCAACTTGGTTATCATAGGAAGCTGACACGCTACAGCTGAAGGCACCGCCTTCAGACAATGTCTATCACATCTAGCTCTAGCCCCATATTGAACCACAAGCCAGAGCTTCCTTCCCTAGACTGCAATAGAGGAGTATATTCAGTGCAATCAAGGCACAAGCATGATCATCCCTCTTGCCTTACAACTACACCATTAACCTGGTCTCAGAAGCACCACTTCTAGTCTGTTTAATCCACTTATTGACCAAAACCAATTCTATATGAACTGTTAGAAAGGAATTATCTGGACCTTCACCATCTTCTGTCAAGTACTGCTCAGATTGGCATTTCAAGTCTTTTGCAAGCTGACTTCTCTCTACCATTGCCGGCTTGTTAACACTACTCCCTTTCACACACACACAAAACACTGTGTTCTAGTCAAGTTGGTCCATTTGTTGTTTCACAGACTTGGCACTCCATCTCCTATCTATCTCCACCATGCTTGGAATGTACTCTCTCCTCCCATCTGCCTGGAAGCCCTAGCCTTCTCAAAAGTTTAGCTCAGGTGCTAGGAAGTCTCTCCTGATCCTTTTACTTGTCAGCACTAGCTCCCTATTTCTCTTTGAATTATCATTCATAAGCTCATCTGTTCATATTTTGTATTCCCTCCCTCCCCTTTAGAAAGTAAGTTCCTTATTAGAATAGGCAAGGAGGAAACAAAACTATCACTCTTTGCAGATGATATGATGGTATACTTAGAGAATCCTAGAGAATCAACTCAAAAATTACTGGAAATAATTAACAACTTTAGCAAAGTAGCAGGATATAAAATAAATCCATATAAATCGTCAGCATTTCTATACATGGCCAACAAAGTCCAGCAGCAAGAGATAGAAAGAGAAATTCCATTTAAAGTAACAGTAGATAATATAAAATACTTGTGAGTCTACTTGCCAAGACAAACCCAGGAACTCTATGAACACAATTACAAAACACTCTTCACACAAATCAAATCAGATCTAAATAATTGGAAAGATATCAATTGCTCATGGATAGGCTGAGCTAATATAATAAAAATGACAATTCTACCTAAATTAATGTACTTATTCAGTGCCATACCAATCAGACTACCTGAAAATTATTTTATAGAACTAGAAAAAATAATAACAAAATTCATTTGGAAAAACAAAAAGTCAAGAATATCAAGGGAAATATTGAAAAAAAATGCACAGGAAGGTGGGCTAGCTGTACCAAATCTGAAGGTCTACTATAAAGTGGCAGTCATCAAAACTATCTGGTACTGGCTAAGAAATAGAGTGGAGGATCAATGGAATAGGCTAGGCACAGGAGACACAGTAGTAAATGACATTAGTAATGTACTGTTTGATAAATCCAAAAACTCTAGCTTCTGGGATAGAAATTCAGTATTTGACAAAAACTGCTGGGAAAACTGGAAGAGAGTATGGCAGAAATTAGGCATAGAACAACATCTGACACCTTATACTAAAATAAGGTCAAAATGGATACATGATTTAGCTATAAGAGGTGATACCATAGGTAAATTAGGAGAAGAAGGAATAGTCTACCTTTCAGATCTTTGGAAAGGAGAACAGTTTATGACCAAACAAGAGATAGAGAATATTATGAAATGCAAAATGGATTATTTTGATTACATTAAATTAAAATGGTTTTGTACAAACAGAAGCAATGCATCCAAAATTAGAAGGGATGCAGAAAGCTGGAAAACAATTTTTATGACCAGTACTTCTGATAAAGGCCTCATTTGTAAAATATATTGGGAAATAAATCAAATTTATAAGAATCCAAGTCATTCCCCAATTGAGAAATGGTCAAAGGGGGCAGCTAGGTGGCACAGTGGATAAAACACTGGCCTTGGATTCAGGAGTACCTGGGTTCAAATCCAGTCTCAGACACTTGACACTTAACTAGCTGTGTGACCCTGGGCAAGTCATTTAATCCTCATTGCCCTGCCCCCCCCCAAAAAAAACCCAACCAAACGAGAAATGGTCAAAGGATATGAACAAGGGGCAGCTAGGTGGCGCAGTGGATAGAGCACTGGCCCTGGAGTCAGGAGTACCTGAGTTCAAATCCAGCCTCAGACACTTGACACTTACTAGCTGTGTGACCCTGGGCAAGTCACTTAACCCCAATTGCCTCACTAAAAAAAAAAAAAAGGATATGAACAGGCAGTTTTCTGATGAAGAAATCAAAGCTATCTATTGCCATGAAAAAATGCTCTAAATCACTATTAATTAGAGAGATGCAAATTAAAACAACCCTGAGGTACCACCTGACCTATCAGATTGGCTAATATGACAAAAAAGGAAAATAATAAATGCTGGAGAAGCTGTGGAAAAATTGGAACACTAATGCATTGTTGGTGGAGCTGTGAACTGGTCCAACCATTCTGGAGAGCAATTTGGAATTATGCCCAAAGGGCTATAAAACTGTATACCCTTTGACTCAGCAATACCACTTTTGGGTCTTTTTTCCCAAGGAGATCATAGAAAAGAGAAAAGGACCCACATGTTCAAAAATATTTACAGCTGCTGTTTTTGTGGTGGCAAGGAATTGGAAATTGAGGGGATGTCCATCAATTGGGTAATGGCTGAACAAGTTGTGGTATATGAATGTAATAGAATTCTATTGTGCTGTAAGAAACGATGAGCAGAAAGAATTCAGAGAAACATGGAAGAACTTGCATGAACATTATACACAGTATCATCAACATTATGTGTTGATCAACTGTGATAGACTAGATTCTTCTCACCAATATAACGGTACAAGAAAGTTCCAAAGGACTCATGATGGAAAAGGCTCTCCAAATCCAGAAGAAAAAAAAAGGAACTGTGGAATATGGATGCTGATTGGACCATACTATTTCTTTTGGTTTGGGTGCTGTTGTTTTTCTGTTTTGAGGTTTTTCCTTTTTGCTCTGACTCTTCTCATAACATGACTAATGCAGAAATATGTTTAATGTTATTATGTATATATAACCTCTATCAGATTACCTGTTGTATGGGGGGGGAGGGAAGAGAGGGAGGGAGAAAAATTTGAAATTGGAAATCTTATATAAACAAATGTTGAGAAGTATGTCTACATGTAACTGGAAAATAATAAAATACTTTTATTTTAAAAAACAAACAAATAAACAAAAAAAAAGAAAGTCCACTTTGTGCGACTTTCATCCATGTCCTCCCATAAATTTTCCCCAAAGATCTACACAATGTATTCCTAACTATACCAAAAACTCTTTCGACATAGCAGGGATACCAGGAGAGAACTAGGGCTCTCCATTGGTGTCTCACTCCAACTACAATTATGTAATGTATAGGGCACTAAACTGGACGTCAAAAAGCCCCAAGTCCAAATTCTGCCATAGATACTGATTAGCTGTGTGACTCTAAGAAAATCTCAACCTCTTTGCCTTGGTTTCTTCATCCATAAAATGAAGAGACTCTCTGGCCTCCAAGGTCCATTCTACCCCTAAATCTATGATCCTATGATCCTTTTCACTGCACTTATATTTCTCTGATAACATTCTTTAAACACCCTTTCCTACATAATTCCTTATTTATAGTATGTTACCTCCAGCTCACACCCAACACATACCTCTCCTTTGGAGTAAGCCTCAACTTCAGTTTTTTGAAGATTCTAGTAGTTTATTACTTCATGTTGTCTAGTATCACTGAAGGAACTTTGTATGTGGTATAATATTTACAAATGGGGGCTGTGTGATTCAAATGACTTATTACTACTCACTTTACCAAAAGTTAATTGCTATAGTATTTAATAAGAACATTGGGGGGGGCAGCTAGGTGGCGATAGACGACTGGCCCTGGAGTCAGGAGGACCTGAGTTCAAATCCGAACTCAGACACTTAACATGTACTAGCTGTGTGACCCTGGGCAAGTCACTTAACCCCATTGCCTCACACACCCCCCCAAAAAAAAAGAAAAAAAAAAAGAATATTGTGGGGGGGCAGCTAGGTGGCACAGTGGATAGAGCAATGGACCTGGATTCAGAAGGACCTGAGTTCAAATCCAGACTCAGACACTTGATACTTACTAGCTGTGTGACCCTGAGCAAATCACTTAACCCCCACTGCCCTGCAAAAAAACAAAAACAAAAACAAACCAAAAAGCCCCCAAGACTATTGTTGGCACACTTCTATCTAGCAAGAGATAAACACCTGCAATAGAATATTTAATAATGTGCTGGGTACCTAATTTTATCAGCTTTTTAAATTAATTTTCCTATTTTGCTATATTCACTCAGGTACCAGAAGAGGGTAGCACTTTATATGGCTGCATTTTATGGCTACATTGAGCTCACAGAGTGGACCCTACAGCAAGGAGTAAGGCCCAATCAAGCAGTTGGCGTCCATCCCTACCGAGAATGGTGTCATGAAACTTATCATCCCGATACGATGAAATGTCCCATTCACGTCGCTGCAGAAGCAGGCCAACTATTGATACTTAAGGCGTTCATCAATTACAATGTCCTGTGCCTGGATTGTAAAAATGCAGCAGGACAGATCCCACTGACCATTGCCCTCAAACACAAGCATAAAGACTGTGTATTGTATTTGGTGGCTAAGATGGGGTCCATGGTTTCTTATTCTAAACTTTCAATCCCCATGAGGATCTATATTAAAATAAAACAATGGATTCTCAGAGCTCAGCATCACATCCTTCAAAGAAGACACCGCAACGGGGCCCAGATGTTCAGAACTCGAGTTGGAGATTTTGTCATGGTGGATGGCTTCACCCAACCAAACATGACCTCCAAAGAATGGAGTAAAGCTGGGAACAAGGGGAGAAAAAACAAAGTTTCCAGACGGTCGAGTTTCCACGAAAAAACCCAAATCAGGAAAAGTGTGGATCCTTTGACAGTTTCACAGCAGCAGAAAAGTGTGGGAAGCATAAAACTGCCTCCGATAAAAGAAACAAATGAGTTTTCAAGATTACAAGAACGTCACCTGAGCAACCAGAAGAAAAAGATGACTAGGAATAAGGAAGTGAGGATGACCAATCTGTACTCAGCCCAAGTTCCTCTTCCTTCACTTACTACTAGAAGTTATTCACATCCTCCGTTTTTCTACATGACACCGGAGGCAGCACGTTTCCTAACTTCATCCCTTGAATCTTTCCTGGAACACAGTGGGAAGACTGCAAGAGAGAATGCAATCTACTGCTTAGCTACTGCAAGGTATTTTTCTTTTTTTTAGCCATTCGTGTAGGCCAGTGTTTGAAATTGTGCAACCTCAGTCAAAAAATATCATCCTTATCAGTAGCGTATTCTCTGAGGCACTTCTTCCAACTCTTTCATGAGTCAGGTTCCCAGAGCTTAGGGATGTAGACTTACAGTTTTGTTTTGTTTGCAGGGCAATGGGGGTTAAGTGACTTGCCCAGGGTCACACAGCTAGTAAGTGTCAAGTGTCTGAGGCCAGATTTGAACTCAGGTCCTCCTGAATCCAGGGCCAGTGCTCTATCCACTGCGACACCTAGCTGCCCCCTTGTAGACTTACATTAAAAAACACTTGGAATCAAATCTTGTCCCCTGCCTTCCAGTTTAAAACCATATCCACCATCTCAATGAAAAGGACCTAGGTAAGGGAGTGAGTAGTCAACTGCCCTCTGGAGACCCTGCCTGTATGAGTGCCCAGTTGGGAGATGAGCCCAGAGGAGGCGCTTAATTTGTATTATAGCTCATCCTGTCATAGGCCTCCAACAAACTCTACCACCCTATTCTCCCTTTAGTGTAGATTGATCTTATTAATCATCATCTGATTCCAACAGCATTCCATTCTTAGAAGGGTTTTTAGGAGAGAACTGAGTTGTGAAGGCCTCATGCCTATTCAGTATACCATATTTCTAATCAAGTGGAATGTGAGTTAGAAACACTCCAAGCCCATCAAATAAGGTCATGTGAGATTTGGCCTGATTCTATTTTAGGTTCTTAGTATGATATTACATAAATCAAAGATGATATCCTTTCCTCTCACTGTATTTTCATAAATGTTATGGAGTTCCCCAGTGAAGAGTTAACTGTTAAATCATAAGATCCTTGGTTTTGTTTTTTGTTTTCGAAGGCTAATAGGGAACTGATAACAGTTACGTACATTGCAATTGACTGTTTCTGTAAATGAGAACAAAACAAAGAATTTGAAAAATAGAGAGAAGAAAATGTATTAAAAAAGCATAGGTCCAGGGTCAGCTAGGTGGCGCAGTGGATAGAGCACTGGCCCTGGAGTCAGGAGGACCTGAGTTCAAATCTGGCCTCAGACACTTAACACTTACTAGCTGTGTGACCCTGGGCAAGTCACTTAACCCCCAATTGCCTCACCAAAAAAAAAAAAAAAAAAGCATAGGTCTGGAGTCAGTAAACTATAACCCTGGGCCAAATGATCCAACAGCTGTCTGCTTTTGTATTACCTGAAAACTGAGATGGTTTTTACATTTTTAAATAAAATTTTATTGTATCTTAAAATGTAAAAACTATTCTTAGCTTAAGGACCATATAAAACAGGGTATAAAAGGCTGAGGTTTGTCTACTCCTAGGAAATGATGAAAATAGAAGTAAATGGGTAAGTAATTGAGTAATAAAGGGAGTCAAAATGAATTAAGCAAAATAGTGAGGTGAAATTCTTGGAGATCCAAATTGGACAGGATGAGAAAACTGAAATATTAAACTGAATGAAAGTGATAGTATCTGGTGATAAGCAAAATTACTTGAACCAGATGCTTCTGACACATTCATTATCATTTACTTAAATTATTTCAGTGAGACATTTAGGGATACACTTACAATTTCATTCAGATTAATAATAAGCATTGAATATTTTTCTAGCACCTCAAGGTTTTGCAAAACACTTTACATATTTGTTATCTTATTTGATCCTCTTAACAACCCTGTGAGGGGGGTAGGTGCTACTATTTTCTCCATTTCACAAATGAGGAAACTGAAGCTGAAAAAGGTCAAATGGCTTAGCCAAGGTCCATAAAGGCTCCATAAAGAGTCTGAAGCAGGATTTGAATTTGAACTCAGTTCTTCCTGATTCCAGGCCCGACACCCTATTTAAGGTATCACCAAACTACTATAAAAGTTAATTGCGGGGCAGCTAGGTGGTGCAGTGGATAGAGCACCGGCCCTGGAGGCAGGAGGACCTGAGTTCAAATCCAGCCTCAGACACTAAACACTTACTAGCTGTGTGACCCTGGGCAAGTCACTTAACCCCAATTGCCTCACTAAAAAAAAAAAAAGTTAATTGCAAAAATTTGAACCCAAAGACCTCTCTACTTTTCCATTTTTACTTTCATAACCACACACTAGTTTCTTACTAATACAAAACATCAAAAGAATAGTAAAAATTTCCATTTGAAAAGAATAAGTGGAAAAGCTGGAATAAGATTAAAGGAAGAGGGGCAGCTAGCTGGTGCAGTAGATAGAGCATTAGCCCTGGATTCAGGAGGACCTGAGTTCCAATTTGACCTCAGACACTTGACACTTACTAGCTGTGTGACTCTGGGCAAGTCACTTAACCCTCATTGCCCCGTTAAAAAAAAAAAAAGAAGAAGAAGAACACCTGTACTTACAGTCAGAAAACCTAGGTGTTCATTCCACTGGTTAGTCCTGTGGCTATGGACGAGTTACTACTCTCTGGGCCTCAGGTTGGACTAAATGATCTCTGAAATGTCTTTATGATCTTCTTTATTTTACTTTACCTCAGTTTCTTCATCTGTAATATGAGGGGTTGACCTAGGCAGCCTGGAAGGTCCCTTCCTTCTAAGTTTTAAAACCTTACAAATTGGGCAGCTAGGTGGCACAGTGGATAGAGCACCGGCCCTGGAGTCAGGAGTACCTGAGTTCAAATCTGGCCTCAGACACTTAACACTTATTAGCTGTGTGACCCTGGGCAAGTCACTTAACCTCAATTGCCTCACTTAAAAAAAAATTAAATTAAAACCTTACAAATTGTAATCTTCTTATAATAGCCATGTGAGAACCAACTGTCATCCTGGGATTTGTAGTTCAGGGGACAAATGTGTCTGCTCAGCCCTGGAAGCAGTTTGGAACTATTTGGGACTAGTCAGAAGGGCAGCTTGGCAGTCTTCGAGACACAGAAGAAGGAGAGGAGGAATTTAAAGACTGAGCAGCAACTGCAGTGGGGAGACTGTCTCCAGTTCTGCTCAGGACAGCAATTTAGTTGACTAAAAGCAGTCACAAGGGGCAACAGATAGAGGGAGAAAATGCAAAGGAAATATTGAAAGGAGAAAGCAAAAGGGAGGCTCTAAATGTGTCCCTATCCCCCTCTTACTGGCCAGCCAACTGTACCTCCCCAGCAACACCCACACCCATTGGAGACACATCATGATTCTGTAATTTCCAGGCCCATGTAATTATCATGCTGTAGCATTCTGTGTACCAATTTTATCACAGTTTAATTTTTGAGAAGCTGCTCCTTTGTTACTAGGCAGGTTGCTGCCACCTAGTGGTGATCATTTGGGCATCTATGGGACCAAATTTGGACCCAACCTGGTTGCATTAACAATTCACAGGGTAAACAAATGTTAAAAAAAAAAAAAAAAAAGTTTTAGGGGCAGCTAGGTGATGCAGCGGAGAAAGCACTGACCCTGGATTTAAATCCCTTAATCTTTTTTTTTTTTTTTTTTTTTTTTTTTTGCAGGGCTATGGGGGTTAAGTGACATGCCTAGGGTCACACAGCCAGCAAGTGTCAAGTGTCTAAGTCTGGATTTGAACTCAGGTACTCCTGAATCCAGGGCTGGTGCTTTATCCACTGAGCCACCTAGCTGCCCCCATCCTGGATTCAAATCCATCCTCAAACTTGACACACTTACTAGCTGTGTGACCCTGAACAAGTCAGTTAACCCTCATTGACCAGCCCCCCAAAATTGTCTTAACATGTAATTGGGATACACACACACACACACATACACACACACACACACACACATATATATACACACACACATATATGTGTGCGTATACATACATCTCTCTCTCTCTCTCTCTTTCTCTGTGTATATATATATATATTTAAACAGTTCACAAGGTCACAAGTTTTAAAGTTGAAATGGCCTTAAAGATCATCCTTAACTCCAGCCTTTTGTTTTACAAATGAGAACACTGAGGCTCAAAGGCATTTCAGTAATTTAGGCGGGGCCATATAACTAAGTAACACAAGCAGTATTCAAACCAAGGTATACCAATTTAATTCAAGTGCCCACTGCGTACTAGCACTGTGGAAGGGGCTGGTGATACAAAGCCAAAAATGGAATCAGTCCCTGTCATCAGCGGAATCTAGTGCTTCTGCCAAAGATGACTAACTAGCCTACTTCTTTTTTTTTTTTTGGGGCAATAAGGATTAAGTGACTTGCCCAGGGTCACACAACTAGTAAGTGTTAAGTGTCTGAGGCCGAATTTGAACTCAGCTCCTCCTGAATCCAGGGCTGGTGTTTTATCCACTGTGCCACCCCATTAGCCTACTTCTTTATCCTCTACTGAGTTATCTGTGAGTAGAATTTTTTATTTGGTGAGGCAATGGGGGTTAAGTGACTTGCCCAGGGTCACACAGTTAGTAAGTGTCAAGTATCTGAGGCCACATTTGAACTCAGGTCCTCCTGAATCCAGGGCCAGTGCTCTATCCACTGCGCCACCTAGCTGCCCCGAGTAGAATTTTTTAACGACCTTCTAGAACACTAAAAAAAATTCTAACAATTGGATGATGAATTTTAAAATGATTTGTCCTAAGATTCACGGTGCACAACAAGACATGAAACATAGTTTTTATTTTACCAGTGGATGTTTTCAGAAAGGTATGGAGTGGGGGAGATCTCGGCCCCCAATAGGAAGGGTCACCCTCCGGAATACCAGGAAACATAAAAACAGGGTCAACCACAGGTGTTTATGAGAAATAACAATAGATTCTCCAAATTCAGTCTTTAACAGAATTTTTAGAAACAGGTTCCAGTTGCACACAAATGAAGAAAGGCAGGGTGAAGGAATGGCATTTCTTCATGTCTACTGTTCCTCTCAATGCTCCACTAAGAGCAAGAAAACAAGCGGCTGCCGAAAACAGCAATGAAAAACGCAGTCATATTATGCCTCTCTGCTTGTCCTTTTTTTTTTTTTTGGTTTTTTTTTTTTTTTTTGCAGGGCAATGGGGGTTAAATGACTTACCCAGGGTCACACAGCTAGTAAGTGTTAAGTGTCTGAGGCCGGAGTTGAACTCAGGTCCTCCTGAATCCAGGGCCAGCGCTTTTAACCACTGCGCCATCTAGCTGCCCCCCTCTGCTTGTCCTTTTAGAGGTCACTTTTCATGGTTTTCCATGGAGAGGGTTGGGTTTGAAGAAAAAACAGATACTCTTGCAGTCACTGGTCATGCTCCTGCTCCATGTACTGAGGGGCCCTTCCATCTCGATCTTCTCTCTTTTCTCTCAAGAGATCTTTAAAACTCCCACTGTACAGGGAGAAATATCACCTTCTAGTCTTGATCTCAAGTTAACTTTCTTTTCAAGTTGGGAAAAAAATAAGACTTCCCAAGGTCAGCAAGGACTGTTACATGTGTATTCCTACTGAGTTAAATGAAAATGAGGAGAATGTGAACAAAGTTTTAACTGCTTAAGATTCTATATTCTACTAAATTGATTTCTTTTGCCACTTTTGAGTTCCTGAGGAATAGTATTGCCATTATCCTCACTGTCCCACTTAAGACAAATTATTTACAAATTTAACAACTGATGTGAGAAAGATGCCAGGTTCTTTGTTGCAGATCCAACGTGCAATCTCTGGTTGGAAAAGGTAGACTAATTGACAGCTAAACCTACAGACTGAAGAATGTCCCTCATATCCAGATCAAAACAGGGAAAGATTAAGTTTCATGATCAATTGTTTTATTATTTTCCTGCAGTGCATTTAAAGAAAAACGATGGCTTCAGCAGTTAGAAATTGCAAAGACCATGGCAAAGAAGAGCATCTATCATCTAACTACCGAAGGCTGGACTTTGAAATGAAAATCTTCAGAAAGCTTTCCTTTGAGAAGAGAAACCCACATTTATTTGTGACTCTGTCAAAGTGCAGACATAATTCCTCATTTCTAATGCCAACAAACCTGATGCAAAAGCAGGGAGGAAGGGCTCATAATTAGGTAGGAAGGGTTTAACATTGAATACTGTCATCCCTGAATGTTGGCAACTTGAATCACCAAATCAGACTCTCAGATTTGGAAGGGATGGCAGAGGTCATGCAGTTCAACCACACCTGAACAAGAATCTCCTTTGCCACTTGACAAGGGGTGAAGAATTCCAGAAACGAGCAACTCCTCAGGTAGTCAATTTCACTTTTAGAGAGTTCTTGTTAACAAGTTTTTCCTTAGATTGAACTCAAATCTGTCTCTTCAACCAATTTTTCCTATTTCTGACTTCTGAAGTGGAGAAAATCTGGTCCCTCTCCCCACATTATATCCTTTTAATATTTGGAGATAGCTACCAATCTGGGGGGATTCTTTTTTCCAGTTGTTGAATGCAGCTGGCCTTGCCTGACCTCAGAGCTATGAATTGCCTGAGAATAATTGAGACTAGTTAAAAGATTATAAAACCAGTTTTTTTAAATGTTGAAATGCTGACATCAGAAGGGACTAGCTGATTTTGATCCCAACTGACCCTGTGATTGGAGCAGAGCCAAACTGCTTTCTTCTTTGCTGCACCTGAACCCTGAGCCTGTAGTTCCCACCTGATGTCACCCCTCTCCTCCAACCACCCTGACATTCCCTATGGACCTTTGATTATTATGCAAAACTACTTATACAACAGCTTCTCAAGCCTGTGCCTCCCATGAGATTCCCTCCCAGTTGAAAACCATTTAATCTTGGACATCTAGGTGGTACAGTAGATAAAGCATCAGGCCTGGATTCAGGAGGACCTTAGTTCAAATCCGGCCTCAGATACTTGAACCTTACTAGCTGTGTGACCCTGGGCAAGTCATTTAACCCTCCTTTCCCTGCAAAAGAAAGAAAGAAAGAAAGAAAGAAAGAAAGAAAGAAAGAAAGAAAGAAAGAAAGAAAGAAAGAAAGAAAGAAAGAAAGAAAGAAAGAAAAGTATTTAATTCTGTCTTTTCCCCCTTCTTAGGCACTCCATTACCCTGGTTTTGAATTGCAATTCCCTTGTCTTCATTAAAGATCCTAGTTTTTGCTACTTTGGTAGTCTTCTTTATTTCAAATTTATATATCAGGTGTCAGGAAGTGGGATTTGAAGATTCCTGCCTGCATGGTGACTGTTTTCAACCTTGGACACCCTGTACCAGCAAGGACTCCTTGTGTGGATTGGTCCTAGTGTTTTGGCCTGTGTAAGTCTTTCAAATATCCTGAATGCCTGTCTCATTTTGGTTGAGTTTTTGGCTCTTTAATCAGGGATTTGTTAAAAAAAAAAAAAAGATCCATGGGCAATTTGGGGTCTTTTCCAATAGATGCCCCTAAGAAGGGACAGCTGCTGGGTTTGTAATGGGGACCATATGTGGCCACTCTAAAAAGAAAACTGCTAGGTATATGTTTTGTACTTCTGTCTATCTTTGTGGAGGGCCAAGTACGTTGTGTGTATTTGTATATGTGTGTGTGTGTCTGAACAAAAAGCAAAGCTGAATTTTTTCTTCCCTTCTTGGTGGGAGCATTGTGGGACAGGGAGGATATGTTAATACCTGTAATAGCCTTTGGTTCTAGCGGTGGTGGTAACTGAAAGAGTTAAGCCTAGGTCACCTTTTTTTTTTTTTTTTACATATAAGGTATTTTATTTTTTCCGTTACATGTAAAGATAGTTCTCAACTTTTGTTTATACAAGCTTTACAATTTCAGATTTTTCTCCCTCCCTCCCCTCCCTCCCCCCTCCCCTAGACAGCAGGTAATCTGATATAGGTTATATCTATATATCTATATAGATATAGATATAGATATAGATATAGATATAGATATAGATATAGATATAGATTTATACACACACACATATATATATACACACACATATATATATACACATAATAACATTAATCCTATTTCTGCATTAATCCTGTTATAAGAGAAAAAATCAGAGCAGTGATGCAAAACCTCAAAATAGAAAAAAAAAACAACAGCACCCAAAACAAAAGAAACAGTATGGTTCAATCAGCATCTATACTCCACAGTTCTTTTTTTTTTTTTTTCCTTGGATTTGGAGATCCTCTTCTATCATGAGTTCCCTGGAACTCTTCTGTACCATTGCATTGGTGAGAAGAATATAGTTCATCACAGTAGGTCAACACTCAATGTTGATGATACTGTGTACAATGTTCTTCTGGTTCTGCTCATCTCACTCATCATCAGCTCACTCAAGACCCTCCAGGTTTCTCTGAACTCCTCCTGCTCATCATTTCTTACAGCACAGTAGTATTCCATTGTATTCATATACCACAACTTGTCCAGCCATTCCCCAGTTGATGGGCACCCCCTCAACTTTCAATTCCTTGCTACCACGTAAAGAGCAGCTATAAATATTTTTGTACATGTGGGTCCCTTTCCCCCTTCCATGATTTCTTTGGGAAAAAGACCTAAAAGTGGAATTTCTGGGTCAAAGTGTATGCACAGCTTTATTGCCCTTTGGGCATAATTCCAAATTGCTCTCCAGAATGGTTGGATCAGTTCACAGCTCCACCAACAATGCATTAGAACACCTCCTAGCTGCCCCCTGTTTACACTTAAAAAAACAACAAAACAAATCAAAATCATAGATGAGGGGTGTCTTAAAAATAACACGGTGGCAGCTAGGTGGCGCAGTGGATCGAGCACCGGCCCTGGATTCAGGAGTACCTGAGTTCAAATTCGGCCTCAGACACTTGACACTTACTAGCTGTGTGACCCTGGACAAGTTGCTTAACCCTCTTTGCCCCGCAAAAAAAAACCAAAAAACAAAAAAAGAAAAATCTAATTGGATACTTGGGAGTTTTACAAATTAAAATGAAGTAGAAATCAATTCAGAAATAACTTTTGAATTGGTAAGTGTTCTAAACTTAGAAATTTTTCTATAAATTATATGAGACTCCTACATGCTATTATAATAGATTGTATATTTAAATTTTTGAGGATTGGTTTGCTTCTTGCCAACAAAAAGAAAAGCGTATTTAAGAAAGTAATTTGGGGGCAGCTAGGTGGCTCAGTGGATAGAGTACTGGCTGTGGAGTCAGGAGGTCCTGAGTTCAAATCCAGCCTCAGACACTTCACACCATCTGTGTGACCCTGGGCAAGTCACTTAACCCGGATTGCCTCACCAAAAAAAGAAAGAAAGCAATTTGAAATTTACATGGGATTTATTTGGATAACTGCTTTATGTTAATACTCTGAATAATATACCAGACCCCAGTCTTAGAGATTTTGTTGTAGGGCTTAATATAACTTAAGAGATGATCATGTGTTAGTCTGCAAATCATTATCAGTTTCTTTTGAGAGACTCTGTTTGAGTAAATTATCCTATGTTCATTATCTATGTGAAATTACAGATTAAAATTATTTTTATTGATTGCTTTTATACCAGGAAAAGTTTAAATTAGAGAAGTAGAATAAACTGCAAAAAAAAAATGCTATGTGACTTTTAGAAAGATAAGCATTTTTTTTAACCTGCAACCTGATTTATGATAATAACATGAGAGTAATTTGTGTCCAATCCTAAGCATGCTTAGTGAAACTTGCTGTTTAAGGTGGAATCTTATGGGACTGTAATTGATGTTTTTGTGAGTCTGATTCCAGATATGATCGTCAAGAAATACCATTGAGGGGGGCAGCTAGATGGCGCAGTGGATAGAGCACCAGCCTTGGATTCAGGAAGACCTGAGTTCAAATCCGGCCTCAGACACTTGACATTTACTAGCTGTGTGACCCTGGGCAAGTCACTTAATCCCCATTGCCCTGCAAAAAAAGAAAAGGAAAGAAAGAAATACTATTGAGCCAATGATCCAGCAGCCCTTAAGGGGTTACACTTGGGAATTGTAGATGGGGTTCTGTCTCATGGAAAGCTGGGAGAGCCTCTTTTGGCATGAGCTGAGTGAGGTAGGACTCTTCTAACTCAATTTCCCCAGTATGACATTTCTTCTTGAATGGAAAATTTCCCATCTGGCTGGCTTCTTAAGGTTGTGCCTCCCATGAAATTCCCTCCTGGCTGAAATGTATTTAACCCTGTCCTCTTCCCCTCTCGGGCACTCCAGCACTTTGGTGCTATGTAGTGATCCTGAATTGCAATTCCTTTGCCTCCATTAAAGATTCTAATTTTTGCTAGTCTATTTCAGGTTGACACAATCCTATAATGATAGATTTTTTTATTCCCTCATGATCCTTTGATATAATTTTATTTTTACATCACCATAATTTCCCCGTACTCCCCTTTCTCTTCTTCCCAAAGAGCCATGCCATTTACAAATATTTTTAAAAACAAAAGGGGAAAATAAATATAATTAATCAATACATCATAAAAAGCCTAAAAATATGTGCAATATGCCACACTCCTGCACCTCCCACCTCTCCAAAGTTGTGTAGTGGGAGAGTTGATCTCCTTTTAAAGCTCTCAAGCTTGCAAAGGTTCTTTCTAAAATGTGGTGCCAAGAACTGAATATGATACTTTAGATATGGTCTGCTCAGGACAAAATACAGCAGAGCTGTTAAATTCCATATTTTAGACACCATGGGTATTTTAACATAGTCTCTGTATTAGCTTTTTTGCTGCTATATTGTCCTTTAGACTAATTTTATACTTGCAGGACCAAAAAGCACCCAGAAGTTTTTTCCACTTATGTAGCCACACCTCCCTCACCTGTGGCTTATAAAGTTGATTCTTTGACTTTTTTTTTTTTTTTTTGGTGGGGGCAATGAGGGTTAAGTGGCTTGCCCATGGTCACTCAGCTAGTAAGTGTTAAGTGTCTGAGACCAGATTTGAATTCAGGTCCTGCTGAATCCAGGGCCAGTGCTTTATCCACTGCACTACCTAGCTGCCCCTAATAAAGTTGATTCTTTAGACCACGCAGTATCATCTTATCAAGCCTGTCTAGATCCTCACTCTACTGTGGACATTCTTTGTCCTCTAAAGTCTGATGGGTTTATCAGTCTATGCTTACATCTAATTCATTCACAAAAATGGCAAATTAATTAAACACCTATATGAACAAAAAATTTCCCCAAATAAATTTCTTTATAGGGTGGACTCCACGATAGTTTCAAAAATAACCTCCTGGGCTGACATCCAGTCAGCCTACCTAGGCAGTGGGATAGAAACTTTTACAAATGAGAAATAGGAGTTCTGTAGCAGGTGTCACTGGTGCCTAAAAACCTGAAGTGTGTCAGTACTCCTCTAGTCCTTCATTTAAGCAACCAATATTTAACATCTAGCATGTGCACAGCACTAGAGCAGTTGGATATAAAGAAACATATGACATAGTCCCTGCCCTCAAGAAATTTAATAGTCATAGGGAAGTGACATAATGAATGAAAAATTAAATAATGAAAATGCAATAAAGCAGTGTCTAAATCACATAAATGACACAGGCAAGGAGTTCAGAGGGAGAAGTCACAGTGGACTGGGATAGTCAAGAAAGAGTAGAGGATTGGAAGGAGGAGGATAGATTCTGTAGGGTTCCAGGGATGGCAATCTGCATCAGGGGAGATTGGACCCTCACCGATTTCAAGTGTTATATAATTATTATGGTGAGCTTTTTGCAAATGCTTGTATGACAAAAACAATACTGGATAATGAGATGTTCTATGACACGATGTTTCATGTTGCCTTTGGATGCCCAATAAAAGCAGTTGTACCAACTTTTCTGCCTCTCTAGGAACCATCCTTCCATTAGCTGCAACTTCTCTCTCTCTTCTGGTTTTCTTTATTGAGGGTGTGTGTGTGTGTGTGTGTGTGTGTGCTCGTGCACATGCACGCATGAGCAAAGGGAGATACTTAAGTTTCTCCAGTAACATATGTTGGTATTTGGAATGAGTAATTCCCACTTAGAGTACCAACAGCTAAGGTAAAGTTTATAAAAATGTAAAAACCAGGTACCTTTTAGCATGCTCTACTCCCTGAGCAGCACTTTATCACCATCACGACTAAAGTGGGAATGATTGAGGGACAACCTGCATTTTTCTGTGTCTTGAGTTGTTATGACCAAAGAATTCATAACCAAGTGGTCAGTTAATTAGTATGTCAATAAAAGTTTATAACACCACTCACTGTTCTATGTTATGCTTGGGAACCTACATTTCAACAGAGGCCAGGCTACTGATAATGAAAAGTCTTGTTTAGTTAGAATGGCCCTGGAAAGCAGACTCGATCTGTTACTGGCACCGTTCTAGAACTCTTTTCAGTATGGTGGAACCTGCCACAGTTTTCACTGCCATCAGAAATCTAGAGTCACTTTCATATCACAGTGAGCCATCAAAGGAGAAGTCTGTGAAGGATCAATACCAAGCCAATCTGAAACCACGGTCCAGGAGCCTGATCGTCCTCTAAGAACACATCAGTACTGCTCATGCCTCACCAATATTCCTTCTCCCTAGCACCCCACTGACTGAAGGCCAGAGGAGAGAGCTACACCCCAAACCTCCATTTAAGGAGGGAGCCCAGGCCAGCCATTTCTTCATTTCCCATCCAGCTGCTCTCCTTTGGACTTCATTTTTTTGTCTCATCCCTTGCCACCCTGCCCCACAACTGAAGGGAGGCTTCAGTTTTTCTGGGCTATCTTCCCCCATTGGATTATATACTCCTCCAAGGCAGAGATTTTCATTTTCGAATTTGTATCCCCAGTGATTAGCACAGTCCCTGGGACATAGTAGGTGCCTAATAAGTATTTATTGACTGAACAAGAAAACAAAAACTGCAAAACCAAACCCAAAACTTTCAAGCAAATATATATATATATATATATATTTTTTTTTTTCAGGGCAATAGGGGTTAAGTGACTTGCCCAGGGTCACACAGCTAGTAAAGTCTCTGAGGCTGGGTTTGAACTCAGGTCCTCCTGAATCCAAGGTTGGTGCCTTATCCACTGCGCCACCTAGCTGCCCCCTCAAGCAAATATTTTTTAAAGAATTGTAATCATAAGCGTAATTGTAAATATTTGTTCTGATTTTAAAACAATTTAAAAATTATATTTATGAAATGTGACATACGTATGTGTTAAATAAAACCTTTAAAAGATTACCATTAACCCACATAACATAATATTTTTGTAGGATTGAGTCTCTGCTTAAAGAAAACTCCCTAGCATCAATGTATTGCTTGGATTATGTATTTTAAAGAAAAATATTTCCTTAAGTATTAAAGGTTTTGCTCATAAATCTTTTGGGTCCTCTCTAGGGTGTGAAATACATCACTGTATAAAATAAATTGGATTCCAAGTCGATACATTGAAGCTATGCACCCCTGCAGAGCAAGATAAAAATCGAATTCTTTTTTTTTTTTAATCCATAGAAAATGCTGAGGGGGAACATTAGACTCTCATTCACTAACAGCACAGTGAAATAACCTTACTACCTAATCCTGCCATTTTACTGGAGCCTTCTTAGGATTAATTAGCTAATATTTATGAAGCTTATTTAAGGAGAGGCACTAAGACCTCTAAGTGTTGTTATTGTATTTTACATAGACAAAAAGGAATGTCCTAATTCTTATTGAAATCTTAATCTCCCGTGATATGCTGGAAACTCAATCACCTCTGCTCTGAGTGCTCCAAACATTACTAAATATTATTCCAGCTTTCACAGCTGGGGTTTGGTGCTAGAAGTATTTATTTATTCTTTTCATATCTCCACTCCCAATTCATGCTGTTGGGAGCCCATCTCAGGCACTTTCCTGAAGGGGTGGCACACACATATGACGGATGTCACTATGCTTTTGTCTCTGTCAGGGCGGTGAGTCAAGCTGTGATTATGGTAAGAGGTGAAAAAGACATTTTACACGCCATTGGGACGGAGGCAGAGAAAGGAGAGTGGGGGCTGAAACTGAAAAGAGAAAGAAGAGACAAAGATGCAAGGTGAAAGAAAGGGGGGCCGGAGGCCGGAACGGCAGAGGCAGAGCGGGGAAACTAACGCCCCTGCTTCCTTTCTATAATACTCCGAACAGTCCGAGTGTCGAGGAGAAAGCCGGCGTGGTCCCGGCTGCAAGCGTGAAAAGCAATCAGAGAGCCCGGTTAATTCGCTACTATTTGGGCAATTTATTTAAGATAAGGCACCAAGACCAGAGATGGAGGGACCAACCGAGTGACAGAACGCCAGGGACTGATGTGTAAAACTAGTGCTCCGGAGGGCTTTAAAAGCCAGAATTTATATGTGAACCTCCAATTAGACGCAGTGAGAGGAGCAAGTGGATGGATTTGAGTTCAAATCCTGACTCAGAAGCTTACTAGTTCTGTGTCCCTGATCAAGTCCCCCGTCTGCCTCAGTTTCCTCAGGTGTAAAATGAGAGTAACAGCCCCTATTTCCCAGAGTCGTCGTGAAGGTCAAAGGAGATAACATTTGTAAAGGGCTGGCACACAGTAGGTGCTTAACTCCTACACTGGAGGTGGGGGGGAGGTGTGATTTAGGAGGGTCCTCTCTGGCAGCTAAGCAGGGGACGGATTGCTGTTGCCGTAGTGCAGGGCCGGGGTGACTAACTGCACTGGGGCTGTGCTAGGGGGGGCACTGTCTGTCAATCATCTCAATAAAAGCACACTAAGGGAAATAGAAGCGTCCGGGACTCGGAGTCAAAGGGCTAATTAGCGCCCGGGATTAGGCACGCTCCGGGCTGGTCCCATCGCCCTCGGACCCGCGGCCAGCTCCGCATTCAGGCGGACGCCAGCTCTCCCCACGCAGGGCACGCCTGGGCCGGGGATTCAGGAAGAAGCGGCGCGGCCTCTCGGGATGCGCGGGGGCGGGGCCGGGAAGGCAGACGTCGTCGGCCGGAACCGCCGTTTCGGGAGGACGCGGCATCGCCGGAGCGGCCCGCAGCGCACTCGGCGGACGGAAGCGTTCTCTAGAACCTGCACCCCTCCGGCATCCGCCGCTGTCGCTGCCGGCGTTGGGCCCGCGGAGGAGGCTGCAAAGATGCTTCTGGAGCTGTCTGAGGAGCACCGCGAGCACCTGAGCTTCCTGCCCAAGGTGGACTACGCCGGTCAGTGCGCCCGCCCCCGTGCCTGCGCGTGCGCGCGCGGGAGGAGGGAGGCTAGCGGGGATGGGGGGGGCCCACACGCCCATCTTCACGCGCCCCACCGCCCCCTACCGACGCCCCGAGCATCTGCTCCTTTGCAGCCTCGCGCGCCCCCTACCGACCCCCGCAATCTCCGCCCAGTGCGGCTTCTCCTTCCCAGTCTGGCGCTTCCTCACGGACCTTCCCCTCCCCTCCCTCCTCCTGAAGCCTTCTGGCACTCTGTCCAACTCATCCGGGTCACGCGCCCACTTCGCTCTAGTTCTCGCGACCACACCCAACCTCGCGCGCCCCTCACCCCTCCCTCTCTCCCCAGTGAGCTTTCCTCCTTTCTCCCTCTTGGCTCGGCTTGCGCTTGCGTTCTCCAAACCTCAGGCGCCCCCTATTGTTGGTTTTCTCTCCCGACCTCCCCAGTCCCCTACGTTCTCGTGGCGCCACGTCCTCTCTCCTCCCCCGCCCTCGCGCTTGCGCGCTCCCAGCCTCGCGCGCCGGGCCTTCTCCCCCTCCCCCACGGGTAGCGCGCTCCAGCCCTGTTCCGCCCTCCCACCCCCGCGAGCTCAGTCCTCGTCCTCGCGCCCACTCCCCCTTCTCTTGTCTTCTCTTGTCAGTGGTCGCCGAGTTCGGCCGGATCGCTCTCGAGTTTCTGAGGAAAGGGTCCAACCCGAAAGTCTACGAAGGAGCCGCCAGTAAGGAGCGTGCGGAGCTCGGGGCCGGACTGTCCACCAGTGGTCGTGGCCGCGCCTCCTGAACGGCCCTTTGGGCGTTCATGGGTCTCCGGCTCGAGCGCGGAGGCTCTTGGATAGGCCTCTAGACCTCCCCCTGCCCCCACTTTACAGAGGGGGAAACCGAGGCTCAGAGCGGTGGGGGAGGCGCAGAATGTGAAAGTAACCCTCGAGTGCGGGGGGGGGGGGTCCTGCCCCCAAACCCAGCCCCCCCCCCCCCCGGCCGCCTACACAGGAAACACTTAATAAGTGCCCGGCACTGAAGAGGAGGGTGTAACCCGGGGGACCCGGGGCCGAGGCCCCTTGAGTCCATTTTCAGCAGCCGGGATTCCCGGCACTCAGAAGCCCCTACGGTTAAGTGGGGGAATGACCTGATCAAATGTGTCTTTAGAGACTTGAGGCAGGGATATCCATTAGGAGACTGTTAAAATAATTTAGGCTAGAGGTAATGATGGCCTAAACTAAAGTGGCAGCTAGGAGTAGAGAGAAAGGGTTGCATTTGAGAGAGAAGATAGAAATAACAAGGTTTGGCAACAGATTGTATATGTGGAGTAAAGGAGAATGAGGAGTTGATAATGCTGAGACCATGAACCTTCAGGACTAAAATTATAGTGTCACCTATAACAAAAATAGGGTCTTTGCGGAAGGGGAAAGTTTAAGGAGAAAAAGAATTCAGTTTTGAACCTGTTAAGTTTAAGGTGTCTCTGGCATATTCAGTTTGAAATGAGAATAGGCTATTGGTGATTCAGGACCGAATTTCAGGGCAAAGATTAGGGCTAATAGATAAGATCCTTGAGTCATCTGCAAAGAAAAAATAGAACCCATGGGAGCTGATGATATTATTGAGAGAGAGAGTATAGTAGGAGAAAGAAAGAGGGTCTAGGTCAGAACTTTGGGGAAAATCACATTTGGAGAGTGTGATATTCACGAAGAGGCAACAAAGACAGAGTAAACAGTCACTGAGGAAAGAGGCAAACCAGGAGAGAGCAGTGTCACAAACCCCAGAGGGGAGAGTATCCATTAAACGGGGCTCCACAGTGCCAAGTGCAGCAGGTAGGTGGAGAAGGATGGCTACCAAAAAAGATCATCAGGTTTGGCAAGGAAGATCATTGGTAACTTTGGAGAGAGCAATTTTAGCTAAATGATGACATTGGAAGCTAGCTTACAAAAGGTTCAGGAGTGAGGGGAGAGAATGTGTTGATAGCTTTTGCAAAGAATTTGGTTGTTTAGAAAGGAGAAGAGATACAGCATGTTTGAGGGGATGGTCAGGTTTGGTGAAGGTATTTTAAGCATTGGAAAGACAAGCAGCAGGGATAAGGAAAGGTTGAAGATTCATGAAAGAGGAATGATTGAGATTGAAATCTGCTGGAGAAGATGAGCTAAATAACATACCACATATTGCTCTAAGGTTTGTAAAGTGCTTTAGAGATATTTTATCTTCATGACAACTTTGGGTGATAGGGGACATTATCATTCCCATTTTATAGATGGGGACACTAAATCTGAAAAAGATTAAGTGATTTGCCCTGAGTCACAGAGCTGGAGCAGGACTAGAACTTGGGTTTTCTGACTCCTGGTACAGCACTCTCCATTGGGCCATCTAATTGCCTGAGTACACATTTAGACAGTTTTGCCTTTGCAAGAAGGGAAAGTTTCTTTGTCAGAAACTGGGAGAAAGTAGCAGAGTGGAGGATGATGCTAAATTGTTGTGAGATGAAGAGCAGAGGGAATTCACATTAAATGGTCTGTTTTCTCTGTAAAGTAAGAGACAAGGTCTGTAGCTGAGAGGAGGAAGAGAGGCTTGAGGGGGATGAAGAGAAAGTTTGGAATAGCTTCTTTGGAGAGTGAGGTAAGTCATCAATTTGGAAGGAATAGAAGCACTGCCTTGCTGCGGTGAGGGCCCAGTTGCCTTTGGGTTACGTGTGTTTAGAGTGTGCCCAGTCAGCATGGTTGTGGTACTTTCCAGCCTAGGGCAGTAGCTTGTGATCAGGAGCCTCGGCAGGCAGTAATGCTGAGGTTTGGCAAGAGGAATGTCCGCAAGAACCCCTGGTGAGAGATGCAGGAGCAGGGTGAGAACTTAAGGGTGGGAGGGGGGAAGCATAGGGAGGGGGAGAGAGAATTATAGGTTATGGTCAGATAAGGGAATGTGAACGTTTCTGATAAGGGAAGTGGAACGTTTTTCAGTAATGTTGAAATCTAGTATGTGACCCTCTCCCTCTGTGGGACTGAGTTAGAGTGAAGTTGTAGGATTGAAGGAGTCTGAGCTATGAGGAAGTTAGGGGGGTGCAAATAAATCCTCTTGCGTGAGAGCAGCCTTTAGGCAGGAGAGGAAGAAGGTGATCAGGTGCTGAACTCCTGGGGAAGGGAAGGGCTATAATAAACTGACACAATGTGGATCAGGTGGGAAACTTGAGTTTGAGTGGGCTTCAGCTGAGGAAAGGAGTTAGAGGGGAGAGTCCAGGAATGACAGTGGGCTCAAAGATGTTCCTCCTCCAGGACCAGTGCTAGAAGAGGTGTAAGAGAAGGGACAACTAGTACTGGAGAGGAAAGCATGGATTTAGAAGCTGTGTGGAGCAAAGATTGGGGAGGTGATAGGCTCGGAGCAGGGAGACCAGTGAGGCGGCCACTGCAGTGGATCTGGTAAGAGGTGATGGGGCCTGAACCAGGGGGAGCAAGTGAGTGGAGAGGATGGGATTCATGTAAGAGATGGCTTGGAGGTACAATCTACAGGAAGATATGAAGTGGGAGGGGACCTGAGGAAGGGAGTGGTATGAAGAGTTGTTTGGGTCCATTGAGTTTGAGAGAGGAACATGTGGTTGAAAATGTGCCATTAGTGACATAGGAGTGGACTGGTGGGGACAGGTGAGGACTGCTTGCATAGAAATGGCAGCATCTAGGAGCTGATGCGGTCACCAAGGGAGGGAGTTGAGAGAAAAGAGAAGAGGGTCTAGGATGAGGCCTTGGCAGGATGCTCATAGTTAAGAGGGCATGATATGAGCAGGCACTGAGAAGGAGCAGTTGGGTAGGTAAGAGGAGAACCAAGAGTGAACACTCAAACCCCCCTTCCCCCAAACCCAAACCATGGATGGGGTGGTAGATCAACAGTATCACATCCTGCTGAAAGTTGAAGAAGTATAAAGACTGAGCAATTGGAAGGTCATTGGCAACTTTGAGGGAGCAGTTTTATTTGAGAAATGAAGTAGGAGACCAGATCGCAGCATTCTGAAAAGTGAGAGAACAGAAAGTAGAGGCACCTGGGCTTAGCTTTGTAAAAGTTTGTATAATTTGCAGTTTTCATCCTAATTGAGGTAAGTGTAAAATGCAGAGCCTTGGATAATATATATGACTCAAAATTAAAAGATAGAATGAAATTATAAAAAGAGATGTCTTACAGGAAAATAACTTGCTGTATTGTGATTCCCTTTTCTTCTGCCCTCAGGAAAACTTAATGTTAGTAGTAACACAGTCCAGCATGGAGTTGAGGGATTAACATACCTACTCACTGAGAGCTCAAAACTTATGGTAAGGCCTGTTGAAAACCATTCTTATTCCATATTGTGAAAGTGGTAAGAAGCTTTCTGTCTTGTATAAAGTATTGGCTTCAGGTATCTGCAGAAGTTGGTGAAGTAGATTTATGGTTCATAAGTAGTTTAGTGGTACTATGTAAAGAAATGTATGAATCCTAATGGACAAGGTTGTTATCCTGGAACACCTTCTTAACCCTGCTGTAGAATGGTGTGATTCTGACATGTTCTACAAGTGCTATGGGGGAAGGTGTTGGCTTTGGATCTCGATCTGAGCCCAGATGTGATAATGGAGCAGTAACAACAGTGTATTCTGGGAAAAGGGCTAACCTGTTTTTGTAGATTTAGAATTATCCTAAGGCATTCAATATATGGGATGATTTCTAGGGGAAGAGGGAGGAAGGATGCAAGGGGAAAATTAATGTACAACCAGATTTAATGTAAAACCAAGAATATCAATAAAAATTTATTTAAAAGTCCAGCAGCAGGGGCAGCTAGGTGGCACAGTGGATAGAGCACCAGCCCTGGAGTCAGGAGTACCTGAGTTCAAATCCGGCCTCAGACACTTAACACTTACTAGCTGTGTGACCCTGGGCAAGTCACTTAACCCCAATTGCCTCACTTAAAAAAAACAAACAAACAAACAAACAAAAAAAGTCCAGCAGCAAGAGATAGAAAGAGGGGGCAGCTAGATGGCGCAGTGGATAAAACACCAGCCCTGGATTCAGGAGTATCTGAGTTCAAATCCGGCCTCAGACACTCGGCACTTACTAGCTGTGTGACCCTGGGCAAGTCACTTAACCCCCATTGCCCCACAAAAAACAAACAAACAAAAAAGAGATAGAAAGAGAAATTCTATTTAAAGTAACAGTAGACAATATAAAATGCTTGGGAGTCTACTTGCCAATGCAAACCCAAGAACTCTATGAACACAATTACAAAACACTTTTCACACAAATCAAATCAGATCTAAATAATTGGAAAAAGATCAATTGCTCATGAATAGGCCAAGCTAATATAATAAAAATGACAATTCTACCTAAATTAATGTACTTATTCAGTGTCATACCAATCAGACTACCTGAAAATTATTTTATAGAGCTAGAACAAATAATAACAAAATTCATCTGGAAAAACAAAAGGTCAAGAATATCAAAGGAAATAATGAAAAAAATGCACAGGAAGGTGGGCTAGCTGTACCAAATCTGAAGGTCTACTATAAAGTGGCAGTCATCAAAGCTATCTGGTACTGGCTAAGAAATAGAGTGGAGGATCAATGGAATAAGTTAGGCACAGGAGACACAGTAGTAAATGACTTTAGTAATGTAGTGTTTGATAAACACAAAGACTCCAGCTTCTGGGATAGGAACTCAGTATTTGACAAAAACTGCTGGGAAAACTGGAAGAGAGTATGGCAGAAACTAGGCATAGACCAACATCTTACACCTTTTACTAAAATAAGGTCAAAATGGGTACATGATTTAGACATAAAAAGTGATACCATAGGTATTAGGAGAGGAAGGAATAGTCTACCTTTCAGATCTTTGGAAAGGAGAACAGTTTATGACCAAACAAGAGATAGAGAATATTATGAAATGCAAAATGGATGATTTTGATTACATTAAATTAAAAAGGTTTTGTACAAACAGAAGCAATACATCCAAAATTAGAAGGGATGCAGAAAGCTGGGAAATAATTTTTATAGCCAATACTTCTGATAAAGGCCTCATTTCTAAAATATATTGGGAACTAAATCAAATTTATAAGAATCCAAGTCATTCCCCAATTGAGAAATGGTCAAAGGATATGAACAGGCAGTTTTCTGATGAAGAAATCAAAGCTATCTATTGCCATATGAAAAAATGCTCTAAATCACTATTGATTAGAGAAATGCAAATTAAAACAACTCTGAGGTACCACTTGACCCCTATCAGATTGGCTAAAATGACAAAAAAGGAAAATAATAAATGTTGGAGAAGCTGTGGAAAAATTGGAACACTAATGCTTTGTTGGTGGAGCTGTGAACTGGTCCAACCATTCTGGAGAGCAGTTTGGAATTGTGCCCAAAGGGCTATAAAGCTGTGCATACCCTTTGACTCAGCAATACCACTTTTGGGTCTTTTTTCCCAAGGAGATCATAGAAAAGAGAAAAGGACCCACATGTTCAAAAATATTTATAGCTTCTCTTTTTGTGGTGGCAAGGAATTGGAAATTGAGGGAATGTCCATCAATTGGGGAATGGCTGAACAAGTTGTGGTATATGAATGTAATGGAATTCTATTGTGCTGTAAGAATACCAATACCAATCTCACCAATACAATGGTACAAAGTTCCAAAGGACTCATGATGGAAAAGGTTCTCCAAATCCAGAAAAAAAAAAGGAACTGTGGAATATGGATGCTGATTGGACCATACTATTTCTTTTGTTTTGGGTGCTGTTGTTTTTCTGTTTTGAGGTTTTTCCTTTTTGCTCTGACTCTTCTCACAACATGACTAATGCAGAAATATGTTTAATGTTATTATGTATATATAACCTCTATCAGATTACCTGCTGTCTAGAGGAGGGGGAGAGGGAGCGGAGGGAGGGAGAAAACTAGCATGCCCCACTTTGGGCATAGTTCCACATGTACAAAAATATTTATAGCTGCTCTTTTTGTGGTGGCAAGGAATTGGAAATTGAGGGGCTGCCCATCAATTGGGGAACGGCTGAACTGGTATATGAATGTGGTGGAATACTATTGCACTGTAAGAAACGATGAGTAGGTGGATTTCAGAGAAACCTGGAAGGACTTGCATGAATTGATGATGAGTTCCCAGAACCAGGAGAACATTGTACACAGTATCAGCAACATTGTGTGTTGATCAACTGTGATAGACTTGATTCTTCTCAACAATACAGTGGTCCAAGATAGTTCCAGGGGACTCATGATGGAAAATGCTCTCCAAATCCAGGGAAAAAAAAAAGAACTGTTGAATCTGGATGCAGACCAAACCATACTATTTATATTGTTTTTGTTGTTTTTCTTTATTGAGGTTTTTCCTTTTTGTTCTGATTCTTCTCTCATAACATGTCTAATGCAGAAATATGTTTATTGTGATTGTACATATGTAACCTATATCAGATTACTTGCTGTCTTGGGGAGGGAGGGAGAAAAATATTATAAATATTATTAAATATTATAAAAACAAATGTTGAAAACTATCTCTAAATGTAACTGGAAAATAATAAAATATTTATATGAAAAAAACTTCTTTTAGCATTATCCTAATTGTGAATTTTACTGAAACAAAATCACAACAATATATTCAAGAGGAGGCAGCTAGTGAATTGATTTTGATTTTCTTTCTCAGTTAATTATATGTAAAAGAGTAGAGAGAACTTTTCATTGTGGGACATATCATCAGTATCTGTAGAATTCTTTCCTCTTCATTCCCACAATTCAAGATGCAGTATCATTCTTTCAAGTTTTGTAGGGTTAGTCAGGAAGTGTGATTATTAGATGGGTTTTTGATTGAGTACAGAATACTTTATTAGACAAAAAGAAGCTGAAGAGTTTGTATCTACTAAACTTTGAAATTTAATATGTATGCTAATTGTTTGTTACTACATAATACTTTCTGTATTCTTCCAGATTTCTGAACTGGATTTCCAAGATTCTGTGCTTGTTTTAGGATTCAGTGAAGACTTGAATAAATTGTTGCTTCAGCTTTATCTTGACAACAGAAAGGAAATCAGAACAATTCTGAGTGAGTTGGCACCAGTGTTCCCCAGTTACCACAATCTTGAGTGGAGATTAGATGTACAGGTAGGATCATTTCTGATATGTTGGAGAATTGACTATTATTTTAGGCTTATCCTCCTTCGCTTCATTCTTTAAATGCCTTTACAATATTTATTTTAAAACAATTGTGTTTTTTCATGTGTATTTTGAGGCTAATTTATAAATAATTGGTAAATAGTGGCTTCAGTTTTAGGTGAGCATCTTTGTGCATTTAAATGAGGAAAATTGAGCAATATGAAACAAGAGGTAATTGCAAAGATTTTTCAAATAAACTTTTAAAAACCACATTTTATGGTAGTCTAAAATTATTTTGAAGATAGCTGGAAAGGTTTTGTTGAAAGGTAAATTTTTTGGGGGGTGGGGGTGGGGCAATGAGGGTTAAATGACTTGCCCAAGGTCACTCAGCTAATAAGTGTCAAGTGTCTGAGGCTGGATTTGAACTCAGGTCCTCCTGAATCCAGAGCTAATGCTTTATCCACTGTGCCACCTGGCTGCCCCCTAAAAGGTAAAGCTTTTATCAGTACTTATTTTATTGTACCAATGGAAAAAAGATGCATAGTTAAATGTTTTTTTTTTTTAAGTGAGGCAATTGGGGTTAAGTAGTGACTTGCCCAGGGTCACACAGCTAGTAAGTGTTATATGTCTGAGGCCGGATTTGAACTCAGGTACTCCTGACTCCAGGGCCAGTGCTCTATCCACTGCGCCACCTAGCTGCCCCTAAATGTTAATTGTTTGATAGTGGAAGTAGAAGTGAATTAAAGAGGAGTACCTGTTTGTAATACTGTATATTTTATGCATTTAAGAACATTATTCCGATCTGGGCATGGTGGAGAAGCTGAAGCTAGCAGATCTCTTGAGCTCAGAAGTTCTGAGTTACAGTGCCTTACGCAGATTGGGGAGACAGCTAGGTGGTGAAGAGAATAGAGTGATGGGCCTGGAGTCAGGAGGGCCTGAGTTCAAATCCAGCCTCAGACCCTTGACACTAGCTGTGTGACCCTGGACAAGTCACTTAACCCTCATTGCCCTGCAAAACAAAACCAAAAAAGTGATTACCAAATGAATATGCTAAAAGCAGCCAGCATGATATCAATTCCTATCAATCAGCAAGTATTTATGGAGAACTTGCCAGATGCCACCCCTGCAGACCACATGTTGACTTAACAAATTAGCATTATTTTTGTTGTATTTTAATTTATTTTATTAAACATTTCCCATTTAAATTCTATTCTAGTTCAATCAGTACTGGGGACTTTTGTGGGCAGTGTTTGACACCTTTGGTGTAGCGGACAGAGAACTGGCCTCAGCCAGGAAGACCTAGGATCAAGCCATGCTTCTGACATATATTACCTGTGTGACTTTAAGGAAATTACTTTGTGTTCTAGAAAACTCTCTAAGATGAAGCTCTGGAGAAAATGCTGATCTGCATTGGGGGAGGGCGTTAGTTCCCTAGTTCAGTGAAATCATAGGATTCAGGCCCCATCCCTGTCCTACGGGCTAGGCACTATTCAAGGTGCCAAGGCTACAAAGAGAAAAAGGGAAAAGCTTCTGAAATGGAAACAAATGCATAGCTGATTAAATAAGACCCAAGTCTAAATTGTGTAAGATGATGATCATTGCAGTTCAGAATTGAAAATCTGCTGTAATGATTTTTGCTTTTTAACCCTAAAACGCTTCAATGACATAATTGAGTTTTTCTTAAATTTACTTAGTTTAAGGGATTTGAACTGACATGGAAAATGTGTCAAATGAAGAGACCAAATGATTAGTAACAAGATACAGAGCCTTTCATTTCTAAGTTACTGACTTGGCCCCACTGAAGGGTAATGAGTAAACTTTTACTATTTAATTAATGTGCAGTAGCTTATGTCAAATGAGGTGATGGTCAGCCTAGTTTCCAGTGGAAAGATGCCCAGAATAAATCAAGAGTACAATTTATGCCCTTGTTAATAACAGTAAATTGAATGTTTCACACTGGGCTTCCCTGTTAAAACTTCAGGGGTGGTCCACATTAGACAGCATAAGAACATATTACTCTTGTTTAAATTAACTCTGTCCTGTGTCTGTGGTTAAATAGAGAACTCCAGAGCTTTTAATGTGTGCTGTTTTTCATAAGCTAACCTAAAAAGAGTTAGTGTCAAATAAGATTATCTTCGGTTTTATATCTCTTTATCAGGTTACCCTACCCGTTCCTTCTTGAGATGTAGCCCTTTAAATATAAATACAGTTCTAAAGTTGGCCCTGATGCATCTAATTTTACTTTTAACATTTTTCAAACTATGAGAAAATGTTGTAGATCAGAGCAAAATAATTTTTCCTCGTAGAAAAACAAGGTCAAATAAAGTACTTCATGCCATTACAATTATATTCGCTATTTACCTGTATCCCATAAGTATAGGTATGACTGAGCTTTTTTCTCAGAATAAATTAATAAATAAAGGTACAATCATATGTTTTATTTGATTCTGAAAGTTTACCAAAGGAAGTGATGAGACAGTATAATATAGAAGGGCATTGGATGTACAGTACTTGAGTTCAAATCTTGGATCTGTTGTTTACTATCTGTGTGACCTTTAAAAGTACCTTGTCTCTTGGGGCCTAGTTTTGCTAAGGTTCACCAAGATGATCTTTGAGTTCTCTACTAGCCATAAATCTTTTGGTCCTGTAGAACAGGTTAGGTACATATCCACTCAGTCAAAAATTTCCAACTAATTTAAATCATGGTGGCTATTGTATACTAGCCCCCAGGTCATTCTCTCTTCTCAGAGTTCAGCACCTGGCTCACCATCTTGCTGTCCTCAACTCCTACCCTTAAGCTAGGAGATTTCACATTGATGATGCTCCCTCAAGCTCCCTAAACTCCAAATTCTTTAGGCTTCTTAAATCTCACGACCTGATTCATTCCATCTCAGCCACTCTTAGGAATTGATCTCACTATTACCCATAAATGTGCCACTTTTCCTTGGTTAGAAACTGATTGGAAACTTTATTTTTAGAAACTCTTAGTACATCTCTTCTTATGCCTCACCCCTCCTAAACCTGTTTTTCACCATCATGGAGATGTCCAATTCTTCCACTCCAAAGTACTTTCTCATGACATTACCCCTACTCTTACTTCACTTTTCTTCTTTTCTTATCTGTACCTTCTAGTTAGTCATTTCAGTTCTATACCTAACACTGCTCAGGAAATCCCTACCTTTTGTCCTGCTGCCGATAATCTCTTGCCACACTTCACACCTAGATTACTCTCACCTCTGTGTGCCTCCTCTCATCCTACTAACAAGCTACTGAGTGGAGCCAGAGGAAGTCTTAGAACCATGCTGACTGGGAATATTCTAAATTCATGTGATCCAAAATTAATTTCCCATGACGGCCTGGCAGTCCTTTTACTTCCCTAATTGGTTCCCTATTTCACTCTCACAGGAGCTATTGGAAACCACCTCTTCCTTTCTCAAGCTTCCCATACCTCCCCTTCCCTCCTCTCTCTTAGATGAGGACCTTGCTTTACAGAGAAAATTGAGACCACTTATGTAAGCTCCTATTTCCTTTATCTCAAAACTCCCTAATACCATCCTCCATTCTTTCTCTTCTCCTGATCTCTGATAAGAAGTGGTCTTTCCTGCCAAAAGCCCTTCTGCATGTGTATTTGATCCCATCCCCTTGTATCTTCTCTGGCAGATTGCATCCTCAATCATGCTTACTCTCTCAAATCTTCATCCTGTTTCCTTTTTCGGTTCCTTCCCTATAGCCTTCATATATGCCCAAGTTTCACCCATCCTTAAACAACTTTCTCTACACCCTATCACCCCCTCAAAGCTGATATCTTCTATCTCTCCCCTTTCTTGGCCAAACTCCTTGAAAAAACTGTCTACACCCACTTCTTCAGTTGAGTTTCCAGTTTCCTCACTCAATTGAAATGCCTCTCTCTGAAGTTACCTGAAGACCCTTTAATTGTTGAATCTTTTGGTCTTTTCTCAGTTCTCATTCTTCACAGTTAGTCTGCTGCCTTTGGCGTTGTTGACCACTCTCTCTTCCTGGATCTCTAGGTTTTCTTAATACTACTGCTTCTGGTTGTCCTCCTTCGTAGTCCCCTTTGCGGGCTTATCATTTATATCATGGTGTAGGATATAATACCTGCTCTCCAAGGATTAGCAAACTGTTTGAAGAGATGAGGGACATAAAAATATGATACCAGGCATGGTGTATTCTGAATGAATTAGAAACTTTCACCAGGTAAAAGGAATTTGTATTTGTAAATCACCTGGCTTAATTCCCCTCATTTTATAGTTTAGAGAGCTGAGGCTCTGAGAGCTTGTGCCAAGCCCAAGGTTACAAACTCAGACTGTTTCTGACCATTTTAGCAAAAAATTTTTACCAAATGTGTATGTTGTGCTAGCTTGCTGTAGATTAGGACCAGTAAACTGAGAGGATGATGCAAAGCCGGCTAATGGACAGTTAGAGAGAGAAAAAGGGAAAAGTAACAGTTGATCAATGTCTTCTAGGAAGGAGAAAGAACAACTAAAAAGCAAAAAGGAGTTGTAAATGGTTTAATAATTTATAATGATGACCCTAAAGAAAAATGATTTTTTTAAGATAAAAGCAAATGAATAATATATTTCTTTGAGGGAGAAACTTGTTAAAATGTGATACTTTTGAAGAAAGACTTTGGTTATCTGGAAGTTTCCCTTATGTCAAAAATCAGTTTTATATTTACAAAATGAGAGAAGATAGCAGTTCATCTGAGAAAGGCCTAGCTGATCTAATGGACTTCAAACTCATTATGAGTTAGAAGTATGATATAGCAGCCAAGAAAGTAAATGTGATTTTAGCCTATGTTAAGAGTCCAGGAGTAAGGAGATGATAGAACCTTAGTACTCTTCTCTGGCTAGACTACATTTGGAAGATTCCGTTTAGGAAGACATTGGTAAGTGAGAGAAGTGTTCTCAGGAGGACATCCAGGATGGGGAAGGGCTTTGCTGTCGTGTTGTGCTAGAATTGTTTGAAGAAATGGGAGGAGAGGAGGGGAGGGTTTCATCTGAAGATTCACAGGGGACGTGATAGCTATTTTCAAATATCTGAAGAGCTGGGAAGTGAAACAAAGAATAGACTTGTCCCTCTCAGTCTCAGAAGACTGAACTAGGAGAAATTGAACAATTTAAAACAGGCAAGTTAGTACTTTCCATTAGTATAGTGGCCCTCTTCAGCTCAGGCATAGAGGAGTCCTCTTTCAGATGTTTGACTGACAAACAGTTGGCCAAGGTCCTTATGCATATATGTTGGTTCAAAGGAGGCCTTTTTTCCAGTAACATTTGAACTTAGATGAGCTCTAATCTAAAGTCCCTTCCAACTCTCAAATAATCTCTGTCTCTACTTGAGAGCTAAAGAATCCTCAGTCTTTTGACGTGCCATTCCAACATTTTATCTGCTGGACAGTTAAATTCTTTATGTACAACTACAATTTTATGTTTTTGTTTAAGCTATTTTTCTCTTGTTTAGTTCTGTAAAAAAATGGAATAAAAGAACTGATTGACATATCCTTCATTAAGAAAAAAAGCACAACGACCTTTCTTAAATTTGAAGGATGATATTGTTGCCTCTGAGTCTTCTTTTCCTATACTAAAACCCCAGTTCATTTAACTTTCACATTAGACTGATTTTTTTCTTTTTATTCCATTACTCATTTTTGGTCTATATTATTGTAATAGTTCTTTCTGACTAAGAGTTGTTGGTGGGATTAAATAATATATTTTAAAATGTTGATTTTTAAGCACTTGGAAGTTAAAAGATTTTCCAGATGTTTTCTTGTGTGTGTTTCGCATTCATTTTTAATATGTATGAATATTTAACTCTGCTTCCCTTCCATTTAAACATCTAGCTTGCTAGCAGATGTCTAAGACAACAGATTAAACCAGCAATGACTCTAAAGCTGCATCTAAGTCAGGATGGAGAGCGTAGCAGCCAGGTTTTGCAGACTGACCCAGCTACCTTGCTCCACTTGATTCAGCAACTGGAACAAGCATTAGGAGAAATGAAAACAAACCACTGTAGGAGAATTGTCCGAAATATCAAATAGCATTGGATTTATGTTGTAAATCTGGTCAAATTATTCATAAAACAATGTTAAAGAGCAAGCATTGGTTGGAATTCTTTTTTCTTGTAATTAAGAGAGCTAAACATCTGAATCAAATGGCCTTTGTTTTCCTCTGCCATAACACTGATGCAACAATTAGAACTTAAAGTTCCTTTCATGAGGCTTCCTGTGCCCAGCCTCTTAATGTTATAACATGAATTTTGTTTTATATAAACATATGTGTATGTATGATGATAGGTCAATTGGAAATGAATTTATATTCATGGTTTCTGTACATATTAATATCTTTTAGAATGTCTTTTGATTTTTTGAATTTATAATTGTTTTTCATTATTTTCCTTATTCCCTGATAACTAAAAATTTTATTTGAATTATATCTAAAATAAAAAATACAATGTGATACCTTAGTTGTTCGGAATTAAAGTTTTCTTTTAAAGAAACTCACAATGCTGACTTGGGATGTAATGTTTTTGGAATATTCCTGTGTTGTCCCTATGTAAAGGTGATCCTGTCTTCCCCTGTTTCCAGCACATTTGAAAAATGGAAATAGCATTGATATAGCATCATTATGACTGTGATGAGTAAAATCGACCCTGAATTCATTATGTATCAAATTCTTCCAAGTCCTTAAAAATACCTTTAAAAATGTATGAAACTGGGGGCAGCTAGATGGCGCAGTGGTTAAAGCACTGGCCCTGGATTCAGGAGTACCTGAGTTCAAATCTGGCCTCAGACACTTGACACTTACCCTGGGCAAGTCACTTAACCCCTGTTGCTCTGCCAAAAAAAAAAAACAACAAAAAACCAACCAAACAAAAATGTATGAAGCTGACAGCTAGGTGGTGCAGTGGATAGAGCACTGGCCCTAGAGTCAGGAGTACCTGAGTTCAAATCTGGCCTCAGACACTTAACACTTACTAGCTGTGTGACCCTGGGCAAGTCACTTAACCCCAGTTGCTTCACTAAAAAACAAAACAAAACAAAACAAACCTATTTAGGGGGCAGCTAGATGGCACAGTGGATAAAGCACCAGCCTTGGATTCAGGAGGACCTGAGTTCAAATCTGGCCTCAGACACTTGACACTTCCTAGCTGTGTGACCCTGGGCAAGTCACTTAACCCCAATTGCCCAGCAAAAAAAGAAAAAAAAAATGTATGAAGCTGGGGCAGCTAGGTGGTGCAGTGGATAAAGCACCAGCTCTGAATTCAGGAGGACCTGAGTTCAAATCCAACCTCAGACACTTGACACTTACCAGCTGTGTGACCCTGGGCAAGTCACTAAACCCTCATTGCGCTGCCCCTCCCCCCCAAAAAAGTATGAAGCTGCATTAAAATGGAAAGAAGACTCCATTTGAGGCCTGGGTTCAAGTCCAGGCTCCTACATTTAGTAGCTTTGTAATTAGTAAAAGTGACCTTGGGTAAGTCATGTCTCTCTGAACCCCTATTTTCTCCAGTGTGATAGTTCCAACAGTTTCTATTGCACTTGATGGTTTATATGTGACTGTCCAGAACAATTTTGTGAGGTAGGTAGTATAAGCAGTTGTATTCCACAGCCTCAAAGAGGTGCCCAGGGTGGCACAAGCATCAGAATTGAATTCCTAACTTAACCACATAAGGTCCTGCCTCTGATATAATTCACATTAATGTAGTGCTTTGTAACTTAAAAGCACCTTCCCAAGGACTTGAGTAAACTGATGCTGAGTGAGATGAGCAGAACCAGGAGAATATTATACACAGTATCAACAACATTGTGTGTTGATCATCTGTGATAGACTTGATTCTTCTCAGCAATGCAATGGTCCAAGATATTTCCAAAGGACTCACAGTGGAAAATACTCTCCAAATCCAGAAAAAAGGAACTGGAATCTGGATGCAAATCGAACCATACTGTTTCTATTGTTTTTTGTTGTTTTCTTTTTTTGAGGTTTTTCCTTTTTGCTCTGATTCTTCTCTCATGACTAATGCAGAAATATGTTTAATGTGATGGTACATATATAACCTATATCAGATTACTTGCTGTCTTGGGGAGGGGGGAGGAAGGGGAGGGAGGGAGAAAAATTTGAAACTAGCAATCTTTAAAAAAAACCAAATGTTGAAAACTATCTCTAAATGTAACTGGAAAATACCAAAATATTTATAGGAAAAAAAAAAGCACCTTCCTAGCAACAACCTATGAGGTAAGTACTGCTAACATTATTACCCTGCTTTACAGTTAAAAATATTAAGTGATCACCCCTTCATAGAGGTGAGAGGTCCACCAGTCTTTTTTTTTTAATGTATGAGGTTTTTTATTTTTTCCGTTACATGTAAAGATAGTTCTCAACTTTTGTTTATACATGCTTTACAATTTCAGATTTTTCTCCCTCCCTCCCCTCCCTCCCCCCTCCCCTAGACAGCAGGTAATCTGATATAGGTTATATCTATATATCTCTATACATATACATATATATATATATATATACACACACACACATATATATATACACATAATAACATTAATCCTATTTCTGCATTAATCCTGTTACAAGAGAAAGAATCAGAGCAGTGATGCAAAACCTCAAAATAGAAAAAAAAACAGCACCCAAAACAAAAGAAATAATATGGTTCAATCAGCATCTATACTCCACAGTTCTTTCTTTTTTTTTTTCTTGGATTTGGAGATCCTCTTCTATCATGAGTTCCCTGGAACTCTTCTGTACCATTGCATTGGTGAGAAGAATATACTCCATTACAGTAGGTAATCAATGTTGATGATACTGTGTACAATGTTCTTCTGGTTCTACTCATCTCACTCATCATCAGCTCACTCAAGACCCTCCAGGTTTCTCTGAACTCCTCCTGCTCATCGTTTCTTATAGCACAATAGTATTCCATTGTATTCATATACCACAACTTGTCCAGCCATTCCCCAATTGATGGGCACCCCCTCAACTTCCAATTCCTTGCTACCACGTAAAGAGCAGCTATAAATATTTTTGTACATGTGGGTCCCTTTCCCCCTTCCATGATTTCTTTAGGCAAAAGACCTAAAAGTGGAATTGCTGGGTCAAAGGGTATGCACAGCTTTATTGCCCTTTGGGCATAATTCCAAATTGCTCTCCAGAATGGTTGGATCAGCTCACAGCTCCACCAACAATGCATTAGTGTTCCAATTTTCCCACAGCCTCTCCAACATTTATTATCTTCCTTTTTCGTCATTTTAGTATCAGGCCCTTATTGAAGCTGCAGCAGTTCTTCCTGTAGCTGTTGCAGTCAAAAAGGAGCCCAGAGTGACAGTTTCCCGACGGTTGCTGTTCTATTTAACACTGTAATAGAACTGCAACATTATGGGAAAAGACAGAAGCAAAAAAAAAAAAGCGGGGGTGGGGGGGTGGGGGGTGGGGGTGGGGGCAGCCAGGTGGCGCAGTGGATAGAGCACTGGCCCTGGAGTCAGGAGTACCTGAGTTCAAATCCGGCCTCAGACACTTAACACTTATTAGCTGTGTGACCCTTGGCTAGTCACTTAACTCCAATTGCCTCACTAAAAAAAAAAAAATAATAATGCACTATGCTGATGAGAAGAATGAAGGGGAAATGATGGTAAACTTTATAAGAAGAAGAAACAGGAGAGCCAGATGTATAATTTCTGGTTATTATTTTATTTTTTACTACTTTCCTCCCAAGCAACTCAAACGAACTTAAATATGTTTGATAATTACAAGTCTGGAAGACTCCCTCCACGTGGCATAAAAGTAAAAATAGAAAAAAGTAGTTTAGTTTCCATTATGGGCTTAATGCTGGAGAATACAAACATCTGTACAAACAAAAACTTATGCTTAGCCCTGTCTGACCTCTGAGTTGTTTGGTTTAATCTTATAGTTAGACTTTTGGCATTTTAAAGCAAAGCAATTGTTTCTGACTAGTAGGATAAAAGGTGATGAATTTCCAACAGTTAGGGCACAAATGGTGTTGCTATAATTAGGAATGTAACTAGTTGTAGTCTTTGACATGACCGTTACTGATCGAGGGCACATTCCTTCATTCGTGCTGGAGCCTTGCATAACGTTTTCTACTTGCAAAGACTAGACCATTATTCATTTCCAAGCATGGAGCAATCCCTACAGCAATGAACCAGAGAGAAAAAATGGAGAAGAGGCTTTTTTGCCCTTTCACCAACCATAAAAGGCCTTTCTCTTTGATTCAGTGACAAGGCAATTATCTATCCATCTCTGTTTCATTATGTTGACAAGAAAAGCAAATTTGAAAGTACTCTTCCTGATATGTAATGAAGATTCATTAAAAAAAAATTACTAAGGGCATTTTGGGGACTAAATGCCCTACAGAATAAGGGATGAAGTTCTTACCTTTTGGGGGTTTCCAGACTAAGAGTCAGACCAATAGTTTTAACAGTTTAGTCTAAAGGGAATGAGATTACAGAAAGTGCCTTTTGCCCAAGGAGAATTCCTGTATTCTCATATCAACTGGGGCTGTTTTTCTTCCAAGTTCTACCCCGCAAGGATCCTTTCATATTTCTTCCAGGGCTAAAACACCCATGTGATTCAGCGTCCAGACTTGTGCAAATGTTGTGGAAAGGCCAAATAGAACTGCAATGTATTCCACACTTACTGTGAAAGAACAGAATTCAATTAAACTTTTTATGTTGGAATTGGGGTACCCTGAGGTAACTGGAGTTGTGATGGGAAAAGCAAATTGTGTTCTCATTTACCTGCATGCCAGTATTGTGATTGTCACAACTCCAATGAGAAGTGGATGCCTGTGGTTATAAAGGAATGTGCTTAGTTCACAGAACCCCAAGGTTTCCCAGTTAACTAAAAGACTGAAGACAACCAGATTAAAATTCAGAGAATGAGGAAGAGAATCTACCATAAGCTATTGGACTTGACTGGGATAAGTGTGAGTGGCTCAGGTATTGCAGGAGGTTTTGTTTTACAGTTTACAAGACAAATTATGTTCAGTGCAACAGAATAATTAAATGGCCTATAATCAATCTTCTCGTTTGATGGGTTGGTTGGTTTTGCAAAACTTAGCGGTTTCTTTTTAAATCTTTGTTATAAGGTAAAGTTTGCTAGATTGGGGAAGGGAAGGAGGGATATATTTGGAAATTAATATGATATAAAAATTAAAAATTAATCTGTTAAATGGGATTAGTTGCTTTTAGAGATTGCTAATTTATTTTAAAGAAGCTAGTGGGAGGGAGAAGGTAAGGAGGGTCATGGGTAATAATTCTCTGTTACTCAGGAAAAATTAATGTCCCTGAGCAGTAGGAAGGTTATGTGGTTCAGTGTCAGGAGCTCTGGCCTCAAAGCAAGAGGACCTAGTTTCAGGTGCCACCCCTATTACTACTCGTGTGTCCTTGGGTTACTTAACCTCCCAGGCCACAATTTCCTAATCTACAAAATGAGTGGTTTGGATGAAATGGCCTGTGAGGTCCCTTTCACCTCTTAAATCTAGTCTTACAATCTGTGCTCCATTTATCAGGCTAAAATTGTTTTGTTTTACTTTAGTTTGGTAGTAAGATGGCCTGAAACAGATCCCTATTTCAAGCTTTCAAGTCTCATTAAAAAAAATACTGTCTCTATTGTTTCCTTTTTTTTAGTTTTCCATTAGACAATACCAAGTTCCATGTCTTTCCTCTGAATGCTGTCTCTCCATAAAGCTCTCTCTGCCAGTCCTTTCCTCCTAAAGCCTTTTCTTTATGTGAATAAGTGATTTGTTCTTATTCTTGGTATTGCTTTGGAATTGCTGTGGTGCATCTTTAGGAAGCTGGAAGGTAAATCCTTTGGTAGATGCCCTTTGAAGGACTTCATAAAGCATTTCTAGGGATGACATTTTATTATTCTTTGTCCGGGTACATGTTAGAAAAGACAAAGCAGAGCTTCTGTCTCTTAGGTTAAGCTATAGGGCAAAGTTATTCTCCAGTTGGCTGAGCATTTTATTTTCTACCCAATTCAAACATTATACTAGGCAAAATGCCAATCAAATTCATTATTGGAGCAGATTTAGGTGAAACCAGCTCCAAAGAAAATGAGATTAGTATCATATCCATCTGACTATGGTATAACTTTCCAGAATCCATCCTTTAACTGGCCTTTGGAACATTATTTTTCTTGCAGATTACATAAAACAATGCAGGAGTTGATACCCCAAGCTTTATCTGGGCTTATTTTTTTTAGACAAACTATTATTATTATTTTTAGTTTCAGTTTTCAGCTCCAAAAAATCTGCCAGTAAAAATAAAGAGTGATTCTGGGGTCATTTGGAAAGAAGAGGGAAAAGGCCAATAAATAGAGCTTTTGTTTTTTTGAGGGCTTTTTTTCTTTTTCTTTACATGTTCTATCACTGTTTGTTAGAGTAGTGTGATATAGTGGAGGGCTACCCATAGAATCAGGAAGACCTGGTTTCTGGTCCTGACAAAGCCCTTTCACTATTCAGTGCTCTAACTTCCTAATACTAAGTTGCTGAGAGTCACTTCTTACTCAGGAGTCCCTTATACCAATGAAATCACAGGTCCCACCCATTTTCCTATAGAAAATTGTTTTGGTAAAAAAATCTCTATTAGTGTTGCTTAGCAAGGGTAGAGAACCAAGGATTAGAAATTGACTTTTTGGGGGGCAGCTGGGTGGTGCAGTGGATGGAGCATTGGTCCTGGATTCAGGAGGACATGGGTTCAGATCTGACCTCAGACACTTTGCACTTAGTAGCTGTGTGACCCTGGGCAAGTCACTTAACCCTCATTGCCCTGCCCCCCCCCAAAAAAAAAGAAGAAAAGAAAAGAAAAAAAAAAGAAATTGACTTTTGCTCAGAATACCTCTACCAGTTGTCAATCCTATGATTGTCAATTTACTTGTGCATAGCAATACTGGAGGAATTTACTCATGTGACATTTTATAATAGTGCTAAAGGAAAGGACACTGCTGAGAGTCACAGATCTTCCCTAGTACTAATTACAGCTAGGAGCAGACTCAGAAGCAACACAGCCCAAGGTGTGAATTAACTGTTACCTATCCCTGAAATAAATAGGTTGATAGATGCCACTGGTGTCTGTACACAAAATCTCTGAGACTTCGCTTTATGGTTTCTCCAGTGAGTGTATGAAACTTGCTAAATGATTCAAACCATTCTTTTTTCAATGTTATTTTATTTTTTCCTCAATTGTGTGTCAATAAAATTTTTAGCATTCATTTTTACAAGATTGTGTTACAAATTTTTCTCCCCCCTCCCTCCCTTTCCCTCCCCTCTTTCTAAAATGGTAGGGAAGGGGCAGCTAGGTGGCACAGTGGATAAAGCACCAGCCCTGAATTCTGGAGTACCTGAGTTCAAATCCAACCTCAGACACATGACACTTATTAGCTGTGTGACCCTGGGCAAGTCACTTAACCCTCATTGCCCCACAAAAATAAAATAAAATAAAATGGTAGGCAATTTGATATCAGTTATACATGTGCTATCATGTAAAACATTTCCATATTTGTCACAGTTGTGAAAGAAGAAACAGATCAAAAGGGGGGAAAAAAACCCATGGAAAAGAATAAAGTAAGTGAAAAAAGTATGCTTCTATCTGCATTCAGAGTCCAATAGTTCTTTCTGTGATGTGGATAGCATTTTTCTTTGTGAGTCCGTTATACCTGTCTTGGATCATTCTGTTGCTGAGAAGAGTTGAGTCATTCATAGCTGATCATTACATAGTGTTGCTGATACTGTGTACAATGTTTTCCTGGTTCTGCTTATTTTACCTTGCATCAGTTCATACAAGTCTTCCCAAGTCAAACCATTCTTAAACGGAGGTGGGATGTAGTGATAGGATGACAAAATGTCATTGAGAGTAAAATGAAGGGGCAGCTAGGTGGCACACTGGATAAAGCACTGGCCCTGGATTCAGGAGGACCTGAGTTCAAATCCGGCCTCAAACACTTGACACTCACTAGCTGTGTGACCCTGGGCAAGTCACGTAACCCTCATTGCCCCACCAAAAAAAAAAAGAAAAAGTAAAATGACTAAATGTTGGTAAAGAATCTCATTCATTCAATTTAGAGAGCATTAATGGAACACTCACTGAATGACAGTCACTGTCCTAAGACTTAGAAGTACAAAGACAACAAAACAATTCATTTCTTCAAGGAGGGTGTAGACCTCAGAAGCAGGAAGACTTGGTTCTGCTTCTCTTCTACTAGGTGGCATCAATACTAATCAAGTATTTATTAAATATTTAGTATGTCCCAGATATGCAAAATAACCTGACTTGTATCATTACTGTATACCGTTAGGCTACGTGGTGGTCTCAGTTCTCATTCCAGACTTCTTGGGATAATTTTGAAGCCAGCAGTGGAATGGAATTTTTTTTTTTAAAACCTTACATAGGTTTTTAAAAAAAAAATGATTAATTGAGTGGGTTTGTCTGCAGAACCACTTTTTGCTTTTAGCTGGGAAAAGGCAGAGGCCCTCATCCCTCACAGTTGGTTCACCAAAGTCTTGAACATTGACGTGGTAGAGGAACAAATCTCAGGCAGGCTGTATATAGTGCTCTTCTTCATTCTCTCCTGGACTCCTTTCATTGAATGTGGACAAACCCAGCAGTACCACGAACCTACCTCCCTTTGGAGGCATTTTAGAAACCATGCAATTTTACTTTCCACTTCAAATGTAAACGCTAGCTTCAGGATCGGGCCATTTGGAACACTTTCTTAAAATTCTCCATCCCGTTATTTATCTAAACTATTGGAAAATTTCAATCAAGATTTCAAGACTTAGGGAAAAGTCAATAGTTCTATGATAGAACTATAAACGGGGAGAAGCATAAGCTCAACAAAAGACTCTGTGTGTGTGCGTATGAATAACATTTTACAAATGAATTATGTGGGTTTAGTCATTACTGTTTGGGAAGTTTTGCAAAACCAGGTTATGTTGTTGTGAGGCTCAAATGAGAATGTGTGCATATTGAAGCACTTTGCAAGTACCAAATTAGTGGTACCATATTCTAATAGTGGTAGCAATATTCTAATAAAAGATAAGCATTCAGGGCCGTTAGGTGGTACAGTGGATAAAGCACCGGCCCTGGATTGAGGAGGACCTGAGTTCAAATCCGGCCTCAGACACTTGACACTTACTAGCTGTGTGGCCCTGGGCAAGTCACTTAAGCCTCGTTGCCCCACAAAACAAAACAAAAAAGATAAGCATTCAACTTGACTTCTTGGCTGCCTAGTCCTCTGCACAGAGGAATCGCTTAATAAATGTTTGTTAAATGGAATGATTGATTAGCTTAGCATCTTTTCACATTTTTCTCATTTCCTGTCTGACAGTTTATTTCCCATTTTATTTAAAGTTTTTAGTCATGTGGTGTTATTAGGGAGGTAGGCCAATTTGGGGCCTGTTAACTAACTAGCAAGAAACTTTTGTGAATTTGGGGCATGTTGAGAGTATAGCTAGAAAAGGACTGTATAAAGGGGAATTAAACTAAGTTCTATTCTACTCCACTGGATATTATGCTAGGAAAAGAGAATGAGAGCAGAATCTTCAGAAATAGAATCATATGGGACATTGCCTATTGCTGGATGAGTTTGATAGGAATACTAGAAAGTGACTCTCAAGAGGTTTAAAGTAGGTACCCGGTAGGAATCCCTTCTTTTGTTCCTTTGGCATTAGCCACTCTGTCTCCTAGACTTCTCTTCACTTTCTAGAACTAGTGTCTCTTTTTCTTTCTTTCTTTCTTTTTTTTTGGTGAGGCAGTTGGGGTTAAGTGACTTGCCCAGGGTCACACAGCTAGTAAGTGTCAAGTGGCTGAGGCTGGATTTGAACTCAGGTCCTCCTGAATCCAGGGCCGGTGCTCTATGCACTGCACCACCTAGCTTCCCCTCTCTTTTTCTTTCTTAACATTTATCCCATATATCCCCTCTCCATGCACACAGCCACCATCCTTAGTTGAGGCCCTCATCACCTCACTCTATAGCCATCACCTAGTTCTCCTTGTCTTAAGTCTCTCCTCCAATGCATTTTCCACACATCTGCCAAAGAGATTTTCTGTTTTTTAACATTGCTCTGACCTTGTCACTTTGGCCCAACCCCATTCTTCCTACACTCTCAAACTACGGGGGCTCGCTCTATGTCTATAACTAAATATAAACTGTTTTGTTTGGCATTTAAAGCTCTTTATGACAACTCCATTGTACCTTGCCAGCCTTATTACATAATACTACTCTCTACAATCCAACCAAAATGGCCTTCATACGCAATGCTCCATCTTCTCTCTCCTTGACTTTGTACTGGATTTTTTCCCCATGCCTAGAATTTGCTCTCTCCAACTCAGCTCAAGTGCCACCTTCTGCATGAACACCTCCCTAGTCTCCCAACAGCTGGCACCTTACCTTCCAGGGTTATCTTGGGTATATTATATATCTTTCTACACATGTGCCTGTGCTCTCCCTGCTGGAATATGAATTCCTGGAGACCAAAGGCTTATTCTATTCTGTCTCTGTACTCCCAGCACATCACACAATGCTGGGCACATAAGTGACTAATAAATGCTTGCCTACCAATTTACTGATTCAGGTTTTAATACTGTTCCTTTTCCTTTTCTTACTATCATCTCCTATATCTCTCCCTCTCATTTTTGATACTGTTCTCATCTCAAACTCAAACTCAGTATGTCTGTTATACAAATATTACTCAGGGCCCTGCTGTGTATGCTGGGATTGCTTTTCTCTAAGGTCCTATCCCATGCAGTTTAGACTACTTTTTTTCTCAAGAGATAGTAAAACCTTCCTTGGTTGGCCCAGAGGACTGGCTCAGTCAGGTTGCTGACATTGCTTCCTGTTCTCCAGAGCACAAAAGCCATGAGTAACTGCATCTGACTGGACCAACAGCATGACTAAGCCTTGTTCCGCTGAATCAATGGGGTATCCTCACAGAATATCCTTGCTGAATGTCCTTCCTCGGTTGAGCTATGTAAATCTCCATTTGTTCATTGTTGGGTGACCTACAAGTGTCTCATTTCCTTCCAAAATCAGACTGAAACTACCAGGGAACAGGCCTGAGTCAGGCTTGGCCAACAGCAATGTCCAGAACATAACTCATTATCCACCCTCTTCCAAACTCTAGGTACTATGGAGGACACCACTAATCCTTTCAGTCTGCCAGGTTTGAAACCTCTGTGTCATTCTCAACACCTTTTCCCCCTTCTCAAATATCCAATCAGTTGCCAAATATTGTTTCTATCTCTGCTACATCTATTGCACATGTACACCTCTTCTCTACTCACACAGCTAGCTGCTGTTTAGGCCCTCATCACCACTTACTGCAACTATGGCATTAGCTTCTTAAAACTCTTCACCAAAAAAAAAAACAAAAAAAACCTCTTCATAATATGGCCCCTTCCTAACTTTTCAGTCATACACATTCCCCCCCTCCATAAAACTCTACAATCCAGCCACACTGACCTTGCTTTTCCACAGATAGAGAAAGTGCCTTATGTATATTTACAGTGTAATCCCTGATTTTAAAGAAATTTTACTAATCACTTTGTTTAATTAAATCTGACTTTACGCTTATTGTAGACAGAAGTGCCTAGGGTTTGCTTAGATCAAACTTTCTCTTTGTCTATCTCAGTCTTGTTTTGTCCTTTTTTTGGGGGGGGGGCAGGGCAATGAGGGTTAAGTGACTCGCTCAGGGTCACACAGCTAGTAAGTGTCAAATGTCTGAGGCTGGATTTGAACTCAGGTCCTCCTGAATTCAGGGCCAGTGCTCTATCCACTGCGCCACCTAGTTGCCCCTTGGCCTTCATTTTTTAAGATCAATGACATCGGGGCAGCTAGATGGCGCAGTGGATAGAGCACTGGCCCTGGATTCAGGAGTACCTGAGTTCAAATCCGGCCTCAGACACTTAACACTTACTAGCTGTGTGACCCTGGGCAAGTCACTTAACCCCAATTGCCTCACTAAAAAAAACAAAAAAAACAAAAAAAAAATAAGATCAATGACATCACAAATGAGTGATCTCTTGACTTGCTAGTGAATTGGATTTAAGTGAGATGGAGTTTTAAAACCTGGAAAGCCCTCGTGCCTGAGCTACTGGTCTTACAGAGATGAAGTGACTTTCCTGAGTCATTTGCAAGTAACAGAAAGAAGCAGGATATGAGCCCAAACTTTCTTTCTCTAAATCTAACATCCTTTCCCCTTCCTACTGTCTGGATAGTGTACCTCTCTGGATCTAGCAGACTGATCCCATGGTTATCACTAGGCTTATAATCAAAGCTTTTCTATCCTGATAGAACTTGCATTTTGGACTTTAGAGAACTCAAGGCCACCTCCCTGCCATGATGAGACATAGGGGAGAATTTTGGTGAGAGAATTAAAAAATAATTTTCTTGGCATGTTCTGTTGATACATGTCTCTTTGAGTGCTCTGCTAGTCTGCTGGTAGAATAAACGATTATGTACACATTTTCGAGATGCACATTAGAAACTATAATAATAAAACATCTGTGTCCAATATTAAATATGTTCAATAACAAATTTGCCCGACAACTTTTCATTTTGAAGGGCATTTACTCTCTTTTATGTCTTGGAATGCCCTTCCATGTGAACACAAAAAGCTTTGGAGGGGCAGCTAGGTGGCACAGTGGATAGAGCACCGGCCCTGGAGTCAGGAGTACCTGAGTTCAAATCCAGCCTCAGACACTTAACACTTACTAGCTGTGTGACCCTGGGCAAGTCACTTAACCCCAATTGCCTCACTAAAAAAAAAAAAAAAGCTTTGGAAATGTATGTGACTTTGAAAAGAAAACAAATACTATATTTCTTAAACTGTTATAAACCAGCATACTTGTTTGCCAAGTCCCATCTAAAATTAAAATTTTACTGCTTGATTTAATTACAACTTGCTGAAAATAGTGGTCTGTCCTATGAGTAAATAATAGCCCAGCCTTTATAGTAATGATGACATTAGCTCTTTGCCCTTACAGAGCAATAAAAACAAAGTAACTTCTTGGCCCAGTGACTAGAACATTGGGTGTGGACTCAGGAAGACCTGAAATCAAATCTGGATTCGAACACTTACTAGTTGTGTGACCCTTAACCTCTGTTTACCTCAATTTCCTCATCTGTAAAATGAAGGTAATCATAGCACTTATATCTCAGGGTTGTCCTGATCAAATAAGATAATAATTATAAAGCACTTAGCACAATGCCTGGCATTGTAAGCACCGTATAAAAGTTAGCTATGTTGATGATGAGTGTTGCTATGTAAATGCTAGCTATTATTATTAAGCATCTTAATTGTCCTTGAAGAATTAAACATTATGACGGTCCTTTTATACAAGACATGAAGGGGTTAAACAATTAATTCAAGAATGAATTAAAAGCAGAAAGAGGGATGGATGAGTCATAGTTGTCATGAACACTGCCCGAAAGGCATATTTTAATTTAAAATAACTTTAACCAAAGAGTCCATTGTGAATTGTTAGAGCATGACTTCTAAATGTGTGGGCATTTTAAAAATTGTGTAGTTGGCCAAAATGATCAGGCAAAAAGAAGGAGGAGGAAAAGAAGAAAAGAGATTGGTTTCTTGTCGAAGATCATACAGGGGCAACACAGTCGGGGTGAGCAGGCTGCAAAATATAATAACCAATTAGGAGTATTGAAGAAAGAAAGCAGTAAAAGTTGTGGGGGGTTTTTGAGGAAATGTATGATAGGAAGAAAAGTTAGACTGGGGAGAGTGAAGGATGACAGCTGAAATAGAAAAAAATTGGATGCTTTACAAATATCTTGTATCCTCCCAACAACCTTGGGAGGTAGGTGCTATTATTATTTCCATTTTACAGTTGAAGAAACTGAGACGGAGGTGAAATGATTTGCCCAGGGTCACGCAGCTAATAAGTGTCTCTTGACGGATTTGAACTCAGGTCTTCCTGACTCTAGGTTTATTATTCTATCCACTGTACCACCTACTGGAAATCCTGAGTGCTTCCTAGCACCTGAACTCTAGTCCTTATTTCTGCCAATAAAACAGACTGTGCACAAATCACTTGCCTGATTCGGTGTGATATAGGGAGCCTGGATTCAGAATCAGAAGCCTCAGACACTTGACACTTACTAGCTGTGTGACCCTGGGCAAGTCACTTAACCCTCATTGCCCCGAAAAAAAGAAAGAAAGAAATAGATCATAATAACCAATAACAAACATTAATATGGGGCATCTAGGTGGTGCAGGGGATAGATTGCCAGACCTGGAGTCAGGAAGACCTGAGTTCAAATTCGACCTCAGACAATTTACTAACTGTGTGACCCTGGACAAATCACTTAACCCTGCTTGCCTCAGTTTCCTCATCTGTAAAACGAGAAAAAAAATGGCCAAACCTCTCCAGTATCTTTGCTAAGAAAACTCCAAGTGGGGTCACAAAGAGTCAGACTCAGCAGAAAGGACAACAAAAACATTAAGATAGCTCTCTCAGGTCTGTAAAGCCCGTTACATATGTTATCTTTTCTTTTTTTTAAGTGAGGCAATTGGGGTTAAGTGACTTGCCCAGGGTCACACAACTAGTAAGTATCAAGTGTCTGAGGCCGGATTTGAACTCAGGTTCTCCTGAATCCAGGGCCAGTGCTCTATCCACTGCGCCACCTAGCTGCCCCTACATATGTTATCTTGATCCTCACAACCACCCGGTGATAATCTCTTCTCTCTGGGCTTTTATGAAACTGATTAACTCTTGGGTCTCCTCCTCATCTGTCTGACTGCTCCTACTCCTCTTTTACAGGATCTTTATCCAAGTCATATTCTCTAGATATAGGTATACCCCAAGGCTCTGTCTCCCTTTTTTCTCCCTCCATTCTCACTTGGTGATCTTATCAGCTCCAATGGGTTCAATTATCATTAGCTGTGAGTGGCCTTTGGCTCTGTTCTGAGTGAAGAGCGCCTGATTCATTCTTGGTGGTAGCCAAGGGGCACAATATATCTTTCTTTAGCTGAGGACCCTTTTCCCCACTCGGTCCTCTTGCTCCTGAAAATTGGAGTTTTGTTCACTTTTTCAACAAAGGACGGGGACCGTGAGGTGTCTTTGGAAGGATGGAGGCCCCGGGGGAATCCCTTTGATTTTTCTGATTGCTAAAAGACTTTTAAAAGTCCCTGGGCAAATTACTTTAGGTTTACAGAAGCAAAGAGAAGTGGTAGATTAAGCAATCTTCTGTTGAACTGGATTTAACAATTCAGTCTCCAAACCTCTCTTTCTCAATAATTTCTTAAGGGACCACAGGCCCTCGATTACTTGAATCATTCACTCAACCTCTTTTCCATCTGATTTTGCCAGTGCAAAACAGTATCTTGACTGTTACTGTATTCTTTAATCTCTTACTCTAAAATGGAGAAATAGTCATATTTACTTTAAGAATTACATGAAAAAAAGGAATTACATGAAGTTTGACTAATGCAGAAATATGTTTAATGTGATTGTACATGTATAACCTATATCAGATTGCTTTATATCTTTGGGAGGGGGAAGGGAAGGGGAAGGAGGGAGAAAAATTTGGAACTAAAAATCTTATGAAGACAAATGTTGAGGGGGCAGCCAAGTGGCGCAGTGGATAGAGCACTGGCCCTGGATTCAGGAGGACCTGAGTTCAAACTCGGCCTCAGACACTCAGACACTTGACACTTACTTAGTTGTGTGACTCTGGGTAAGTCACTTAACCCTCATTGCCTCACCAGAAAGAAAAAAAGAAAGAAAGAAAGAAAGAACAAATGTTGAAAACTATCTTTATGCGTAATTGGAAAATAATAAAATACCTTTATGATATATTTTTTAAAAGAATTACCTGAAGTTGCTTTGCTTTTTTTCCTCATTGTTTTTCTATCTAACCGTTGTCCTGGTTCTGTTCATTTTGCTTGGCATCATTTCAAAGACAGTGAGCAAAACCAGGAGAACACTATATACAGCAACAACTTGGTAAAGAAAAATTACTTTGAAAGACTTAAGAACTCTAATCAATGCAATGGCTAGCCATGATTCTAAAGGACTGTCTATGAAGCTGACTGTCCACCTCCTGACTCAAGGTGATGGTTAGTGTAGCCAGTGTGTGAATTTCTTTATACAAGTGGGTTTTTTTTGTCTTTTCAATTGGGAAGGGTGGTGAGGAAAGAGGTAGCCAGAAGGAAGGAAAGAAAATAGGAAAGAAGGAAGGAAGGGAGGGAAGGCAGGCAGGCCGGAAGTATTGGGGGGCAGCTAGGTGACACAGTGAATAAAGCACCAGCCCTGGATTGAGGAGGACCTGATTTCAAATCTGACCTCAGACACTTGACCCTTACTAGCTGTGTGACCCTGGGCAAGTCACTTAACCCTCATTACCCTGCCAAAAAAAGGGAAGGAATGAAGAGGGAGGGAGGAAGGAGGGAAGGGATGAAGAAAGAAAGGAGGGAGGGGGAGACAGGGAAGGAAGGAAGGGAGAGGGAGGAAGGAAGGAGAAAGGAAGGAAAGAAGGGAGAGGGAGGAAGGAAGGAGAAAGGAAGGAAAGAAGGGAGAGAGGAAGGAATGAAGGAAGGGAGGGAGGGAGGGAGGGAGGGAGAAAGGGAGAAACCCTCTAAGCATGGAGTCCTTAAGATAGTTCTACCCTCCACTTGCCGAAGACCTAAAGAAGATGCCTTTTTCCTTCCCTACAATACGACCATTTCTCTTGCTGCCCCTCCCTCATCCCCCAGACGGAGACTGTCTCATAACTCTTATGGCTGTGCGGTGCCGAGGAAAGAGGATTCAGTTTTGATTTGATCCCTGGGAGTCACGTTGGCTTCTCCAGGCCTCGTCTTGTAAAACGAGAGCGTTGCCTTAGATGATGTCCAAAATCGCTGAACCTATGACAGATTTCACAGCAGACATCGATTTCATTAACGTTGTCATACTTCTGCTTGGACACCAGAGGGCAGGAATTCTCCCTCATTCTTTATCAGTTATCAGCGCCTCATAACCTCCTTTCCCCACGGTTTTCACTTTTTCTCCCCTCTTCCCCATCCCCCTTTCACACATTATGTCCAAAGGATTTCTTGGGACCCACTTGGCCGGAGGGCGATCCTGTCTCATTTGTTACTGTAAGAAGACCGTTCCAATTGGCTCAAGTGCTCCTTAAACCCTCCGTATTGTTCCCAGGCAGGGTTTGGGGCGCAGGAACAGAGTATGAAGGGAGTAAGGGGATTGGTCGGACGAGGACGGCCGACTGGAAATCAGGGTCCCAGGGAAAATATGATTTGTGTTAGCGCTTCCTCCAGGAGTGTCCCTGGTCCCTCGAGCCCCCTCTCTCTTATTAAGGTCAAGCCGTTAGCAGAAAGTCCAGCTTTCTTTTCTTTCCTTAAGTGTCAGAATGAGCAACCCTGGCTAAACAGGTGGAATAATCAAGGCAGATTTCAAGAAAGACACAAGCAAGTTACCTAATTTCACAGAAACAATTAACAACACTTTCCTTGCCTTAAGGTATTTAACCAACTAATAAAGTGTTTCCCTAAATAATGACTACTTCCCGTGGTTGCTGGGAGGACAGTGCTTAGCAAACCTTAAAGGCCCATGTAAACAATTTATTAAAAGCAGCTGTGGCAGGCTGAAAAGATCACTGGATTTAGAATGAGGGGAGCTGGGTTCAAATGCTCACTCTGCCACTCGTAACCCTTGTGACCTTGGAACTAAATTCACTAAGGCCCTAGTTTCCAGTGGCATGAGATGAGGAGGTTGGATTAGATGAGTCCTAAAATCCCTTATTGCTCTGAATCTGTGATCCTGACTTTATCACTCAATAGCTGGTGATTTTGGTTAAATCATAGAAATCCTAGTTCTGCAGTCAGATACCCCAAATGGGGGTCACAAAGAGTCGGACACAACAGAAACGACTGAAGAACAACAATACCGCACCGGATGCTAAATCAGCTAACGTGTTAAGTGCTTTGCAAACTTTAAAATGTTATATAAGTGCTGGCCAACAGCACCTGGAGTCAAGAAGACCTGAGTTTAAATCCTGCCTCAGACATTTTTAGCTATGCCTCTCTGGGCAAGTCCCTGTTCTGTGCCTCAGTTTTCCTCATCTGTAAAATGCAGATAATGTCACCTACCTCACAGGGCTGTTGTGAGAAGCAAATGAGATGATATTTGTAAAGTGCTCTGGAAGTTTCAAAGTTCTATATAAATGCTAGTTATTTTTATCATAGGTCTTGTAACTATAAAGAGTCATAGAGATGATTTAGTTCAGCAGTTCTCAAAGTGTGTGGGGGGGAGCAAGGGGGAAGGGGAAGGTTACTGTTGGGGAGGGGAGGATGACTAAGGCAAATGTAATGGAATTTATTAATTTGATCATTAACAATGCTATGCTAAAGTTTAGTAAAAATACAGCAATTCAAACAGTTAAAGAAGAGAATCCAGCTTTCCAGACCAGAGTCCAGAATCCAGTTTTTCCAGACCAGAATCCAGACCAGAGTCCAGAATCCAGTTTTCCAGACCAGAATCCAGTTTCTTCCTGATGACATCTTACCACTTCAAGAAGACAAGAGAACTCAGAGACTTTATATGTTTTATTAGTTTTTACTATCTCCTTTCTGTTATAATATACACTATCTGTAACATGTACTCTCTGCAGAGGCTTTCCCTTTGCAAGACTAATGTCAAAGCATCGGTTCATGAGGACAAAAAAATCGCCCCTCTGGACAAAACTTTCCTCTCTTCCTTTTCTATATTGTTGTTCACATATTATTAGTTAGCAATAGTTATTATATTCTCTTTACTGTTCCGTCAAGGAAATATTTTGTTTCTTGAGGAACAAAAGGGGGGAATGTGGTAGAAAGTTTTTTAACAGTCGGTTAGGATAACTGAAAAACACCAGTTTTTTTTTTTTAAGGACCACCCTTTCGGGGAGGAGACCAACGGCATGAGCTACGCACGCCAGTCCGCCTGCTGTGCACGTCAGACTGCCTGCTAGCACTCCACTTCCGGGGTTCGAGCTTAAAAGGCAAGGAGAGAACGGAAGTGGGAGTTTTTTTTTTCTGCTCTGCTGGTCTCCTGGGGCTGACTGCGCTGCACAGATGGTCTCTCTCTCCCCAAAAGTGGCCTTCGGCTTTTGGTGAGTTTGATACAGAATATAGACTAAGCCTAGACTTAAGACGATTTGTATTGTGTTTCTACTTTCCTATCCTTCTAATCAACATCACCTTGTGACTACCATATAATAAAAGTCTATCTAGAAAACCAGAAGCTTCTTCCATTTACTAGTCTGGGAGATAAATTAAGGGAAAGGTTAAGTAGGGTAGATTTATGATCTAATATCCAATTTTAATCTCACACAAAACTATTTCCATTATACTTAGATGTTTTGATTTCCACCATAGTAAATATCAATAACTAAAACAAGTTCTTTGAGGAAGGGTCCCCAATAATTTTTTCCCAACATATTTTTTGGGGGTGAGGCAATTGGGGTTAAGTGACTTGCCCAGGGTCACACAGCTAGTAAGTGTTAAGTGTCTGAGGCCAGATTTGAACTCAGGTCCTCCTGAATCCAGGGCCAGTGCTCAATCCACTGTGCCACCTAGCTGCCCCAGTAATTTGTAAAAGTATAAATGGGTACTGAGAACTGCTGATCTAATTGAACCCCCTCTTTAGACAAAGGAGGAAATAGACCCCAAAAGATTAAATTATTTATGTAAGATCTCATAGGGAGGAAATAGAGTAAGATTCATGAGATTAGGTATGTGTGGAGGTTTGAAAAACATGAAACCCTATAAGAATGTTAGATGTTCTTGGCTCTCAATTGTAACTAAAGAGTCCTTCAGTGTTGGTGACCGAAACATCTCAGTGGGCCGAGCTGGTTTCAGTCTGGGATCAGCACCTCTGGGTGCTCTCCACGATCAGCTGTAGGTGAAGACCCAGTCCATTTCTGTGTCTCCAAGCCATCTTTTCTTCTCCCTGTAATAAAACTTGCTGACATGGAACTCTTTGGATGTAAGTGGCAATTTAGATATAAAATAATATTATTTTTACTCTTTCTTTTCCTTCCACTTTATTTTTTCTTTACAAAAAATGAACCTGAAATAACCCTCTAAGTACAAGCTAAGTAACTTCCTGGGGAGGAACCTATATGGCTAGAAAAAAACTGTTTCTCTTGCCCCTCCTCCCCTGACAACAGAGGCCGAAGCAATAATATACCATCATCTCTCATAGCATTTCTGTTTAAATTGCCTCAACATAATTAAATTTAAAATCATTGGATAAAAGCATTTATTAAATATCTACTATGTAGAAGACATTATACTAGATGCTGGTATTAAAAAATACTCTTGTCCTCAAGGAACTTACATTCTGGGGGGAAGGGAATAATTATTTCTGTACCTATTATAGACTAGGTACTTGGTACTTCACCAATAGTACCTCATTTGAACCTAACAGTAACCCTCCAAAGGATGTGCTGCTATTTTCCCAATGTTACAGTTGGAGAAACTGAGATAAATGGAGGCTAAGTGACTTGCCCAGGGTCACACAGTATGTGTCAAAGGCCAGATTTGAACTCAGCTCTTTCTGAGCACTGGGCCACCTCGATGTCTCATTCCACAGAAAAGTTACAACATTTACACAGTTAAGTAAGTGCAAGATAATTTAAGCATAAACGGAGCTTAGGGAGATAACAAAGTTTGGGTAATTTTGTCCTCTTGGTATTTATACTCTAGTAGATAGATAAGACATGTCTACATGACCACTTGGGGCTCCTGTTACCCATGAGCACCTCAGAAAGATATCCTAGATTCTAGGTTCTTGGTGGGTCGGTTTGTTTTCTATAGAGCTGTGAGCTGTGGAAGGTGACGTGTATAACTCACTGGCCCCCATCGGTATATTTGCTTTTACTGTTGGAGAAACTGAGATAAACAAAGACTAGGTGACTTGCAAAGAAAAGGATATGCTTAAAAAAAAAAAGAAGGATACACTTAATTTAAAGTAAAGTCATTTGAGGAAATAATATGGAAAGAAAAGTAACAACAGAAGGTCCTCCTCATAAACGTTGATGTCACTCTCCCACAAATTCTGCATTTTCTTCTGATAGCAATGGGAAAACCTGACATTGCTTGAGCAGGGGCGTGACATGGGCAACAGATCTGTGCTTTTGGAATATCAATTTAGTACCAGTGTAGAGAATAAATTGGAAAGCAGAGAGACTGGTCTCATGGATGCAGAGAGTGCAGTTGGGAGGTTATTTCTAATAATCTCAGTCTGTTCTCTGCAGATGATAAGCATTGGGCTCGCTGAAGAAGACTGAAAAGCCTGGTGACTTTTGCCCCTATGTGCAACAAATCATAGGCTGATTTCTCTACACAAAAATCACTGATACATAATATGTTATCAGTATATTATGCCAAGGGGAAGTACTCTGTAGAGGCTGAAGGAGAGAAAACCCAAGGAAGGCTTCATTTAGGAGGCTGGGCTTTAAGGACTGGGGGAGGTGGGGGACTATGGGTGCAGAAGCTGTCAAACATATGTGGGCAAGCCTACTAGGATCCTGGGGGTGGAATTAGAGAAATGACCCTGATACATCTTTTAAAAGGCATTAATCAATCAGTAAACATTTATTAAACGCCTACTATGTGCCAGGTATTCTGCTAAACACACTGAGAAAATCTGAGAATAAACAAATAACAGGGCAGGAATTTAACAGGCATAGAAGCCATTCTAGCACAGGGAACAGCATAAATACGGAGGAGGGGAAAGTGTAGGACAAGCTTGGGGAATGGCCAGCAGAGTAAGCAGAAGGGGGAAGTCGTCTGAGATAAAGCTGGAGAAATAGGGTAGTATGGATTCTGCTGGGGCTTAAATACCAGCTACAGGAGTCTGAAATTTACCTGGAAGGCAATAGGGAGCCTCTGCAGGGTTCAGAGTGGAGGAGTGACCGATCTAGATGATCTGACTGCAACCTGAAGGATAGTTTGGAGGGAGGAGAGAGCGGAGCTGGGGAGACCTGTTGGGAGGCTGTTGTCACAATCCAAGTGGGCGGTCATAAGGGCTTGTTATAGGGTGGTGACAGTTGAAATAGAGAGGTAGGAACAGATTCAAGAGCTACGCCAGAGGGAGAATAAACAGGACTGAGTTATGTGTGTGGGGCTGTCTAAAAAGATGGATACAAATCTTGGGCGGCTTGGAGGTCCATTCACCCCATCTCCCAGTCTGCTCCAGCACCACCAGTAGCCCAGGCGCAGGAGGGGGAAGCAAGGTCCCGAACCACCGGAGGCTGGGTAATTGATCTCTCCTAAATCCAGGAGGCATATCAGGCTAGAATTATAGCTGTCCACCCTGCTAAATATCTCTGGTCTAAGGGTACAGGTCTGCTTCAGAACTACGGCTATTTATTATTTTCCTGGTCTCTAGCTCTTAGTCCCTTCCCATTAGATGCTAGTTACAGAAAATATCATCACAAATAGCAAATACACCCATTTACCTAAGCAAAACAGCAAACAGATACCAGAGTTCTCCAGATAAGTACATCCTGATGAATTGTTGTTCAGTCCTGTCCAACTCTTTATGACTCCATGCGCCATAGCTTGCCAATACTGTCCATGCATGGGGTTTTCTTGGCAAAGATAGTAGAGTGGTTTGCCATTTCTTTCTCTAGTGGATTAAAGTAAACAGAAGTTAAGTGGCTTGCCTAGGGTCACACAACTAGTAAGTGTCTGAGGCTGGATTTGAATCCATGTTTTCCCAACTCCAGGCCCAGAGCTTTATCCATTGAACTGACTTGACTAGCTACCTCCAAAAATCCCCTATACCCTATATACCCTAGCTTCTTAAACTGCAGGGCCACATAACTGAATGTGTGGGGGGGTGTCATGAAAACTATGGCAACAGTAAAAGGTTATGTTTTATATATATATATATATATATATATATATATATATATATATATATATAAAACCTATATCAGATTGCTTTCTGTCTTGGGGAGGGGGGAGGGAAGGGAAGGAGGGAGAAAAATTTGGAACTGGAAATCTTATAAAAACAAATATTGAAAACTATTTTGACATGTAACTAGAAAATAATAAAATGCCTTTATGATTTAAAAAAGTTTATTTATAGTTATTTTACATACCTATATACCCAGGGTCATGTAAAAATATCTTGGGTGAAAAAGAATCGCAAGTGGAAGAAGTTTTAAGAAGCTCTGCCCTATACATACCAAGGAATACATGAGTAAATGATTTCTTCATCTGGGAGTAAGGTAAGATGTGAGCTGAAACCAGAAAAGAGGGGACAGTTTCCTCCAGGGGAAGTCTACTCAGCAGCCCCAAGAATTGCAGTCCCTGGAGGTCCAGGATCATGTTGGGGCCAGCTGCCAGACATGGCCACAGCTTCGAGAGCTCCAGTCAGACATTCCAAAGCATTTCCTTCCTCTGTATCTCTCAGAGCTTCTTTATCCAGCGGTATCTCCACATTCCCTCTCCTAAGTCCCTAACAGACTGACGTACATCCCCATGCACAGCTTTGGATACTCATGCACAACATTCTGTTAGCCAGTCAAGAGTCAGGTCACCTTCTGCAGAAGCAGCACTGAAGCAAAGGGATGTCTTTCTGGAACCCAAGGCTTGAGCAGAGACAGAGCTACACATATGAGAGGTGAGCAAGAGGGAAGAGTTGAAGAGAACTCCAAGGTTTAGACCATGGAAGTCTAGGAAGCTGGAAGGGACAGCAGATGATCTGGTCCAATCCTCTCATGTTATTGATGATGAAAATGGGGCTCAATGACTTGCCCAAGGTCACTTAGGTCATTTAGCATCAGAAGAGGAGTTTGGAACTGTGAGAATCAGGGTGCCACCCCCTGCTGAGAAAGACATTGTGAGAATCAGGTCAGCGCCGGCCCAAGGAGAAAACATGTGATTCACATCTGGAGACTTCCTGGAGTCTGGAAGTTACATCTATTCATAGAACCGCCTGTAAGTCATGTCAGTCAATGCTACCAGGCAATTAACTTGGAGCTGTGTGTAGGGACTGCCCCTCTGGCAGTCCCTCAGGGGGCTCCTGCTCTAGTAGAATGGGAATCTTTCTATTGGTTAGAGGTCTTGGTGGTGGCTGCAGAGCCAGAGTAGCTAGGCTTTTTTTTTTCTTTTTTCTGAACTCCATGTATTCTTCCTCTCTCTTTTGCTAACTTCTAATATACTTTTTTTTTTTTAAAGTGAGGCAATTGGGGTTAAGTGACTTGCCCAGAGTCACACAGCTAGTAAGTGTCAAGTGCCTGAGGCTTGATTTGAACTCAGGTCCTCCTGAATCCAGGGCCAGTGCTTTATCCACTGTGCCACCTAGCTGCCAAGTCATTCCCCAATTGAGAAATGGTTAAAGGATATGAACAGGCAGTTTTTCTGATGAAGAAATCAAAGCTATCTGTTGCCATATGAAAAAATGCTCTAAATCACTATTGATTAGAGAGATGCAAATTAAAACAACTCTGAGGTACCACCTGACACCTATCAGATTGGCTAATATGACAAAAAAGGAAAATAATAAATGTTGGAAAAGCTGTGGAAAAATTGGAACACTAATGCATTGTTGGTGGAGGTGTGAATTGATCTAACCATTCTGGAGAGCAATTTGGAATTATGCCCAAAGGGTTATAAAGCTGTGCATACCATTTGACCCAGAAATACTACTTTTGGGTCTTTTTCCCAAGGAGATCATAGAAAAGGGAAAAGGACCCACATGTTCAAAAATATTTATAGCTTCTCTTTTTGTGGTGGCAAGGAATTGGAAATTGAGGGGTTGCCCATCAATTGGGGAATGGCTGAACAAGTTGTGGTATATGAATGTAATGGAATTCTTTTGTGCTGTAAGAAATGATGAGCAGGAGGAGTTCAGAGAAACCTGGAAGGACTTGCATGAACTGATGATGAGTGAGATGAGCAGAACCAGAAGAACATTATACACAGTATCATCAACATTATGTGTTGATCAACTATAATAGACTGAATTCTTCTCACCAATACAATGGTACAAGAAAGTTCCAGGGGACTCATGATGGAAAAGGCTCTCCAAATCCAGGAAAAAAAAAAAGAACTGTGGAATATGGATGCTGATTGAACCATACTATTTCTTTTGGTTTTGGTGCTATTGTTTTTCTATTTTGAGGTTTTTCCTTATTGCTCTGATTCTTCTCTTATAGCATGACTGATGCAGAAATATGTTTAATGTTGTTATGTATATGTATATGTGTATGTATATATATATATAACTTATATCGGATTGCCTGCTGTCTAGAGGTGGGGGGGAAGGAGGGAGGGAGGGGAGGGAGGAAGAAAAATTTGAAATTGGAAATTTTATATAAACAAATGCTGAAAACTATCTTTACATGTAACTGGAAAATTATAAAGTACTTTTATTTAAAAAAAAAAGAAAAGTCCACTTAGGTGTTTTTTTTTCTTCATAGAAATGGGGTGTGACCCTGGGTAAGTCACTTAACCCTCATTGCCCCACAAAAACCAAAACAAAACAAAAATAGAAATGGGTATTGTATTTTGTCAAAAAACTTTTCTATTGATATAATTATATAATTTCAGTTATTTTTGTTAGGTGAGGCAGAATGATATAATGTGTAGAATACTTGGCCTCAAAGCCAGGAAGACCTGGATTCAACATATACTGGATGTGTGATCCTGGATAAATAACTTGAACTCTCAGTGTACTAAACAACTCTGTAAGACTATAAGTTGCAAAAAGAAGAAGAAGAAGAAGAAGAAGAAGAAGAAGAAGAAGAAGAAGAAGAAGAAGAAGAAGAGGAAGAAGAGGAAGAAGAAGAAGAAGAAGAAGAGGAAGAAGAAGAAGAAGAAGAGGAAGAAGAAGAAGAAGAAGAGGAAGAAGAGGAAGAAGAAGAAGAAGAAGAAGAAGAAGAAGTGCTAATTCCATTGGTAGAGGGAGTTTTCTCACTTCCTGAATGAAATTATAGTTTCAGTCCCTCTCTCCTTGCTATTAATGTGGATTCTTATGGTTATAGTTTTCTTGATGTAGAACCAACTGCATTTTTGGTATAAATCCAATGTGGATACTGGCCTATAGTTTTTTTTTAGTAAGATCCCTTCTTTTCCTATTTTTATAAGCAATTTATAGGAAAAGAAGGGATCTTACTAAATTCATTCTATGATACAAATATGGTCTTTAATTTTTTTTTCCAAATGTGGTCTTGATACCCAAATTAGGGAGAGATAAAACAAAGAAAGAAAACTATAGGCCAGTATCCCTAATGAATATCAAAGTAAAAATCTTGAGTAAAATATTATCAAAGAGATTATAAGTAACATATGAAAAAGATTATACACCATGACCACATTGGATTTGTGTTATTTGTCTAAAAATAGTACCTTTAGGAACCTACTTATGATGATTTTGTGGCTTATTTCTCCTTGTATCTGAACACACTTTTCTTTAAGCATTTAGAAATTAAACTATTTGGTGCATATCTATTAAATATTTATATTATTTCATTGTCTTAGTATAACATAGTTCCCCTATTTAGCTCTACCAAACATCTCTTTTTATTGTTTTGTATGAGATTGCAACATCTGCTTTTTAATTTTACCTGAAGTATAATAAATTCAATCCCTCATTTTAATTCTGTGTCAATCTTTATATTTCAAGTTTGTTACCTGCAAATACTACATTGCTGTACTCTGCTTTCTAATCCATATTACTATGTTCTTCCATCTTTGGGTGAGTTTATCTCATTCACCTTCGTGTTTATGATTGTTAATTGTATATTTCTATTCATGATATTCTCTTACACTTTTTGTTCTATTAGACATCTGTCCTCTCTTTTCAAGAAATAAAGTGGCAAAAAAAGGAATGTGATCTCTCCTAATGAATTTTTTTTGGGGGGGTGAGGCAATTGGGGTTAAGTGACTGGCCCAGGGTCACACAGCTAGTAAGTGTCAAGTGTCTGAGGCTGGATTTGAACTCAGGTCCTCCTGACTCCAGGGCCAGTGCTCTATCCGCTGCGCCACCTAACTGCCCTTCATAATGATTTATAATTAAAATATTATCTCCAATTTTTTTTGTTTGTTCATGATTTTTAGGGAGTCTACTGATTTTCTTTTCTTGTTCTATTTTCCATGTCAGTTGTTTTTGAGAGGAGATACTTTATGTTTTCTTTTATTTTTTCAGTCTTTTGATCTTGTACTAATATTTCTTGTCTCATGAAGTCACTGAATTATATTTGGCCTTTTCTAATTTTGAGGGAGTTTGTTACTTGGATATGGTTTTCTACCTTCTATTCTAAGATAGTCATTCTCCTTCTGATTCTTTCCTCTAGAGCTCTTATTTCACATATAATTTTATTTTTTATTTTATCTCTTGCTTCATTTCTTCCAGGGACTTTTATAATTTTTTTGGTCAAGCCACTTTTTTTCCTTCCAAGGCTATGTCTATAATTGTTATAGGATTACTCTCTTCTGTGCATAGTGTATATCTTCAGTGTTTCTTCAGCTAAAATATTTCTTCATAGTATTTGGCATCTTCCCTGATTTGGGACTAGTATCAGTCTCATCTCTTACTCCTGAATGAAGTCATCAGGTTCAGTTTGGTTTTGATTTCTACTAATTGTGATCTTGCCACTGACTGCCTTCCCCAATGTGTCTTTGCACAGAGTGTTAGCAGGTTTCAAGCCTTCTAGAGCATCACAATTCTGTGATCTGTGGTCTTTAAGGCCTTTTGGATCATGCCAGGTCAGATTTCTGTTGACTTCTAGACTCTCTGGCCCGAGGGTTAGAGGTCTCTATCCCTGAACCCATTGTCAGAATGCTATGGCTCTCAGAAACCCTGGAAATTCCTCCATCAGTTCACTCAGGGCTTTTTGACCACTGGATAAAAAATGCTGCTGGCTTCAGGTATCTTAGAGCATCCCTGGTCCTAGCACTGACAGGCTTCCAACCTATTTACCTGGGTTCACTCTGACTTCTCTGGTTGAATGGCTCTCACAGACTTTCTGGCTGGCTTTTTTTCTCCCCCATAATCCCAGACCACATGAAGGTGCTTACTATGGTTTTTCTCTTTGGATTTCTTGATCCTTATCAGGTCTATGTTTTTTTTTTTTTTTTGGCTGAAACGCACGTGGACAAGCTATGACATCCTACATGGTCATCTTAATCAGACATCCCCTCCTCAAATTTTCCAAGAGCACTTGATCCAATATCTCACCTTTTATATCCATCACTCCCTACCTTATATCATTAACTTTATCTATGTTTATATCATATCTCTCCTCTCAGGAGAATGTAAGCTTCTTAAAGTCAGCAACTGCTTCACTATCCCAGAACCTTGCACATTGTGGACACTTATTAAATGTTTCCTGAATTGAATTGAACATCGTAGTAAATAAATGAATGTGAACATGAACATGTAGTAAATACAACTGAAATCACAGGTACTGAATGGTCACAAAGTCCAGAAATCCTTGGAATCATATGGGATTAATTAGGGAAAGCTTCCTAGAAGAAGTTAGCTCTAGGCTCCACTTAGAAGTTGGGGGGAAGCCATGAATTGGTAAAGAGAGTTGAGATTAGATTGCAAATTGGGAATTGTAGAGAGGGGAGGGAAGGTAGGCAGGATATAGCAAGTGGCAGTCAATGGAAAACAGATCAACAGATTAACTTCACCAAACTGAAGGGTCCATATAAATGAGTCATGAGTAAACTGGTGAGATAAGGGAGGTGCAGTTGTTCCCAGGCCTTGAAGGGCAGACTAAAGAGTGAGCATTCGATAGGAAGGATAATAAGGGAGCCATTGTGAGTTCTTGAACTGAGAAGATAAACTGTGTTTGAAGAAGATTATCCAAGCAATTCTGTGTAGGATGGATTTGAGGGAGGAGAGGCTAGAGGCAAGGAAACCGCCTCAGAGGCTATTACAGTCATGTAGGTGTCAGATGGTGAGGGCCAAGCCTAGGGTGGCGGCCGTGGGAATGGAAAGGAACAGGGTAGACTAAGGATACACCAAAATAAGAATCATTAGGTTTCAACTTTGCTGCAGAATGAGTTTCTAAAAAAAGAAAAAGGACTCCAATTGCCACAGGGTGGTGTGAATGTTGGATTTAATATTAAAGGATCGAAGTTCAAATCAAGCCTGATGTTTATTACCTATGTGACCTTGGTCAAGTCACTTCACCTCCATGAGCTTCAATTTCCTAGTCTTCAAAATGAAATCTAGGATTCTAAATTGGGTTCTCCCCCCCCCCCCATGATTTCTTCAATTCAGGAAACATTTCATAAATGCCTTAAGGCACTGTGTGAGCCTTTAGGGATACAATGACAAATTTGTGACCTGGTTTCTGACCCTAAGAAGTTTATGTTCTGCCTGAGAGGAGAGATATGATATATAAACAGATAAGGATAACAATACAAGGTAGGGAGTGATGGACACAAAAGGTGAGATACAGATCAAGTGCTGTAGGAAAATTTGAGGAGGGGGTATTTAGCTAAGATGAATCTTAGAAGATCACAGCTTTTCCATATGTAGTTCAGCAAAGATCTAAAAATAATCACAAACATGATAGGGATCAAAACCAATCCATCACGGCAATGGGGAGAGTGGGGAGAGATGCCTATTTGTGGTGAAGGCAATTAGTCCAATATTGATGGAATAACCAGGAACACCTGTCTGTGCCTAACAGTGATTGATCGCTGCTACTAGTCAGAAATTAAGGACTTGGCAAATGGGAACTGAGTTAGAGATGTTAGAAGTGAGATGAATTGGGTGGACATACCAACCCGAAAAAGAACAAGAAAAAAGGAGCTGGAAAAAGAAAAAACAAAAACAAAAAAGCAAAAAGCTTTTTAAAAAGAGCAAAAATAAAAGAAACCAGTTTGGCAGTATTTTGGAAGCCAAGGTTTTTATGGAGGAGGGTGTGGTTATTCCCCAAGGCAACAGAGAAGTCAAAGAAAGAAATTAAGAAAGGGTCACTAGATTTGTTCATTCTCCTGAGGTCATCCGTAACTGTAAAGCAGGAGCAGTTTGTACTGTGAGCAGGAAAATCTTTTTTGGTATAAGAATAACCTGCATTTATATGGGGTGTCCCAAAAGTCTTAAGTGTAGTTTTAATCCTAGGTAGGAAAGCAGTTTTAAGCTATGGAAGCTTAGACAAGTTGCCTCTTGTTCCATCCTGTTTTTCTATTGTTAAGGGGTAAAATTCTAGCTAGTCTGTCTAAAATATCTAATGAGTGGTCGCCAATAAATTATAAGCTTTAGCAAGAGTTAGACCTTTAAGCGTTTATTAAGGAAAACAAGAATTTGATAAAGAGAGAGAGAAAGGCCTAGATTCCTATCTATTAAAGGGAGAGCACATTTCTAGCTCCGCTCTCCACCAGAGTCCAAAGGAAAGAGCCCGAGACTGAGCACCAGTCTCTTCCTTCCTCCTCCCACTAGTCCGCGTCACTTCCTGACTCCTGGTCTTGCCCTCAAAGACCTTCCCTTCATGGGCAGAACTCTTCTACAGTAAGTATCCAGCAGGTGGCGTTATTCCAATCGTTACAGTCCCCCCTGTTGTTCCTCAAGAAACAAAATGTTTCCTTGATGGAACAGTAAAAAGAATATAATAACTATTGCTAACTAATAATATGTGAACAACAATATAGAAAAGGAAGAGAGGAAAGTTTTGTCCAGAGGGGTGATTTTTTGTCCTCATGAACCGACGCTTTGACATTGGTCTTGCAAAGGGAGGGCCTCTGCAGAGAATACATATTACAGATGGTGTATATTATAACAGAAAAAGAAAAGAGAAAAACCAAACCAAAACAAAACAAAACTGTTCATTTAAAGTCTCTGAAACTCTTTTCTCAGATGTCCTCTAGGTGTAGTCGTGGAATGGAAGTCTTTTCAGGGGTTGATGTGTGGATACTGGTAATCAGCCAGGAAATTTCCTACAAAATTGAGCTTAATACAACTTTAAAATAGCTTTGTCAATAATCAAATCCAACAATGAAAGTTCTCAAAAACATGTCTAAGGGAATTCAGAATCTTAGTTGTTACACATGAAACATATAATAAAACAAAAATTGAAACATTCTTTAAAATTATAATATTACTATAGTCCCCCCTTATGGAGGGTAATTGAGAAGACAATTGCTCTGATATTAATTTTTTAAAATAATTTTTTATCTTTGTTTCATCACTTTTTGCATCATCTGCCTAATTATCCTCATGCCATTATGAGAAATTAAAAAATCTAATATAATTGGTAACAGGTGTCAAGGCCAAATTCAACACTGTATTTATCATGACACCTGAGATAATTATGGGGGTTACCATAAAAGAACAGAGAAATGATGGGATATGAGCATTCCCACACTTGAGCAATATGTACTGCCCATACAGTATGCCAGGCTTAAAATAGGTGGATGGAATATATGTCCATGCCACCGAACATATTGGAAGAAACTGAGTCAGACTTAATCAGATGCATGGGACTGAGATGTCCATGGCATCAGGCATATAGGAGGGAGCATGGAAGCCAGGTGTAGAAGTGAGATGGGTGGGATGAATACTTCCAGCCATCTGTACAATATTGTGGGGAAAAATAAAATAAAATATTAAACCAAGAGAATCCAACCTCAACATTTGTCAAAAGCCGTTCCCTCGGCCATACCTTGACTTCATGCATGTCTCCCCTCATGTGACAGTTCAGTGTCTGCTCTTGCATGTATTCCTCTTGTGATTGGATGGCATCTTGGCCAACTGGCATCTGATAACTCAGAATAAAGGCAATTAATGTCTTAAATGATAAGTTCCCATAATCCAAGTCTCATATGGATTTAAAAATTGAGGATAATAAATGATTGCAAAAAATGTGAATACATCTTGACTCAGAACACAATATATAATTATGCAACAATTTCAAATAATACCCCTTTTTTTTTACTTAGTATACAATTACTTTTGTGAAAAATCAGAACATACTTAAATACAAGTTAAAGCACAACAGAATCTCAAAGAACTTTTTTTTTTTTGAAAAAAGAAAACTTTTACAAATGTTCCCCTCTCTTTTTTTTTTTTGGAATATGCTTATTAAAAATAATACTTCTTTACACTTGCCATGGCAACCAATTTGCCAGGGAAATGCTTTAAAGAGTTTGATCAAATAATCAGTTGAGAAAAAATAACAAAAACAAACAACTCAGAACATGGGAGCACAATACTCCTAGAATTAACATTGTATTATGAAATCGAAACCATCTTGCAATGTTTCAAAATTAGATAGACAAATGAATAGAAGAAAATACACATGGAACAATAAAAGACAATGAAATTCAAACTAAGGAAATCTAAATGAATATGAACTTAATATTAACAAGAGTATTATAAAATATAAACCTGATCACATGACTATAAAAAGCTTTTACAAATATTCTCCTTGTTTTAAAAACTAAGTATAAAACACAATCTCAAAAGCAGGAAAATCTCTACGAAAATAAACCCATACCATTAATTTCAAAATGTATATGTAATAGCATAGAAATCCTATGTAACCTCTGAACTGACATTAATACTCTGAATGAATTCAGAACACTTTTGATTCCGGTATCTAAAATCCCCAATACTCATATCAATACCTTGCTGCTTACTTCTACATTTCTGTACAATATATACCCTTCCATGGCAAAAGAAGCGGAGTCTTGAACTATGGTGATGATTGTCATTCTTATTCAGCTTAAGTTTTTCTTCTTTAACCCCTCTATATTGTCTGTCAGTCTTTTCACCATACAAATGCTTTATAAGATTACTAATTAAAGACAAAAGCAGGTTAGCAAAATTATGAACAAAACGAGCATATCTGGAATTTAAAGGGCTTTCTAAGGTTGTCTCAGAAGCACAGCCAGGCTGGGAAAGGGCTGAGCCTGAAGCTGCAAATGTAGTTAGAGAAAGTTGAGCATGCGCATCAGTTCTCTGGACTTCCCAGGCCAGGGAAGCAATGGGCTTGGCCATGGGAGGAGTAGAGGGTGGGGTCTGGAGAGGAGGGGAGGGACCAGAGCAATTTGAATCAGACTTGATTTTGAACTCAGGCCTGGATTCCTCTTCCCCCACTTTGCCTCCAGGTGCTAGGGGATTAAAAGCTTCTAGAGGGTGGGTCATTGCCTCCAGGCATGCAAAATTAGAGCAACAATTAGTGTTAGAACTGGGAAAAGCTGCGGGAATCTCTTCAGGTTTCTCTGAAAAAGCATGGTTGGGAGAGGGAGAGATATTTCCTTGTGTGAGTAAGTTGCTGGCTCTTTTAACAAAAATAAAAAGAAAAATAGAAAATCCACAAAAACAAAGCATTAACATGATCTTATCTCCCATTTGTCTGGTTAAACAGACTAAAATCAAAAATAGGGTAATTAGGGAGTTTAAAAGGTCCATTCGAAAAAATTTAAAGGGAAAACACAGCCAGTGCGCCAGTACTTAGCAGTTTAAAGGGTAGGGGAAATTTCTTACCCAACCAGAAGATCAGAAGACAGGTTTAGCTTTCCTCTTCGTGGTCAGCCATCTGTTAAGGGGTAAAATTCTAGCTAGTCTGTCTAAAATATCTAATGAGTGGTCGCCAATAAATTATAAGCTTTAGCAAGAGTTAGACCTTTAAGCGTTTATTAAGGAAAACAAGAATTTGATAAAGAGAGAGAGAAAGGCCTAGATTCCTATCTATTAAAGGGAGAGCACATTTCTAGCTCCGCTCTCCACCAGAGTCCAAAGGAAAGAGCCCGAGACTGAGCACCAGTCTCTTCCTTCCTCCTCCCACTAGTCCGCGTCACTTCCTGACTCCTGGTCTTGCCCTCAAAGACCTTCCCTTCATGGGCAGAACTCTTCTACAGTAAGTATCCAGCAGGTGGCGTTATTCCAATCGTTACACTATTTAGGATTAAAACTACACTAAGACTTTTGGGACACCCTGAATAGGGTCCCAAGAGATAGATAGATAGATAGATAGATAGATAGATAGATAGATAGATAGATAGATAGATAGATAGATAGATAGATGCATAGATAATCACATTGAGTCTCAAAATGACTTCAAGAAGTAAATATTATAGGCATTATTATACCCATTTTGTAATCTTATAAATGAGGAAACTGAGGCTGAGAGAAATTAAATGACTCACCCAGGGAGTATTAGAAACAAGATGCTATCCACTACATAAATGGACCAACCTAGTTGTCCTAGAATGTAGGTTATAGACCAATGTTATCATCCCCATTAAGAGGTGGGAAAACTTGAGGAAAACATTTAGTAACCAAGAAAACCAAAAAAGAAATTAATTGATTTCCCCAGAATATTTAGAGTTAATTGGTGGGAAATGAGACTAAGATTCATCTCTCTGAACTTTCCATTCACCAGGTATTCTGCTCTCCTTAAGAAAAATGGAATTTTTTTTTTTTTTTTGGTGAGGGAAGGAGGTGAGATATAAAGGACTGAGAAAGTATGGTTCTTTAACACAACATTTCAGGGTGATGATAGGGGTTTTGGTGGGGGGAGTGCCTGGATCTGTGGTTTCATCTCTATAGGGAATTCCCTGATGTGGAAATTCTTCCACTAAAGCAGAACAACAATCTAATTTCCAAAGTTGGCCTGAGATGCTGACAGTTTAGGTGACTTGGCTTTGGTCACAAAGCTGGGAAGTGTCAAAGTTGGGTCTTGAACCCAGGTTTTCTTGACTCTGAGGCTGATACTCTATCCATTATACCATGCTGGGGATTAGGAAAGAGTGAGAGTAGAGATAGGAAAGTAGGCAAAGAGAATTGAAGTACCAGGAAAAGAAAGGTGGGGTCACTGTGAGTTAGTCTTTCTGGAGATGTAACATTCCACTGCTCACAGAGCTTTAGATGCAAACTACTTTGTTCCTTCTTAATCAAGTGGCTGTAATTATAGGTAGCTTGATGCACTATATTGTATTTACCTCTAGTCTTACCAGAAATGTTGGGGAGTGGGGGTAAGGGATCCAAATCTGATTTCTTTTTTTTTTTTTTAGTAAGGCAATTGGGGTTAAGTGACTTGCCCAGGGTCACACAGCTAGTAAGTGTTAAGTGTCTAAGGCTGGATTTGAACTCAGGTCCTGACTCCAGGGCCGGTGCTCTATCCACTGTGCCACCTAGCTGCCCCCAAATCTGATTTCATTCATTTGGGGAGTACCTAGTGTGGAAACTCCACAGATGCAGGTCAGCAGCTCAGGGGCAACTGAGAAGTTAAAGAAGACTCTCCCAGGGTAATCAGAAGGAAGACTTGAAGCTGGGTCTTTTTGACTCTCACCAGCAATTATGGCTACCCAGCAGCAACATGGGTACAATACGAACACTGTCACCATATAATGAAGTAAGCAAAGTTTTTGTTGTTGTTGTTTTGGGGGGCGGGGGGAGAGAAGATAATATTCTCAGTTTGGGATGTGTTGACTTTAAGGTACTTTGGGAACAAACAAGTAGAGATGTCCTGTGGGCAGGTGAAGATGTGAGTCTGGAACTTAGACAAGAGGTTGGGGCTAGAGATAAAATATTTGGGAGTCATCTGCATTGAGGTAATCATTATGTCTTAGAAGAAAATTTGATTTCCAGGGGCAGCTAGGTGGCACAGTGGATAAAGCACTGGCCCTGGATTCAGGAGGACCTGAGTTCAAATCTGGCCTCAGATACTTGACACTTACTAGCTGTGTGACCCTGGGCAAGTCACTTAACCTTCAATGACCCACCAAAAAAACAAAGAAAGAAAGAAAGAAAGAAAGAAAGAAAATTTGATTTCCAAAGGAGAACAGGTAGAAAGAAAGGAAGACCAAGGACAGACCTTGCTGTTACAGCTAGACTTTCAATAGCCTCCTAACAGGTTCTCAGCCACCAAACTCTCCCACCTCCAATACATCTTTCATTTTAATTCAATTTTTAAAAAAATTATTAAGCACCTGCTATGTGAAAACACTGTGCTATGGCCAGTAGATTTAAGGGATGAAATAAAATATTCCTTTCTCTCAAGGAGTTTACATTCAAGTCGGGGATACAATATATACATAGAGGATAATCTGAGGTGTGGGCTGGGGGATGGAGGCTCAGGAGGAAGGGTAGCATGAGGATGTGATGCCCTACCTGAGCCTTGAGGGACTGTAGGGATTTTAAAAGATAGTGATGGGGGCAGCTAGGTGGAGCAGTGGATAGAGCACTGGCCCTGGATTCAGGAGGACCTGAGTTCAAATTCGGCCTCAGACACTTGACACTTACTAGCTGTGGGACCCTGGGCAAGTCACTTAACCCTCACTTCCCTACCAAAAAAAAAAAAAGATAGTAATGCAGAGGAGGCACATTCTAGATATGGGAGGCATAGAGACAGGGAATGGGATGTTAAGTTTGGGGAGCAGCTTGTGGGTCAGTTTGACTAGAATACTGAGCAGATGGAATAATGAATTTTGTATAAAGATAGAGGGGAACCAGAGCCGAGGGCTTTCAAGTTCAGGCTGAGGAATTAGTACTTTATCCTGGAGGCCCTAGGGAGCCACTGAACATTTTTGAGCAGGAAAACAACATCTATTATCAGGCCCATGTTTGAGGATTAATTTGGCAGTTGGGTAAAAGCCAGATATATTGGAGAAAGGAGAGACTTGAAGCAGAAGGGCCAATTCAGAGGCCATTGCACTAGTGCAGGCCAGAAGGAAAGAAGTCCTGAACTCTTAGGGTGTTGGCCATGAGAGTGTGGAGAAGGGGATAGATAAATGAGTCATTGTATGGCTGGACTTGACATGACACATCAACCAGTTGAATACAGGGGGTTAGAGAGTCAGTCAGTCAATAAACATTTATCAAGCACCTCCTATGTTGGGGGCATTGTGCTAAGTGCTGGGAATCTGAAAAGAGGCAAAAGAAAGTCCATGCTTTTAGGAGCTTACAGTATGATGGGGGAGATAACAAGCAAACACCTACAGGAAATGATTAACAGAGGGGAGGCACTAGAATTAAGAGGGGTGGTCAAAGATGATGCTAAGTATATGCAGACAGAACTAGTAGGAAGGATGTTGAAATCCCTTTATAAAAGTACAAGTTTGGGTTTAGGTGAGGGAAGATTATGAATATTATTTTGCACCTGGTGGGTTGGTGGTGCCATGGAACTGTCCAGCAGATGGTGACTAGCACTAGAGTTCAAATGAGAGCTAGAGGCATAGATTCAGGCCAGACTGATATAAGTGCAAAGGGATGATAATAGAACTCATGGAAGCTGATGAGATCAGTAAGAGAGAAAAAAAAGGTAGAGAGAGAAGAGGAGAAGACCCTGGAAAGAGCCTTGGGGGACACCATGCTTAGAGAGCGGAAGATGGATGATTATCTAGAGAAGGAAACTGAGATGAAGTGATCAGACAGGTTGGAGAACTAGGAGAGAGCAGTGTGGCAGAAGGTAAGGGAGTGACTCCAAAGAAGAGATGGAAGAAGATAGATACAGGGGTGTGGCCACTGGGCATGCTCCAGCTTCTTGCAGCCACAGGTGAGAGTTGGATGAGAGGTGGACACCAAAGGTGGATGAGCAGCCCTGAAAAGGGCCCAGCAAGTGCTCACACCAGAGGTGTGATGCAGAACACTCCGTAGAACCAGGTTGGGATCTGGAACCCATCAGTGAGTTAGGAGGTGTCTATACCAAGCATGTGAAGACTTCACCCAGGGCAGCTAGGTGGCACAGTAGATAAGGCACTGACCCTGGATTCAGGAGGACCTGAGTTCAAATCCTGCTTCAGACACTTGACACTTACTAGCTGTGTGACCCTGGGCAAGTCACTTAACCCTCATTGCCCTGGGGGGAAAAATACTTCATCCAGTGGAAAGGGCAGATGAGAACAGGCATTATGGAGCAGTTAGAGCTAAGTCAAACATTGGAGAACCCAAGGTCGTCCACTGCTTCAGAGGACATCTCCAGCCATCTTGGCTTTTGTCTGCCTTGGATGACTCTGGAAGAGAGAGTGAGGCTGACAACTTTGGGAAACTCTGCCTCACTTAAATCCAATTCATGCCCAAGTCAAGACACCACCCCCTGATATCATTGGTCCTCTTTCAAAACAAAGGATGACCAACCACAGGAAGATACCTCCCCCTCTACACCCACTTTTTTGCAGATATGGGGAGTACATAGGTGTGGGACTCATTGGGCATATATTGTCAGATATTTTTTAAATGTATTGATTATTTCTGTTGGGTTTTTCCCTTCTTCCTCTTTAAAAAATGTTTGGGGCAGCTAGATGGCGCAGTGGATAGAGCACTGACCCTGGAGTCAGGAGTACCTGAGTTCAAATCTGGCCTCAGACACTTAACACTTACTAGCTGTGTGACCTTGGGCAAGTCACTTAACCCTAATTGCCTCACCAAAAAAAAAAAACCCAACAAAAATGTTTGTTATATGAGATGGATTTGTGGGAAGGGGAAGGAGATGGGACACAGTGGGGAAACTTAACTATATAAAAACAAAAAAATATCAATAGCATTTATTTTTCAAAAAGTCAAGGGAGGGGGGCAGCTAGGTGGTGCAGTGGATGAAGCATTGGCCTTGGATTCAGGAGGGCCTGAGTTCAAATCCAGCCTCAGACACTTGACACTTAACTAGCTGTGTGACCCTGGGCAAGTCACTTAACCCTCATTGCCCTGCAAAAACAACAAAAACAACAAAAAAAGTCAAGGGAGGAGAAAGTCTTCAGGAGAAAGGAATGCTTAACAGTGTTGAAAACCATACAGAGGTCAAGCAGAAGGAAGAATGAGAAATGCCCAATGGATTTAGCAGTTAAGAGATGGTGGACAGTGAGAAACCAGGTTGCCAGGAGGTGAGAAGTGAGTGGGAAATGAAGAAGTGGAGACAAGGAATTTAGATGACCCTTTCTAGAAGGTTTGTCTCTGAAAGCAATAAGAAATAAAGAATAGGGGCAGGTAGGTGGCGCAGTGGATAGAGCACTGGCCCTGGATTCAGGAGGGCCTGAGTTCAAATCCAGCCTCAGACACTTGACACTTAGTAGCTGTGTGACCCTGCAAGTCATTTAACCCTCATTGCCCGCCCCCCCCCAAAAAGAAATTAAGTATAATAACTTGAGAAGATAGCCAGATCAAATGAAAGTTTTCTTTTTTGAGAATAGGGGAGACCTAACCATGTTGAGAGGTGGTTGGGAAGGGGCCACTGGGGTCAATGTCATGCATTAATGTTGATCTGTTCCTAACAATCCCCTGCTCAAAGCTCTTCCTAGCCTGCTTATTGTCCAGCTCAGTCAAGTTCACACTTCTTAGCCTAATGCTCAAGACTTTCCTCATTCAGGTACTCCTTTACCTTTGCAGTTTTATTTAAAAGTATTGTCCTCCTCTTCCTCTACACAAGATGGAACTGAGTGTGGTTGGTTTGTTTGTTTTTACAGGGGAACGGGGATTAAATGACTTGCCCAGGGTCACACGGCTAGTGTCAAGTGTCTGAGGCTGAATTTGAACTCATGTCCTCCTGAATCCAGGGCCAATACTCTATCCATTGTGGCTCCTAGCTGCCCCCCTGAGTGTGTTGTTGTTGTTGTTTTAAAGGCACAAGCAGACAAAAATCTCTCTCTCCTCCCTGGTGACAAGTGAGGTGAGAACTGTTCTAAGACTAGAAGAAGAGATGGTATCAGCTGCCTATCCTCCCACTTGAGCTGCCACTTAGCTGTGAATACACAGTCCTGCTGTTTGTTCTGTCCCTATTGAGTTTCTTCTTTCCTCATCTTAGGTGAATGGCTAGCATTTACATTTTAGTGCTTTAAGGTTTACAAAGTGCCTGAAAATATGATTTCAGGGGGCAGCTGGGTGGCACAGTGGATAGAGCACCGGCCCTGGATTCAGGAGGACCTGAGTTCAAATCCGGCCTCAGACACTTAACACTTACTAGCTGTGTGACCTTGGGCAAGTCACTTAGCCCTCATTGCCCTACCAAAAAAGAAAATATGATTTCATTTTATCCTCCTCTGAATCCTGGGAGGTAAGAGCTATTCCTCATTTTCAGTTAGGGAAACTGAGGCAGACAGATCAAATAGCTTATTCCAAGGTCACACAGCTAGTAAGTAAGTCTGTGAGGCCACATTTGAACTCAGGTCTTTCTGATTCCAGGTCCAGTGCTGCCCAGTTGCCTACAGTTCCAGGTGGATGGGTGTTAGAGATGGTACAACCTGGTGAGTTTTGGAAGGTCTAGTGGTAGGAATCGATTGTGGAGTCTGCCTGTGGCAGGAGTAGGTGAGCCTTTGGAGAGCCAGTCCTGAGTGACCTGCCTGACCCAGCCTAATGGTGGATTGACTTGCTAGCCAACTAACCATGTCCTGAAAGGAGGGTAGTGATGTGACTTGTCCATCTACTCCAACTCTAATTCCTATCCAGAGGACACTTGAGAGCAGTAGCATTAGAAGAACCCCACAGCTTTTTAAGAATTTAGGCTTAGGGGCAAATAGGTGCCATGGTGAATAATAGATCACTGGCCCTGGACTCAGGAAGACCTGAGCTCAAATATGACCTCAGATGCTTATTGGCTCAGATGTGACCCTGGACAAGTCACTTCACCCTGTTTGCTTCAGTTTCCTCATCTGTAAAATGAGCTGGAGCAGGGAATGGCAAGTAACTCTAGGAGATTTGCCAAGAAAACCCCAAATGGGGTCACCAAGAGTTGGACACGACTATAATGACTGAACAACAACAGAATCTCCAGGGGAGGTGGAAGAGTAGCTTACTTGTGGGTATTTGACCTTTCAGTGCAAATTGGGTTTAGGAGAGTGAACCCAGAGCCTATACGTGCTACATTTGTCTCTCTGGGGTTCCTCAGACAGTGCTGTACACAGTAGGCACTCAGTACATGTTGACAAAGTTAATAACATATACATCTGTATCGTCTACTAGGCTGTAAATTCCATGATGATAGAGATTTTGCATCTTGGCTACACTTGGTATACTTGTATCTCCCACTCAGCACCCAGTAGGTCCTCAGTAAAACTTGTTGAGAAGCTGATAAGAACCACCAGGTTGTAGGAAATAACAGCTGAAACCCAGACACTGGCCCTTGGATTCCAAATTGGACGAGTTCTCCCATGTATCATGATGCTTCCCTTCACAGGACCCTTGTGAGATAGGTCTTCAAGCTCCATTTCATGGACAAGGAAGCTACTTTATCCTACCACATTACTCCCCTACTTTGGGTTTTCTAAAAAAATCTAAGCCATTTTCATAATAATAACAATTCACATGACTCTGGCTGATTTGAGATCTGCAAAAATGCCTTTTCTCACTATGACCCTTTGAGATAGTGCCAGAATTATTGTCATGTCTATCCATAGATGAACAAACTGAGGCCCAGAGAGGTGAAATAACTTAGCCAAAGTCATGCAATTAGGAGTGGAACTCAGGTCCAAGCTTGAATCCAAGATCAATGCTTACTCCATACATTCATTGTGTCTAGTGTATCTTTGGAATCCGCATAAAGTGAGCTACTTTTGTCCTCTGGATTTTTTATTTTAGTCATTGGCCATAGGGAGCGTTGTCAGATGACCAATGCCCTGACTCCCTTAGTCTCCACTTGAATTAGAGGAGAGAATGGATGAGGACTATGGTTGCCATTGATCTCTTTGTGTTGGCCATTCCCTTGTCTTCTCCTCCTCTCCCCTCCCCTCCCCTCCCCTCCCCTTCCCTTCCCTGTATGTATGTGTGTGTATGTATGTATTTCTCTTCTCCTTGCCTCAATAGCACAAGGCCTGCCTCATACCAACATTTCCTTTTCGATTTCATCATCACCAACAACAACAAACATTTACTGACAGGTGGAGGCCTCCATTTATTATTCTTGGCCTTCCTCTTGCCTAAACATCAACATTATTTTGAGGGTGCCAGAGCAGAGCCCAGGAGAAGTAGGTGATGTGTAAATTGAGCCACTGGTCACTCACTGAGTCCTCATGGTATTCTACTACTACTTGCCAGAAACCCAGGCCTGAGGTGGAGAATAGGAATAACAGCCATTTTGGAGATGACTTTCGCCAGGCACATTCAGATGTCCCCTCCATGCTGGTTTTCTTCTCTATTTCCTCATTGCCTTCCTTTTCTGTCTACATAGTTTGTCCCCTCCTCCCCCCCATCCCCAGTATTCTTGCCATTCTAAAGACAGCTGGTGAAGACATCTGGGATGCTGATATCAGGAAACATCTGCACAAAGCTATAGTGTGACCGCCTGCACCTATGGCAAACAATGAAAACTTCAATATCATAAACTCTGTAAGTCCGTGCTTTATATATAAGCAGAAAGAGTTCGTGGACTCTCTTATAAAAACCTCATGGGAAGCCCTGCTGTTATTTTGGAAAGGAATACCATTCTTCAGGAAATCAAATTGTAATCTAGCTGACTGATGTCAGATATTCATGCTCTATCCCAAACTGAAACCCTTTGGATAAGCTTAAAAAACAAACGAACCAAACTTCCTAGATTTCTATCCATTTAGTTAACTTTTGGCATCCTGTTTTTTGTTTTCCCAAATCATCCCCAATTTTGTAATGTTAGAGTTCTTTGTCTCTCACCTGGAAAAATCTGAGAATATAATCCAAAGTACTGGTGGAAATTTTTCTGCTCTTTCCAGGAAGTGATCAATCAGCAAGCATGGTGCTAAGGGCTAGAAGCCAGCATGCTAGGACTTTTCCATTTCTTTCCTAAACATCAGTTACCATGTATAAACATGATCTTCAATATTTCCAAAGCATTCAAACTGCATGGATTGAAAATCAATGGGTCACTGATTTTAGAGGTAGAAAGAACCTTAGAAGTCTTCTAGATCAATCCAATCATTTTACTGAGGAGAAAAATGAAACACAAAGAATTTTTTTTTTAATTTTTGCAGGGCAATGAGGGTTAATTGACTTGCCCAGGATCACACAGCTAACCCAAAGAATTTAAGAGGGAAATCTCCCCCTTGGATACCCAAATGGTCCCTCAAACTCAACATGTCCAAATCTTCGCTCATTACCTTCCCTTCCTCCAACCTTTTTTAAATGTCATTATCCTGGGGGCAGCTAGGTGGCGCAGTTGATAGAGCACTGGCCCTGGATTCAGGAGGATCTGAGTTCAAATCCAGCCTGAGACACTGGACACTTACTAGCTTTGTGACCCTGGGCAAGTCATTTAACCCTCATTGCCCTGCAAAAAACCCAAATCCCCCAAAACCCAAAAATGTCATTATCCTTCCTGTCATCCACGCCAAAGAGTCACTTCTGAGCTGAGCAGCAGAGAAAACAACAGCAAATGTCTAAGTCATTGAGGCCCTCTATACCAAGCTTGAGATCTGCTTCAGAAACTCCTCATCTGTTGCGTAATTCTGTCCAGATTTTCTGTGGTGTGCTTACAGGGCCATATTTCTTTTAGTTCTGCTTCCACTAACCTTTCCCCAAATCTTCTCCACCATATTCCCACCTGTTTCTAGATTTCTTCAGATGACTATATTTTCTTAGCATATACAATGCTACTTCATTCTTCAAAACCCTGTCCTCCCCCCACCACACAAGTTCATCCCTTTTGTTCCTTTTTAAACTATATCCATGCAGAAGCAAATTCTGATCACAGCTTCTATCCTACCTAGTCTCAGTGATTCTTCTGAGGTCAGATTTGCCTCCATGCAGTAGGATCTCTGGTGGATCTTGCTTATTGCCCATCCTTTATATTGCTGATTCGATATCTGAATCCCTGATAAAGACCCCTCAGTCCACCTCTAAGACCTCTGGGCTAAAATTTTAAAATCCTGTCTTTGGCATGCAAAACTCTTCATTCCCCTCCTTCCTTTTCAATCTTACATCTTGTGAAGTTCAGTCATTTTTTTTCAGCTGTGTCTGACTCTTTGTGACCCCATTTGGGGTTTTCTTGGCAAAGATATTAGAGTAGTTTACCATTTCATTTTACAGATGAGGAAACTGAGGCTAACAGGTTTAAGTGACTTGCCCAGGGTCACATAGATAGTAAGTGTCTGAGGTCAGATCTGAACTCAAGAAAAATGAGTCTTCCTGACTCCAGGCTTGATGCTCTATTCACTGAACCATTTTGCTTCCCTATATCTTCCTCTCTTCCAAAAACTCTGATCCAGGGACACTGGCTTCCTGGCTGCTTCTTGCACAATATACTCTATCTCCCAACTCTGTATTTTTCCTGGCTGTCCCCCAGTCCTGGATTTTGCTCTCTCCTCATTTCCACCTCTTAGCTTTTTTCACGTTCCCGTTAAAATTCCACCTTCTTTCTACAGGAAGTCTTTCCCAATTCCCCTTAATGTTAGTACCTTCTGCCTTCTGACTATCTTCAAATTATCTGGTATATATCTTTTTTATACATACTTGTTTGCAAGTTTTCTCTCTTATTAGACTCTGAGCTCCTTGGGAACAGACACTGGACTAGCTTTTTTCCCCCTCATATTTCCTTGTATCCTCACCACTTAGCATAGTGCTTGGCACATAGGAGACATTTAATTAATGCTTTTTTTACTTTCTTTCCCTCATTTTATAGATAAGGAAACTGAGACCCAGAGAGGTAAAACATTTTGCCCAGGATCATACAGTTAGTACATGTCTGAAGCATAATTTGAAGCCTGTTTTGTTTTGTTTTGTTTTGTTTTGTTTTCTGCCTGCAAGGTCAGCACTCTATATACTACATTGGGTCACAGGACTTGAGTTCAGATCCCAGCTCAGCCATTTCCCTAGATGACCTGGGACCAATTCCTTTAATCCTCGGAGCTTCATTTGTTTCTTCAGTCAGATGAGGGGATTAGATTAGATCAGGGTTTCTTAAACTTTTTCCACTCCACACCTCTTTTTGCCTGAGAAATTTTTACAGGATCCTGGGGATATAGGTTATATAAAATACGTATACATGACCTTTTACTGTTACCAAATTTTTCACAACCCCCACATTCAGTTACTATGGGGTTGTACCCCACAGTTTAAGAAGCTAGGAATTAGGGGACAGCTAGGTGGTGCAGTGAACAAAGCACTGGCCTTGGATTCAGGAGTACCTGAGTTCAAGTCTGGCCTCAGACACTTGACATTTGCTAGCTGTGTGACCCTGGGCAAGTCAACCCCCCATTGCCCAGCAAGAAGAAGAAGAAGAAGAAGAAGAAGAAGAAGAAGAAGAAGAAGAAGAAGAAGAAGAAGAAGAAGAAGAAGAAGAAGAAGAAGAGGAAGAAGAAGAAGAGGAAGAAGAGGAAGAAGAAGAAGAAGAAGAGGAAGAAGAAGAAGAAGAAGAAGAAGAAGAAGAAGAAGAAGAAGAAGAAGAAGAAGAAGAAGAAGAAGAAGAAGTGGTTAGGGATTAGATGACCTTGAAGGTCCCTTTCACCCTACAATGTGATTCTGAATCCTTAGACATTTACCAGCTCTGTGACCCTCGGAAGGTTCACTTAACCTCTCTGCCCCAGTTTCCTCAAATGTAAAATGAAGATAATAACAGCACTGAACTCCCAGGATTGTTGTGAGGATCAAATGAGATAGTATTTGTAAACTGCTCTATAAATCTCGAAGTTCTACCTAGGAGGTAATCAATTCCCTCGTTTTACAGAGAAAGAAACTGAAGCCAGAGAAGTCATTTGACCAAGATCTCATAGATGGTAAGTAGTAGAACTGGGATTTGAATTCAGGTCCTCTGACCTCAGAGCCAGAGCTCCTAACACCCCCTTCTTCTGCCTCAGGTTCTAACCTGACGGGAGCAGAGCCAGGAACAATGGGGCAGGTAGGCATCTGCCTAAAGTGCATGGAGGGTGGGGAGGGAGGAGGGGGCTTATAAAGGGCAGGGTTTTGTGGTGGTGGTTTTGTTTTTCATATTCCTCCTTATAAACAAAGAACATCCTGCTTTCCAAAGCCAGCTGGTTATTTTTCGGGGATGAGTCAAGTGGCATATTTCATAGTGAACCACAGGGGGTGCAATTTTCAAGTCATGTCTAGGGTTTGGGCACGTTATTTCTGTATCTGGACCTGGGAATTGCTATCAGTATACCAGCAATCACTCTCCTGACTTCTGTTCTAAGCTATGCAATTAATGGCACACAGAGAGTAGCTACTGTTCATCCTCCCCACTCCACTTTATTTCCCTCTGGAAGAAAAAAAAAATCCAACTTCTGAACTCTCTTCTACCTAACGTTAGGCAAATAGCATCAGGACCAACAGTAGCATACAACTGGAAGAGTGTTGGCTCTGGAATCCAGAGACCTGGCCTTGAATAGTGGATTTACCTCTTAACCTCTGTGGGCCTCAGTTTCCTCACCTGTCAAATGTTCAGTTGGACTAGATAATCTTGAAGGTCCTTGTAGCTCCAAATCTATGAACATAATTTTTTTTTTTTTGCAAATAGTATTTTATTCAATTACATGTAAAGACAAATTTCTACTTTTTTTTTTTTTTTTAGTGAGTCAACTTTACCTTGGAGTTAAGTGACTTGCCCAGGGTCACACAGCTAGTAAGTGTTAAGTGTCTGAGGCCGGATTTGAACTCAGGTACTCCTGACTCCAGGGCCAGTGCTCTATCCACTGCGCCACCTAGCCGCCCCTACATTCATTTAAAAAAAAAGATTATGAGTTCCAACTTTTCTCTCTCCCTCCTTTACCTTCCTTCCCATCCCTAAGACTGTAAGCAATGCGATATATGTTATTTCATGTAATCATATAAAACATATTTCCATATTAGTTATGTTTTGAAAGAAGAAACAGACCAAAAGGGGAAAAAAACACAAAAAACCTGAAAATAGTATGCTTTGATCTACATTCAGACTCCATCTCTCTCTGCATGTGGATAGCATTTTTCATCAGGAATCCTTTGGCATTGTCTTGGATCATTATATTGCTGAGAACAGCTAAGTCATTCATAGTTGTACAATGTTGCTGTTACTATGTACAATGTTCTCCTGATTCTTTTTTTTTTTTTTTCCGGAGCAGTGAGGGTTAAGTGACTTGCCCAGGGTCACACAGCTAGTAAGTGTCAAGTGTCTGAGGCCGGATTTGAACTCAGGTCCTCCTGAATCCAGGACTGGTGCTTTATCCTCTGTGCCACCTAGCTGCCCCTGTTCTCCTGATTCTGCTCATTTCACTTTGCATCAGTTCATGTCTGTCTAGATTTTTCTGAACTCCTCCTGCTTATCATTTCTCACAGCACAATAGTATTCCATTACATTCTTATACCACAACTTGTTCAACCATTCCCTGGTTGATGGTTATCCCCTCAATGTCCAATCATGAACATAATTATCAAGGCTTTTTAGGGGGAGGGAAATCATCATTCTATTAATGTAGATAATCCTCTGCTGATGATACACTGACCACTCTTCCATAGCTAATAGTCTTTAAGAGTCTCCTAGGGACATTGGCCAGTTAAATGACTTGCCTATGGTTACAGTGGTGTTAGGGATAAAAGTTTTCCTGATTCTGGGCCCTATCTACTGCATGATGCTTCCTCTTAAGAATAATATAGACTTGTTTTTTTTTTTTCAGCAATGCAGTGATCCAGGACAACTCTCAAGGACTTATGAAAAATACAATCCTTCTACAGAGAAAGAACTGATGGTATCTTTTTTTGTTTGTTTTCTTTCACAACCCAACTAATGTGGAAGTGTTTTGCATGACAACACATGCATAACTTGAATTGCTTGAGTTCTTAAGGGGGAGGGTGGGGAGGGAGGGAGGAAGAGAATTTGGAACACAAAGTTTTAAAAATTGATGTTAAAATTTGTTTTTACATGTAACTTGGGGAAAAAATCTAAATAAATAAAAATAAATATAAGAATAATACAAAAACAAAATGTTTCCTTGAAGCCAAAAGAGATGATCAATTTAGGGTTTGAGTTTAAAAAATTGTTCAACATAATAGTATCTTTTTCTTGATGTGTATCAAAAACTCATAAGAAGGGGGCGGCTAGGTGGCACAGTGGATAAAGCACCAGCCCTGGATTCAGGAGTACCTGAGTTCAAATCCGGCCTCAGACACTTGACACTTACTAGCTGTGTGACCCTGGGCAAGTCACTTAACCCTCACTGCTCTGCAAAAACAAAAACAAAAACAAAAAACTCATAAGAAGCCACTTGGTTGAGGCCAATTCTGTGATCCTTTTTTTCTGTCATCATCCTTTTTGATGTTCCTCCTGGTTTTTCTATTTTCCTTTTGTTTCCATAGCCTCCTGGTTCTCCTTCTAACTAATAGTCTAATTGTCCTTCTCAGTTTCCATTGTGGAATCATCGTTCATTTTGTGAACATTAAATATGGGTATATATATTAAGCTTCTACCTAGATCCTTCTCCTATTTTTTCTCTAGGTTCCTTTTCAATGATCTTATCAGTTTCCATAGGTTCAGTTATCTGCAGATAATTCCTGAATCTCCATGTCATATAGAGTCCTCATGTCTCCTTTGAGCTCAAATTTTCCTTTATCAACCACCTCTGGATGTCCTGTGTGCATCTCGAACTAAACATGAGTTCAAAGCAGAGCTCGTCTTTCCCCCAAGACTGGCTTCCCTCTTCCTAAAGTTCCTATTTCTGTTGATGGCACAACCATTCTTCCAGCCATTCCGCTTTGTAGCCTTAGAGTCATTCTTTAGTCTTCGCCCTCAACCACACCTCATGCTTCTATATTCAGACAGTTGGGTTTTCAACATCTACTACATCAATCGTATCTACCACCACTGTCCTTTCTGTCTCCTGCTCTCCATTCCTGTGACTACCGCCCTAAGTGAGGCCCTCATCACCTTTCATGTGGATTGTTACATTGGCCTCCTGCTTCTGATATCTTCTCTCTCCAACCCATAATCCACAAAGTTATGGAAATATTCTTTATCCAGGTTAATCTGATGGTCAAGAAACAACAGTGACTGACTTCCTGCTGCCTTTACATTAAAAGACAAACTTCTTGTTTGGCATTTAAAGCCTTTTTTTTGTTCCTTTATACAGGCTGCCCCATACATTAACTATGCTTCCTTCTCACCTTCACCTCTAGGGACCTTTAGCTTATTACAAGACCTAGATCAGGTGCTTCCAGATCCTCACCCCCATCCCTTTTGTTTGTGATCTTCCTCCCTACACTTTGGGATATAAATTCCTTGAGGCCAGAGACTATTTTGCTTTTGTCTTTTTTTATCCCCAGTGCCTTGAAAATAGTAGGAGGCAGCTAGGTGGTGCAGTGGATAGAGCACCAGCCCTGGATTCAGGAGGACCTGAGTTCAAATCCTGACTCAGACACTTGACACTTACTAGCTGTGTGACCCTGGGCAAGTCACTTAACCCCCATTGCCCCACAAAAAAAAAAAAAAAAAGAAAAAGAAAAAAAGAAAAAGAAAATAGTAGGAGCAATGTTGTGAATGAATTGGCTACTCTGATCAATGCGGTGATCCAAGATCATTCCAAAGAATTCATGATGAAAAGAACACTATCCACCTCCAGAGAGAGACAGAGACCTGATGAACTCTGAGTACAAATTGAGGTATAATTTTCTCTCTATTTTATTTTTTGTGTGTGACATAATTAATACAGAAACATGTTTTGCATGATTTCACATGTATAATTTTTGAAAAATAAAAGTATTTTATTATTTTCCAGTTATATGTAAGGATAGTTTTCAACATTTGTTTTCTTTTTTATTTTCTTTTTTATTTTTTAGGGCAATGAGGGTTAAGTGACTTGCCCAGGGTCACACAGCTAGTAAGTATCAAGTGTCTGAGGTCATATTTGAACTCAGATCTTCCTGAATCCAGGGGTCCATTCTCTATCTACTGCACCATCTAGCTGCCCCCTCAACATTTGTTTTCACAGGATTTCTAGTTCCAGATTTTTCTCTCACCCTCCCTTCCCTCCCTGTTCCCCAAGACGAAAAGCAATCTGATATAGTTTATATATGTACAATCACATTAAGAAGAATCAGAGCACAAGGGGAAAACCTCACAAAAGAAGGGGAAAAGAAAACCGCCCAAAAGTAGAAACAGTATGGTTCAATTTGCATTCAGAATCCACAATTCTTTTTTCTGGACATGGAGAACATTTTCTGTCATGAGTTCTTTGAAATTGTTTTGGATCATTGCACTGCTGAGAAGAGCCAAGTCTACCACTGTTGATCATCACACAATGTTGCTGTTTCTGTGTACAATGTTTTCCTGGTTCTACTCCTCTCAGTCAGCATCAGTTCATCACATGTATAATTGATATAATTTTCTTATCTTCTTAGGAGTGGGGGGAGGAATGGGATGGAGAGAATTTGGAACTTAAATTTTAAAAAGAAAAGGACATGGAGACAGCTAGGTGGCCCAGTGGATAAAGCACCAGCCCTGGATTCAGGAAAACCTGAGTTCAAATCAGGCCTCAGACACATGATACTTGCTAGCTATGTGACCCTGGGCAAGGCACTTAACCCTCCCTGCCCCACAAAAAAAAGAAAAAAAAACATTTAAAACAAATAAATAATAAATTTATTTTTTTAAAAAACAGTAGATGCTTAATAAATGTTTACTGAATGGAGTAAAGTAGCATCCTAGAAAAGTTTTTATCCTTTAAATGGGGCTCATTTCTGACTAGTTTTTAAGTATTTTACCATCACTACCAATGAAATGTTAACATCACAACTCCCATCAAACATCAAATGTGTTTGTTCACATATTATTCCATCATACTGCATGTGGTTACAGATGTCAACACCATTTGTACTCCAGATGAGCCAGGAAATTCAAGTTATCATTTGATGACACCCTCCTCCCACCCATTATCATTGAAAAGGAGTTCACTAAATCATGTCATTTCTGCCTCTACCCAGGCAACATGCTTAGTAGAGAAGACACAAAATTGGATTAAAGTCATGGAATACTAAGGCTTGGAAGAAGTGACGTTAAGGATCTCCCCAAAGGCAATGGAGAGGCGGATGGTGGGCGTCAGCAGGCTGTAACACATCACAGGCATGAACGGGTTTCAGCACATCACAAACAAGGAATTATGCAGGAGAAACTATGTAAAAGACATCATCAGAGAAATGCCTGCCTCCACCCAAAAATGGACTGGTCCTATAGCCCATTGGGATAGTAGATTGATATGCAGATGGGTAACCTCTATACGTCATTCATATTCCTACAATGTCAAGGGGAAAATTGCTAGGTTATCTGGTGGAACTCCGTGTGGGAGGACAAGGATGAGAGTTATACAGGATAGGTAGACTGGAACGAGGTACAATCTGTATCATTGGAAGAAATTTAAAAACCCAACACCACCCAAGCATTTATTAAACATCTACTACATGCCAGACCCTGTGTGTGAGTCTTACAAATAATTATCTCTGTTGATCTACACAACAATCCTGGGAGGTAGATGCTATTATTAGCCCCATTTTATAGTTAAGGAAACTGAGGCAGACAGAAGTTACGTGGCTTGCCCAAGGTCACACAGCTGGTAAGTGTCTGAAGCTCGATATGGATTCAGGCCTTCCTAACTCCTAGCACAGAGCTCTGTCCCCTGCACCACCTCATTGCTCTCATTTCATGTACACATATACATGATGGAGTGATTTGTTCATTGGAGTATAATGAGAGAAGGCTAAAAATCAGTGCCACTTTGGAAAAATAATGGTGCTGGGTGATGGGAAGGAATACAAATTTAATGATAGTTGAGCTAAAGATTTACATGACCTACTTTCTAGTTTAATTTGTTTGTTGGGTTGGGGGTAGAGAGTCCCTGGAGGGGTAATAGTGATTCTCTCTCTTGCTCTTTGGTTACCCTTAGGGTCAAGAGACCTCTCTGGGGGAAAGTTTAGGGGACACTAGGTTCTAAATGTGTATGTAGCTATCAGTCATGCCAGGAAAAAATTAGTAATAGTAATATAGGCAATAAGTTAATACTTTGGGTTTTTTAAGTGCATTGCCTATGTTATTTGATTTGCTCTTAACAACAACCCAGTGCTATTATTATTCCCCTTTTAAAATGCAGAAAGTGAGAGAAAGTGGTTGATTTATCTAGGATAACATGGTTACTAAAATATCTGAGTAAAAATATTTGAATTCAGGTTTTCCTGACTCCAAGTCCTTAACTCTATCCATTATGCCAGCAAACTGATTGTGCCTTGTCCCTATCAGTGTCAAAGTCCCAACTGATCTGCTCAGTTTCTCAGAATTTATCTTCATCAAAATTTAGCTTCCATAGATAGTGACCGGAGCAGCTAGGTGGCGCAATGGATAGAGCACTGGCCCTGGAGTCAGGAGTACCTGAGTTCAAATCCGGCCTCAGACACTTAACACTTACTAGCTGTGTGACCCTGGGCAAGTCACTTAACCCCAATTGCCTCACTAAAAACAAACAAACAAACAAACAAACAAAAAAAAACATAGATAGTGACCCATGAAAGACCTACACTGGCTTGCTGTTTTATTGACTGATTATGACACTGGCTAGTTTTTGGAGTTATTTGAAAATTGCCTTCTGGCTCGCAAGGGGGAAGGAAAGTCAAGAAAAGTTCTCTTTTGGACTCAAAGAATAGTCGAAATTTTAAGACTCAGTTTTATCACTTGCAATTGTGGTGTAAACAGAAAGACTGGCTTAAGAGTGAAATCCTGCCACCATTTTGGTTCCATCCTTCGTCATCTCATGTTTGAACTATTATTTGAGCCTCTTAATTGGTCTCCCTGACCATCCAGTCTCTCCCCACCTCATTTAGCTGTCAAATTGATCTTCCTAAAATGCAAATGTGATCTTGTCCTCCTCATCCCCCCTACATTCAGTAGACTTCAATGGCCCCATATTGTCTCTAGGATCAAATGTAAAACCCTGTTTGGCCTTCAGAGTCCATTATAGGGGCAGTTAGGTGGCACAGTGGATAAAGCACCAGCCCTGGATTCAGGAGGACCTGAGTTCAAATATGGCCTCAGACACTTGACACTTACTAGCTGTCACTAAGTGCTGTCACAATTAGTGTCACTAATTGTCTGGGCAAGTCACTTAACCCTCATTGCCCCACAAAACAAAAAAACAAACCACAGAGTCCATTATAACCTGGTCCCTTCCCACCTTATTTCCCCTTAAATACTTTGCAATCCTGTGACACTGTTCCCCTTGATGTTCCTCCCACAAGACACTCTGTCTCCTGACTCCTACCATTTCCACTGGCTATCCCCATGCCTGATGCTCTCTCCCTCTTCATGTCTGCCTCCTGGCTTTCCTGGCTTTCTTCCAGTCATAACTTAAGTCTTGTCTCCTGCAAGAAGTTTTTCCCAGTCCACTTTAATCTTAGTGCCTTCCTTCTGAGATCATCTCTGGCTTATCCTATACATATCTTATTTGTTCATCCTTCCCCTGCCAGGTATGTTGTCTGCCCCATTAGACTGTGAGCTCCTTGAGAAGAGCAAGTGTCCCCTCCCCACCTCCCTTCTTAGTATCCATTGAGATTAGCACAGTGCCTGGCACACAGTAGGCACTTTATAAGTGCTGGTTGACTGATACTGCAACCACGACTGCTATTTTTGAACCACGTGACCTTAAAAAAATCACTCAACCTCTCTAGAACGCACTTTCTCCATCTGTAAAATAAAGCTATTGGACAGATGATCTCTATAGATTTCATCTAGTTCCAAACCCTATCTTAAGCTTTTCCTGGTGAAAAGTTCAATTTATGTGTATAAACCTTTCTGGGATATTGGTACAAATGAAAAGTTTTGAGACATCTGAGTTTCTTTTGGTTACCAAAGTCTGACAGTAAACAAATATGAATGGGGAAATTCCACAATAACAATGTTGTCAGATTTTGAGAGTGAATCAATCAGCCCAGCAGCCCATGCACTCCAAAAGATGAAGAAAAGCTGAGAATATGCCGGCAAATTTAACAAGAAGCTCTCTGAAAATGGGACACACTTGAAAGTTTAATGTGCATTATGAGCATTTTCTCCATTGAAGTTAGACAGTCAACAAAACAATTAGTCAAGCCCTGATATGTATTTTGTTCATTCCCGAAATGCTCACACTGAACGTTTATAAAAATGAGCTCTGCTTTACAAAGCACTTTTACATCTCATTTGATCCTCTCAACAACCCTATGGGATAGGTAATCTAAGTTTGGGTATAGAATAGAAACTCCTTAAGATCAGGAACTATTTGGGGTTTTATCTTTCCCACTCTCATGTTGTTGTTCAGTGGTTTCAGTCTTATCTGACTCTCCATGAGCCTATTTTGGAGTTTTCTTAGCAAAGATACTAGAGTGGCTTGTCATTTCCTTCTCTAGCTCATTTTATAGATGAGAAGCTGAGGCAAACCTGGGTAAAGTGACTTGGCCAGGGTCACACAGCCAGTAAATGTCTGAGGCCAGATTTGAACTCAGGAAGATGAGTTTTCTTGATTCCAAGGAAGAAAGGAATGAATGAACAAAGGAAGAAAAGAAAGAAAGAGATTAAGAGTATGCTTATGTCTATATTCAGATGCCATCAGTTCTTGCTCTGAAGGTGGACAGAATTTTTTATTATGAGTCCTTTGGGATTGTCTTGGATCATTGTGTTGCTGAGAATAGCTAAGTCATTCACAGTTGTTCATCATACAAGATTGCCATTGCCATGTTCAATGTTCTGGTTCTGCTTACTTTACTCTGCATCAGTTCATGTAAGCCTTTCCATGTTTTTTTGAAACCATCTTGCTCATCATTTCTTATAGAACAATCTTATTTCATTTTAATCAATACCACAACTTGTTTAGCCATTCCCCATGTGATCCCTTCAATTTCTAATTCTTTGCCATCACAAAAAAGAGCTGCTATAAATATTTTTGTACATGTGGGTCTTTTCCCCTTTCTCTTCCCTCCTTCTTTCCTTCCTTTCTTCTTCCCTCCCTCCCTTCCTCCCTTCCCTCCTTCCTTCCTTCTTTCCTTTTTTCTTTCTTTCTTTCTTTCTTTCTTTCTTTCTTTCTTTCTTTCTTTCTTTCTTTCTGTCTTTCTTTCATCTATTTGGGATATAGAACTAGTCGTGGTATTGCTATATGAAAGGGTAAACACAATTTTATAGCTCTTTGAGCATATTGCTCTCCAGAATTGCTCTCCAAATTGCTCTCCAGAATGGTTGGATCAGTTCACAACTCCAACAGTGCATTAGTGTCTCAGTTTTCCCACATCCCCTTCAAAATTTATCATTTTCCTTCTTTGTCATATTAGCCAACATGATACGTGTGAAGTGGTACCTCAGAGTCATTTTAATTTGTATTGCTCTAATCGATAGTGATTTAGATATTGGTGCCATTTTTCAAAAGCACATCTCACATCATGTCTCTGTGTCACATTCTCACAACATTTCAAATTTTTCATTATTATTATATCTGTTAGGGTGATAGGTGATCAGTGACTTTTTTTTTACGGGGCAATGGGGTTAAGTGACTTGCCCAGGGTCACACAGTAAGTGTTAAGTGTCTGAGGCTGGATTTGAACTCAGGTCCTCCTGAATCCAGGGCTGGTGCTTTATCCACTGCGCCACCTAACCGCCCCGATCAGTGATTTTTGATGCTACTATTGTAATTGTTTTGGGGTACCACAAACTGTGCCCCTATAAGGTGGTGAGCTTAATCAATAATTACTGTGTGTGTTCTAACTGATCTACTGACAGACTTTCACCCATCTCTCTTCCTCAACTTGGGTCTCCCCATTCCCTGAGACACAACAATATTGAAGAATATTTACATAAACTTAATTGATAAAGCAGTGGCAGGGTTTGAGAGAATTGACTCCAATTCTGAAAGAAGTTCTGTGGGTAAAATGCTATTGAGCAGCATTTCATGCTAGGGAGAAAGCTTCTATGGAAAGAAGAGTCGATCAATTTGGTAAACTTCACTGTTGTCTTATTTTAACCAACTGCCACAGTCATCCCAGCCTTCAGTGCCCGCACCCTCGATCAGTGAGCGGCCATCAACACCAAGGCAAGACTCTCCATCAACAAAGATTAGTAACTTGAAGACTCTGATGGTGGTTAGCATTTTTTCTTTCAGCAATAAAGTATTTTTCAGTTAAGTTATGTACATTGTATTAGACATTATACTATTTCACACTTAAAAACACAACAATTCATGTAAACATAACTTTTATATGCACTGGGAAACCAAAAATATTTATGTGATTCACTTTATTGTGATATTCACTTTATTATAGTGGTCTGGAACCCAACTCGCACTATCTCTAAGGTGTGCTTATACACACAGATACATAGATACAAATAAGAATGTCAAAAATCCCTAGTAGGTGGGATAAAACACAAAAGCTTAGTCTGTTTGGGGAAATAAGGCAGGGGTAACTACAACACAAAATAGAATGTGAAAGTAAAACAATAAAAATACAAAGTGCTACAGAAATGTGCCGGAGGGCACATATGAATTAATATGAATCAGCTTTTCATCACATTACTTAGTTTTGTTGGTATGCACAGAGACAGCCTGGGCCTGGCAGAGCAGACAAGATGCTGGAATTGAAAGTACCCAGAAGCCCAGGGTTCGAATCCCAACTCTGAAGCCTCTAGCAGCATGACTCCAGACAAGTCACTTAACCTCTAGGTACCTACCTCACCTACCTTAGGACTTATTTAGATGGTTTTGATTTGCATTGGGGGAGGGAGTTGCCAACACAGACCCTCCCCTAGTCTTAGACTGATAAACTTTCCTATAGAATCAACCAGGAGATTGCTTCTGGCTAGGATATAGATGGACTACCCTATGTTTATATTCATTATCCCTGTGACTTCCCAGAACAAAACATTTCCCTATAAGAGCTATCACTTCCATTAGGGTATAACGTCCTTCTGTCTTGGAAGTCAAGCATTTATTAAGTACTTACTGTGAAAGTTACCTGATGAATTTATTATGTTCTTAAAAAGAAACAAAGGGCTACCAATTAAACATTCAGAATTTAATGTATAATAAGCCTTTCCTTCTGTTCTACAATGCTCATTTTATTTGATGTTTGCTCAATTCAAAATACATACATATATGTGTATGTATGTATGTGTATATGTATGTATGTATATATCTATGTAAGTTTAAAAGAATATAAGGCCCTTGAGGGCAAGGAGGTACTTGTTTTTGTATTTGTAGTTCTGAAGGCTTAGCAAAGTGCCCAGCATATAGGAAAAACCCTTGCACATGGCATATTGTACTCATTGGAGGCAGGAGGCCCGTAGAGATCAACGAATTCTAGTCTAATTTTCAGATTCATTCATTCCAGGAGCCTCCATTAAGTACTTACTATGTGCCAAGAACTGTACTAGATACTGGGTACACAAAAGACAAAGAAATGAAATCGTCCCCGCCTCTTTCAGTAGCTTACATTTAATTAGAAACAAGAAACACAAAATATATGTAAAGTAATTTGAGGGAGGAGAATTCATACCTCTTCAAGGAGGATTGGGGTGTCAGAGTAGGGCTTGTTTATGTAGGAAAGGGTTCTTAGGCTGAGGAAACTGAAGTGCAGTTGACTTGAAGTGTCTTACCCAATGTCATATGGGTAGGAAGTAGTAAAGACAGCATTCAAACCTAGATTCTGTGGTGTATAATCCAGAGCTTTTCCCTACTTTGTTTGATAGAACTCAGGTAGACTGTAATAAGTATTGATCTCTCATGGAATACATTGGGGAAAGAAAGAGAAAATCAGATCACATGATTGCTGAATGTGTTCCATCAGTGTTCCAGAAGTCAAAGGGGTATTTAAAACAACAACTTTTTTTTGGGGGGGGGGGGGTGAGGCAATTGGGCTTAAGCGACTTGCCCAGGGTCACATAGCTAGTAAGTGTCAAGTGTCTGAGGCTGGATTTGAACTTAGGTCCTCCAGAATCCTGGGCCAATGCTCTATCCACTGCACTGCCTAGCTGCCCCTAACAACAACTATTTTAATTGGTTGGTTGTGTTAACCTGGAAATTAACGAAACAATCAATATAGGAGAAAATAAGGTCTTTAATCAGGGCAGAGGAATTATAGAGTATCTCAAAGCAAGAATGCTAGGAATACTTAAAGATAGGAACTGAGGACAGGGTTTATGTGGGATAACAGAACAAAGGGAACCTATAGGACTGTTTTTGAGTCAAGTATAGAAGCTACTTAACTCTAAATAGAAACTACTTAATGGAAGTGGACCCTTTTACATAATAACCTAAAATCCTGGGAGTAAGGTGGGGAATCTTTGTGAAGGATAGTTTGTTTGGGGGCAGATCCATAAATCAATCAAGAGTCTGGAATTGACAAAAATTGGTTAGCCAATTCATTGGCTTGGGAAGGGGGAGTAGGTGGGGATCAGTCAGTTCTCAAATTGTCTTTATCAGTTTTAATGTAACCATCAGTATGACTAACTAATCCTGTCACTGAATCCACTAAATGACTTGATCAAAATGTCACATGGCTCCATTCATTTGCTGGACAAATGTGTTGAGTGACTTTGGTGAGTAGAGAAAAGTAGAAGAGCCACAGGGAAGAAAACACACCCAAGAAAGGTAAAAAATACAGTGCCTGAAAGTCAAAATGGGCACTTGATCTAGACATAGAGGGTGATACCACAGGCAAATTAGAAATGGAAGGAATAGTTTATTTGTCAGAACTATGGAGAGGGGAAGAATTTATGACCAAAGATGAGATAGGGAACATTATGAAATGCAAAATGGGTCATTTTGATTACATTAAATTGAAAAGGTTTTGTGCAAACAAAACCAATGCAAGCAAGATTAAAAGGAAAGCAGAAAGCTGGGAAACAATTTTACAGCCAGTGTTTCTGATAAAGGCCTCATTTTAAAAATATATAGAGACCCGAACCAAATTTTTAAGAATACAAGTCATTCTCCAATTGAGAAATGGTCAAAGGATATGAATTGGCAGTTTTCAGATGAAGAAATTAAAGCTATCTACAGCCATATGAAAAAAAATATTCTCAATCACTACTGATTAGAGAAATGCAAATGAAAACAACTCTGAGGTGCCACCTTATACCTATTCAATAAGCTAATTTGACCAAAAAGAAAAATGACAAATGTTGGAGAAGATGTGGGGAAATTGGAATACTAATGCACTTTTGGTGGAGTTGTGAACTAATCTAGCTATTCTGGACAGCAATTTGGAACTATGCCCAAAAGGCTATAAAACTGTGCATACCCTTTGACCTAGCAATATCACTATGAGGTCTATATCCCAAAGAGGTCATAAAAAAAGGGGAAAGGACCCACATGTACAAAAATATTTATAGCTGCTCTTTTTGTGGTGGCAAAGAATTGGAAATCGAGGGTGTGCCCATCAGTTAGGGAATGGCTAAACAAGCCATTATATGAATGTAATGGAATATTATTGTGCTGTAAGAAACAATGAGCATAGGGACAGCTAGGTGGCACAGTGGATAGAGCACCGGCCCTGGAGTCAGGAGGACCAGAGTTCAAATTCGGCCACAAACACTGTATGACCCTGGGCAAGTCACTTAACCCTCATTGCCCCTCCAAAAAAAAAAATATGATGGTGCTGTAAGAAAACAATGAGCAACGAGCAGCTAGGTGGTGTCTTTCCAGGTTTCTCTGAAATCTGCCTGTTCATCATTTCCTACAGCACAATAGTATTCCATTATATTCATATACCACAACTTGTCCAGCTATTCCCCAAGTGATGGGAACATCCTCAATTTCCAATTCTACGCTACCACAAAGAGAGATGCTATGAATATTTTTGTACATGTGGGTCCTTTTCTCTCTTTTATGATCTCTTTGGGATACCAACCCAGCAGTGGTACCACTGGGTCAAAGGGTATGCATGGTCCCATAGTCCTTTGGGCATAGTTCCAAATTGCTCTCCAGAAAGTTTGGATCAGTTCACACTTTTATATATCTTTGTTTATATCTTTGCCCAGAGGCCTATGGTCAGTGGTTGTCAGACTGATCTTGATATTTCTGACTTCAAGGGCAGCCAGTTAGTTACTCTGTCAGGATGCTGCTCAATTTGGGCCTTAGTTGGATCCACACATAAAAGAGGAAACAATTTGAAGAACAATTTCAAAGGCATTTGGATGGTAATGAATAATGCTGTGTGGGAAAAACCAAGTTAACAAAAGGATTTATTAAGCACCTGCTATTTTCCAGGTCATATCCTCAGAATTGGGGATATAGAGAAAAACAAGAGTTAATCCCCCTGATCTCAAGGGGTTCATACTCTACTTGAAGAGACAACATGTAAATAACTATGTACAAATATGATATTCAGGAAAAATTAGAGACAATCCAGAGAGGAAAGGCAATAATATTAAGGGGGATCAGGAAAAATCTTCTTGAAGAAAGTGAGATTCTCAGTTCAGCCTTGAAGGAAAGATATGGAACCCAAAAGGTAGAGATGAGGAGAGAATTTCTAGTATGGAGCAAAAGCAGTGAAAATGTCCAGAGTTGAGATTGGGAGTCTCTTGTACATGGAGGTTAGCATCACTGTATCCATGCATAGAGGGGAGTACATGTGTATGTAGCACAAGGTAGTCATTGGAATGTGGGAGCTGAGACTTCTGGGAGGAGTTTGGTCTTGATCCAAACACGGACTGGAAAACAGGAGATAGAAGAACATTTAGAGTCAGAAGAAGAATTTAAGTCAAGGTAGGGGAATAGGACATTCAAGCTTTTTGAGAGGGTAGGGCTAGCATATGTTAGAGATATTGATCTCTTACACAGGGGCCATGGTGACAAATATATCCAGGAAGTTGGAGAGCTTGATGAAGGACTATTGATGGAGAATCTTGAATAGTGAAGGAAAAAAGGAGCCTCTTCAAATCCTCTTTGGAAGTAAGAAAGATAGACATTTAAAAAAGCAGAATGAAAGAAGTTAATCCAGTAAACAAAAAAAAGTGAGTCTCTAAAACAGGTGAAGTTTGAACAATAGTTCAAAGGCATAATGGAGAAGAGATTAATAGTCAGAGGACCTAGTTTCTTGTCATAGCTTCGCCACTAAGCAGATGTATCATGTGGGAAAGTTATTCTCTGGGCCTCAGTTTCCCTATTTATAAAATGGAAATAATAATTCAATTCAATAAGCATCTAAAGTGCTCATTTTGTGTAATGCACTGTTCTAGGCACTAGGGATATAAGGACAAAAATGAAAATACTGCCTACTCTTAAGGAACGTATATTCCATTAAGGGAGTTTATATTCTGTTGGGATAATAATAACATTCGTAAATATCTTCTGCTCCATGTAGGGTTATTGTGTGGGTCCAATGAGATCTTGGATCATAGAATCATTGATTTAGAACTGGAAGAGACCTTCCTGGTTTTATAATTCTTCCATATTTTACAGTTGAGCAAACTGAGGTCCAGAGCAGTTAAGTGACTTTGCCTGGATTCCTACAGGTATAATAGAGCAGAGCTGGATTCTGAACATAAGTCATTCAATCCCAGATTCAGCACCTTTTCCACTAGGGATTTATAGTCAACCCATCAAGCTTATATAAGTGGTTAGTACTTATTCATTCAACAAACATTGGTCAACTCCATGTGAGTGGGATACAAAGATGAAAAATAATAAGAGCTAGTATTTCTATAAAAACACCTACTAAATGCCAGACCCTGTGTTCAGTGCTTTACAAGTAGTATCTCATTTCATCCTCATCATAATCCTGGGAGGTAGGTGCTATTATCACCCCCATTTTATAGACGAGGAAACTGAGGACAATAGAGCTTAAATGACTTGTCCAACGTATTGCAGGTAATAAGGGCTTGACTCAAGACTTGTTCTCAAGATTTGGATTTGTTAGTGGTGTTGTTGTTTGTTCTTAATACTTGAAGAGGACCATGACATCAAAGTGATGTCATGACTTGCACTGAATTGGATTAAAGTGAGGGAGGGCTGTGCAAGGTCACCAACCTCACTCTCTCCTCCAGAGCAATCTGGGTCAGTCCAGTGGTAATATATATATATATATATATATATATATATATATATATATGGATGACTGGAGATGGCCCCAGATGTTTAAGGCAATTGTGATTAAGTGACTTGCCCAGGGTCACACAGCTAGTAAGTGTCTGCAGTGAGATTTGAATTTGGGTCCTCCCAACTTCAGGGCCAGTGCTCTATCCACTGAGCCACCTAGCTGCTTACTGCACCACCTAGCTTCCTGAAAAATAACTTATAACCTGTATATTTAAAGAATTTATTATTTAGTAGGCAGATAAAACATGGATATAAGTAGGGATAATAAAAGTAAGATTATTACCTACAAGTTAGACAAAGGAGAGATCCAAAGTGTTCTAAGGATATTGAAGGAAATAGGGACCATTTCAATTGGAGAGATCATGGCAAGCAAAGAAACTTTCTTAGAAGAGATAGCAGCCACACCAGCACTGACCCTTGAAGAAGACAAGGATTTCAACAGGTAGACATGAAAAGGGACAGTGCAGAAACGGTGATATGTATGATGAAATCAGTCCAG